>NC_086177.1:105314318-105627840 GCF_023053635.1 Elgaria multicarinata webbii | reverse complement strand
GCTATAAGCCAGTGTGGTGTAGTGGCTAAGGTGTTAGACTGGGAGTCGGGAGATCTGGGTTCTAGTCCCCACTAGGCCATGGAAACCCACTGGGTGACTTTGGGCCAGTCACAGACTCTCAGCCCAACCTACCTCACAGGGTTGTTGTTGTGAGGATAAAATGGAGAGGAGGAGGAGGGTTATGTACACCACCTTGGGTTCCTTGGAGGAAAAAAGGTGGGATACAGGTATAATAACTAACTAACTAAATAAATACATAATATAAGCCATCCATTTTATCATACACATACCTCTCATTTTAAGGAAGGGCATGTTTAGACCAGGGGAGGGAGGTGGGAGGATCTCGTGATTTGCTGATTGCGACACACAGCACGTTACATCCAGGGAGGAAGCAGGACATTGCACCTGCCATTTTTTAAAAAAGAAAGACAGGAGATGGAGCACACCTGCGCTACAGCAAAAAAGTACGTTTTTAAAAAAACAAAACAAAACTCGATCCCGCTCCGTGTGGCTCCTTCCCTCTGATAACTCCTGATCTCCCGAAGAGGGAAGAAGCCAGGATGGGCGGCCACACCACCGGTGGTCCTCGGGATCATCCCAGGACCATGGGAAAAACTGCAAAAAAAGTTCATGCCAATATCCCAGGGAAATGCAGGGATCATCCCTCCCTGCTCCTGGGATCCCCTGTGCATCATCTGGATGCACAGGGACGATCCTGGGACAATTCCCGGGATAACGCCTGGTCTAGACATGCCCAAGGACATGTTCAAATGTCCTTCCCTTCTACATTGTTCTATTAATCAAGATGGTTTGACCTTAGATGTGTATCAAATTTCAACTTTCTGAGTCATGTAGAATTCTGATGCATGTCCATACCAGATTGTGAGAAGTATTTATTTATTTATTTTTCATTAACGTGCATATCTTTGTACTGATTTCCCCAAAGGTATGCATCAGTTGTGCCTATCTTTGAAATGCGTCCATTCTTCTCCCATTGATTAAAGCATGTTTCTGTGCATTGCTTAAAAGTAAACAATTACATTCACAATTTCTCAAATGCATGCATTTATCGGACACCGCCTTTATTGTTGTTGTTCCACCACAAATTGCAATGTATTGACTTGAGAACCGCAGATTGATTTCAGGCCTGTGTTCGGTTTCAGGACAGGTGATGGGTAAATTCTGTTCAAAGATGAATTGAAACAAATTTCTCATACATCCCTACACTCAGGCCTTAGCTAGGCTTACCTTTTGTAGGAGGGGAGACCTTGTTATAAATATTGTGAAATACGAACCAATTGAGCCAAATAAAAAACATCCGGATGCAGGTTTTCAAAAGGAAAGTTTACTTCCACCTCAGGTACCAAAAATCTCTTTGTACAAAGGTCCCTCTCCCATTGTCAATGTAAGGGAAAGGGCCCGGAACAGAAGTTTACATTTCATGTTATACAGGGGGGGAAACATTGTATGCAAATAATTGGTTGCTTGCTCAGATCGTCACAGCTGATTCTCCTCTCTGTTTTCTTGACATGCCCAGATGTGTGAGAGACCCTACTGACTTTGCAAACTCCATTATCACATGAATCCCTTAGTAATGAATCCTGGGACCTTCCTGTCACGTGTTCCATTGTCTTTAACTAATCCCTGTCCACCACTCCCTCCCTGGTTCCCCTCCCTCGCAATGTCCCCTGGGACATTCCTGTCTCACCTTGCCTACGTGGCAGAAACCTTCCTGCTTTACCCTCCCTTGGTGCCTGACATTCCTTTCTCTCCCTGGTTTCCCACTGAGCTTTGGAAGGAAAGGAAATAAGACTTGCATGTGTGTGTGAAGCGTCTGGTGATTTAACCAGCGGCTAGGGCTCGTCCTTACCCCTGAGTAAGCGACCTTACCCAAATAGGTAAATGGGACTTTTCTCTCCTTCCTGGGAGTAGGGGTCTATTCTACTCATCTAAATCACTTAGGGCGTTACTAGACGAGGCTCTAGCGCGCGTTACCTTCCGCAGTCACGTCGAGGCTTCCAGATGACGTTCACGAGGATCCGCCGTTATCCCGCGGTGAAGCCTCTTTCTCCCGACTTTAAAAAAGTGAGTTTTAGGGCGCCTTTTCCTGCTGTCCCGCGGTAATTCGGAGTACGTGTGGGAGGATGTGAGGTCACTGCGGTCGGCACTGGTCAGGAAAAGGCGTGCTAAGGGGGAGTGGTCAGCGGCTTCGGTCAAGCCGCCTCCGCCATTTGCGCGCAGTCCACCAGCTGGGGCAGCGCGGCGGAGCGGCTTTTTTTTTTTATTTCCCCAGTGACAGTTTGCGCAGGAACGGAGGAACGGAAAAGTGGCTGGTGACTCCTTGCGGTGGGCAGCTACCGTGGCCGCATAATGGCGGTGCTGTACGCTGCCTGTTAGTGTGGGTACCAGGCTGGCAGAGGGCAGAGCTGTTTGTGGGCTGCTGCCATGGCTACGGCCAGATGTGGGTTGGCTCCTTGGGATGGGGCACAGGGCACAGAGGCGGTCATCGCCGCCGACACCTCAGAGGCATGATGGGAGATGTAGGCACAGAGTGGCCATGCAGACGATTGACCTCGGGTCATATGACACCCGCCACGACCCCCATCAGGAAGTGAGCGCATCAATGTTGACCCTCAACAGCACCAGCAGCACTTCGGCTGGCACTGGCACTGCCGCCGCTGCCGCCGCCAGGGCCGGCGGCGGCATCGCTGACGGCTGCGCAAGTTTGCGGTCTTTCGGACGTGCGCAAACCGTGCAGCGAGCGAAAAAAAAAGCCGCGGCAATCAGGCCGGTGTGGCTGCGCAACCGTTCTCGCGGCGGCAGCAGCACAACCGGCGCAAACTTCCGCCACAAATCGAAGGCAGGTGTGGAGCATGAGGCGTCACGGCTGAACGGGAAAAGCCGCTTTCACCGCTCCTCAACGACGGAACACCCGGTAGGTCTAGCAACGCCCTTAGAAATCACCCAAGGGTGGCATTTTGGGAAAGGGAGAAGGGAGTAGTGGGAAATCAGTTATTTTTCCATAACAACCTCGCGTTGTGAATAACGTGAGATCTCACCCTCGTTTACATGTAAGGCGCAAAGACCTCAAGAAGGGAGGTGTCGCGCCCGCCATTTTTATTTTTGTTTTTAAAGGGCCGGCTGCGCATGAGCACTCCAGCGGAAAGGTAAGGGTTTTGTTTTGTTTTTTTAAAAAATCACTTTCCCCTCTCCCCTCACCCTAACTCCAATAGGCGCAACTCCTGGCTCCACACAAGTAATCGTTTGGAGCCAGCTCAAGCCGCGGCAATGGGCCACAGCTTCTGCGGTCCCGGGCTCAGCCTGGGACCATGGAAAAAGCGGGCCCAAAGTGTGGGGCTATATCCCAGGGCCAAGGAGAGTTCATCCCTGCCTGATCCCAGGATCCCCTGCACATTGTCTGGATGCACAGGGACGATCCTGGGTTTCACCCTGGAATAAACACTGGTCTAGCTAAGGCCTTACTGTCCTGCAGACGTACCCAATGGTTTTGATACCTTCGGAAAGGAGCAAACCAATAGGTTCCAAGCACCTTTATGCATAAAATGAAAGTGAATGTGTGAATTCCAGCAACCATTCACAATAAAAGCACCCAAAAGTGAGGCATGTTCTTGGCACCCTCCCCTTATTATTACAATGAGAAACAAAAGAGATATTGCAAATCATTTTTACAATTCATGCAACACGAGGGGAGATTTACTGTGGCTTAATATAATGTTCAGAAGCAGCGTTATTACTCCCCCCCCCCCTCCAAACGTCTCTGGGTGGCAAGCACAAATCAAAAACTTTACAGCTCTTACAGGCATTTTTATTGGTCCGTATTGCGAGTCGTGAAACCTCATTTGTCCCTTACAAATGAGCCAAAGGAGAGACCGTCTGGAGTTCCATTTGAGCTCGTGAGATTTTCCTAAGGAATCAATCAACTTCAAAAAAAACATGGCTGCTAAAACAGAGGGCAAGGGGGGAAAGTCTGCAAGTTAATGAGAGTACACAATCTCAACAAGAAAATGTAATTACAATAAATGGGTGAATAGACTTTTAAGAGATCCAATCCGCAACCCCATGAAGCCAAAGTATCTTGGTTTAATCTGATTTAAAGCTTACTCATTCACTCCCTGGAAATGTCGGTCTAACTAAAGATGAGGGGAACTGTATAGTTTCACTCCAGTAATAGTTTGGTATTGGATTCCAACAAACGGCTAGTCTTGACACCTGACCTAGACTGCTAAGTGGTAGGGCATATCCTTTGCATGCTAAATACATGCCAAATTCAAAACACCAGTTAAAGCAGGTATCATGGAATAGTAGAGTTGGAAGGGGCCTATAAGGCTATAGAGTCCAACCCCTGCTCAATGCAAGAGTCCCACCTTAAAACATCCCTGACAGATGGCTGTCCATCTGCCTTTTGAAGGCCTCTAGGGTGGGAGAGACCACCACCTTCTTAGGTCATTGGTTCCATTGTTATACTGCTCTAACAGTCAGGAAGTTTTTCCTGATGTTCAGCCAGAATCTGGCTTTCTGTAACTTGAGCCCATTATCCAGTGTCCTGCACTATGGGATGATCAAGAAGAGATCCTGGTCCTCCTCTGTGTGGCCACCTTTCAAGTATTTGAAGTCAGTACTCTAGCTCCATGCTCTCCATAGTCCTGAAGTTAACTCAAGACCTCTAATGTGGGAGAGACCACTGCCTCCCTTCCATTGTCGTACTGCTCTAACAATCCGGAAGGTGTTTTTTTAAATGTCCAGCTGGAAACTGGCTTCCTGTAACTTGAGCCCATTATTCTGTGTCCTGCACTCTGGGATGATCGAGAAGAGATCCTGGCCCTCCTCTGTGTGACAACCTTTCAAGTATTTGAAGAGAACCATCATGTTTCCCCTCAGTCTTCTCTTCTCAAGGCAAGATGTGTCCAGTTCTTCCAGTTTTTCTTCATAGGGCTTTGCTTCCAGATCCCTGATCATCCTCATTGCTCTCTTCTGAACCCCCTCCATCTTGTCTGCATCCTTCTTGAAGTGTCGACCCCAGAACTGGATGCAGTACTCAAGATGAGGCCTAACCAGTGCTGAACAGAGAGGAACCAATACTTCACATGATTCAGAAGTATGTTGAACTACATACCTGTAAGCCAAATTTTCTTCAGGTGCAGAAGTTCTTCGTCAGTATAGACCTTAGGCCTGGTGCTTGAGCAGAGATGGCCAGTCAAGTCCAGACATGTTTGGATGAATTGGATTTTCTGGATCCATTTTGATCAGGGTTCAGGCAGAGAAAATACTTGATCACTCTTTGGGATTACCTTTGTCAAGAGAGTGACAGAAGTAGTGTGACTCTTTTGGTTCGCTTTAATGTTTCAGTGGCTTTCAGAAGTAAACCATGGCATCCTCTGGAGAGACTCTCTGATGCATTGCAGTGGTTCTTCTCATACCTATATGGCCATTACTAGAAGGTGCTGTTGGGCATTTTCTGCTTGACCCTGGCCTTAGCTAGACCGGGCAAAATCCTGGGGTGAACCCCGGGATCGGCCCTGTGCATCCACATGACGCACAGGGGATCCAGGGATCAGGGAGGGATGATCCCTCCCTTGCCCCGGGAACTTGCCCTCCCCTTTTGTCCTGCTTGTTCCACAGTCCTGGGCTGAGCCCGAGACTGTGGAAGATGTGGCCCCTTGCCGCGGATTGACCCAGCTTCGCGCAATTCCTCGCTCTGAGCTGGGAGGCTTGCTCAGATCGTCACAGCTGATTCTCCTCTCTGTTTTCTTGACACAGGGCGCAGCGTTCCTCAGGAGCACTATGCCCAACCTTGGGTAGTGGGGGGAGCGGGGAAATGGATTTATTTATTTTTTAAAAAAAGGACCTACCTTTGCACATGACCGTTCGTGTGCTCCTGTTTCTTTTTTTAAAAATGGTGGGTGCGACACCTCTCTTCCTAAGGTTGTCATGCTTCACGTGTAAATGGAGGAGGGATCTCACGTTCATCACAATGCGAGATCCTCCCTCCTCCATCGTGGTCTATAAGGTAGGTCTAGCTAAGGCCCTTGCTGCAAGGTCCCATCTCATCCACAATAATAATAATAATAATAATAATAATAATAATAATAATAATAATTTATTTCTTACCCGCCTCTCCCTTTGGATCGAGGCAGGGAACAACATTAGAACAGGAATCAATACATTTTAAAAATTCATGATTTTACATTGATCTGGATAGGTCTGCCGGAAAAGGCTAGTCTTTAAAGCTGCCTTAAAATCACACAGAGAGTTAATTTTACCAATCTCCTCCGGCAGGCCATTCCACAATCTGGGGGCTACAGAAGAAAAGGTCCATTACTGTTCAACATCTACGTACAACGGCTGTGTGGAGTGATTTTGATATTTGTGTGCTGATGACATGCACCACAATTTATCCTTTTCATCTAATCTAGGTGAGGTGTGCATGTGAAAGTCCAGTGCTTGGATGTGGGATTGGACTGGATAAGGGCTAACAAACAAACTCAATTAGGGCAGCCATCTGTACTATTATACAGAAGATAACCTTCTATTTAAAGGTACAAGAACAGTTGCCCTTCATCCTCAGTTACTAGGGATGTGCACGGACCCCCCGCTCCTCTTCTCTTCCAGATCTGCGATTTGCGGATCGGGCCGCTTCGCTCCGCCCCGCTCCGCCTATGTCCGCTCCGCTCTGCTGCGGAGCTCCGAATCCGGATCGGAGCTCCGTTTTTTTCCCCCCATAGGCTTGCATTAAGCTAAAAAAGTACAACTTTTTTTCTGTTAAAGTTAGAAACCTGAAGTTTGGCACCATGACACCTCATGGATGTATACACACGCACACCAAGACTCAAGGCAGACCCATCATCCCCTGATTTTTGGGGAATTTATGAAAATCCAACACCCCATTCACACCCCTTTCGATAGCTCCGTCAATTTGCACATTAGAAACCTCAAACTCGCCACCATGACAGCTTATCCAGGGATACACACGCACGCAAAGGTTCAAGGCAGTTGCATCATCCCCTGATTTTTGGGGAATATATGAAAATCGGGCACCCCATTTGCAGACGTGGACTGTTCTCTGACATTTGGACAGATTAAAAAAAGGGAAGTGGGCACACTCACAGATGCCATCTAGACCCACAATCATGCCAAGGTACAAGGCAATCCCATCATCCCCTGATTTTTGGTGGGGCTTAAACCTGCAGACAGCTCAATGGGGCCATTTCAAAGGAAATCCCAAGATGCCATGAACTGGGGAGTAGAGATCATCAACCTAATATGAATCTTCTTCCACGCCGTTTTTTTTTTAAATTCTAGCAAGCGAACCGCACCACGCAGAGAGTAGGCTCAAAATGACCCCCATCCACGACTCTCTAAGCACAAGAAGTTTCAGAAAAATAGCTTCAAAAACAACACAGTTATCCCCTTTTTTTTTCCGCAATGCAATCCTATGGGCGAAATGTTTCAAAATGGCAATCGGATCGTTCCGCGGAAAGAGAAGCGCTCTGAAAATGGCCGCTTCTCTTCACCTTGCTTCTAGGGGTCCCCAGTCCGCTTCTACTTCACCTCTGGGCAAGGCGGAGCAGGCCAATTCGCTCCTGCTTCTACGCTTTTAATCGGAGCAGAGCACATGCCTATCAGTTACTATCTCAACAGCAGACTGGACAGGTAGGTAATATAGTGAGATGTGTTGTTTAAACTATAATAATTATTTATAAATTTGCATTTATACAAATAAATTAGCCACCTAACCAGGTCAAGTATTCTGTTGAAACTGTTTTTAGCTATCTTAATTGTTTTACATTTTGTATATTTATATTTTATGCTGCATTTTATTATCTTACGAATGGTTGTAAATCACCCAGAGAGCTTCAGTTATTGGATGGCGTAGAAATGAAATAGTAATATCGTATTTCTTCGATTCTAAGACGCCATCGCTTGTAAGACACACACTAATTTCAGTACCACCAACAGAAAAAAAGCTTTGATTCTAAGAAAATATAAACGCACCCGCGATTCTAAGATGCACCTCGTTTTTAGAGATGTTTATATGGGGGGGGGAATGTGTCTTAGAATCAAAGAAATACGGTAATAATAATAATAATAATAATAATAATAATAATGTAAATATTATGCAAACCACTGTTCTCATTTCTTTTGGGTTGTGTGTGTAATGCATTTCCTTTTCTTTTTTTTTGGAGAACCAGAAGCAGCCAGACTATGGGTAGGTCACTTCACCAAACAGGCCTCTGTACATGTGGTCCCCACCATTTCTATAGACACTACCTCTTTATTTTTATTTGTTGTTTGGTTGTTTTTATTATGAGTTACTCCATCTGTCTGTCAGGCATTGTCACTTGTATTACGTTGGGCCTGTTCAGGCTCTGCAGATACTAAAAGGGCCTGTTCAGGAAAGGTGCAGGAGCTATACTAGAGTGACCAGATAAAAAAGAGGGCAGGGCTCCTGCAGCTCTAACTGTTGTGATTTAGAAGGAATTTCACCAGGTGCTGCACACATACAAATGACACCTGCTGAAATTCCCTTTCCTATGCAACGGTTCAACTGTTAAAGATACAGGACCCCTATCCTCCTTTCCATAGGATCACCCTAAATTAGCCTGCTTTTCTGCCCCCAAATCCCAAAAATGCACTCAAAGTAGACAAAACAATTAAGGTAGTTCTGTTTAAGTAAGTGTAAAGTTACATTATACAAATGTTAGGGAGAAATACATTTCCTAATTTCCCAAATACACTGATGCTGTCAGGATACCTATCCCAGCATCACTATCCTTAGATTGCCATATATGGATAGCATTCATATCCCCTTTGTGCCTCAAATTCATAGTTTAATTGGGAAAAAATAACTCACCCAAATTCAAATGGTCTACAACATTTTCTCAATATGTACGTATTATGTGCATATTACAAAACCTTGATAAGAGCATCAATACCTCTAGCTATTATCTATTCAGATTGGCAGAAACTCCCCGTGTGCTCAAGCGGTTGCCCTGTTTAAGGATGGGCAAAGAAGTGACATTTGAGGTCCTTGAATACCTTGGGGCTCATTTTGCCTCGTTCTCATTCTGAAACCTGAGTGTCTTTTATTCAAATCAGTGTGTGTGGGTGGGGGTGGGGGGAATCACATTTTTTTTTCCAAGCACGCACCAAAATACACACTTTCTCCCCGAGTCCCCATTGACTGAAGCATGAAAATGAATCCTTTTGGGGAAATGTACATGTTAAAGTGTGCGTGCATTTTCCCAAAAGTATGCAATTTGCAAATGCAATCACAACCGCGAGAATGCAAATGCATTAGCGTTTGCATTTGGGATTGCAAGCGGAGAATGTTTATCTATGTGTTTTTTTGAACAGCTATGGAATTCTTGTACATCCACAGACATAAAACTTTAGATTTTCAACTAGAGTTGCCAGAGATTGAACCTGGATCCTACAGTATGCAACACATGTGCTTGATAATTGTGTTTTAACCTGTTGGGTGTTTTACTGTGGTTTTAATTTTTGTGAACCGCCCAGAGAGCTTCAGCTATTGGGCGGTATAAAAATGTAATAAATAAATAAATAAAAAAATAAAAAAATAAATGTGCTACAACACTGACGTATGGCCGATAGAAACGTGAAAACAGTAGAATATGCAAAACTAGGGCAGCTTCCCAGCAAATGCAATTGAGTAGGGGTGTGCACTCCACACAAAAAATCTGGGGCTCCTCCGGGCCTCTGACGGACCTCCGAAATCACAGTGCGGTAAGGGCTCCGGTTTTAAAACCAGCGGAAACCTGCAGTGCTGTTAGAAGATCGTTCGGAGAGCCAAATGGATCTGTAGTTATCCGAAGGTGATTAGAGGGCTCGTTCCGTGTTGATGGACAGCTAACTGAGCACTTCCATATTAGGAAGACACCGAGAGATGAAAGGGGGGGGGAGTTTTGAGACTGACATCTGTGGCTAACCAATAGCCACAGTCTCCACCCTGTCCCCCCTCATAATCACATTGCTTGGGGGGGAGGAGGGAATTGCAAATAATAAAACCCCTTTGTTCCTGTCCTGGAACTCATTCCTCACAGAGCGTTGGGAAGGGAGGAGGAGGAGGAAAGATTCCAAAAGAGAGAGAGGGAGAGACAGAGAGAGAGACAGCTTAGTTTGTTTAGCTGTGCTGATTTGCTCTAGCTGCTGCTGCTTCATTTCTAGCTGCTGAGAGAGAGAGAGCTCTGGCTTCCTTATTTTTCTTTTGCTGGGTTGCTTTTCTCTCTGGCCACAGCTAGACCTAAGGTTTATCCTGGGATCATCCAGGGTTCGCCCCTGCCTGAGCGCTGGATCCCCTGTGTGTCACCTTGGCCACAGCTAGACCTAAGGTTTATCCTGGGATCATCCAGGGTTCTCCCCTGCCTGAGCACTGGATCCCCTGTGTGTCACCAAGATGAACAGGTTTGACCCCTGGACGATGCAGGGATAAACCTTAGGTCTAGCTACGGCCTCTGTGTCTGTCTGCTTTTATTTGCTTCTTGTAGTACCACCTCACGCTCAGCCGTTCATGTGCGTGTGTGTGCTTGTTCTACCCTATTACCCCCACTGAGAAATTTTAAAAGAAATTAAGAAAAAAATCCTTTCTCTTCCCAACCTTTCTTTAAATCCCAGTCTGTCTGTCTCAGTCAGTGTGTTTGGATCCAAGTTGCTTCAAAACACCCCACCCCTGTGTGTGTTTTTTACTGTTACCCAATCTACTCCCCAAAAATGATATTAAAAAATGCAAAGAATCTTTATCTTTATGCTTTCTCCCCCCTCTGCAACTGTGGGGAGCACAAAGAGGGGGAAATAGGGGTGGAACGGGTGCATGGGGCAGCAGCAGCCCCTCCTCCTGAATGGCTTGAGGTTTATATATGTGTGTGTATAATAAATCAATGGATGAAGGGATCTGTTTCAACCTTGGCAGGGCTAAAGCCCTACTCAAGAGCTATCACGGTGCCAAGTTCATCTCTTTATCTTTAAAAATGACAGAGATGTATGCATTTTTGTTAATTCCCATTGCCGATAATAGCACATTATCCAAAAATGGAGCGGTTTTCCAACGAGTAATCTGGCAGTGCGGAGAGATGGCCCCTCCTCCAAAAAATGGAGCGGAGAAGCCTCTCAATGGAGCTCCACCCCAAATTTCGGGGCAGAGAAGAACCACTCTGCACACCTCTACAATTGAGTAATAACACACCAGTGATGGAAATTAAAAAGTACACATCTCAATCCCAACAAGAGGAGAAAATGCATAACCGGCATGACATGGGAGAGTTATTAAGAGAAGACATTTTGTTATCTAATGTGCCAAATATGGTGAAATGTGAGAAAATTCCTGTTTCGGTTGTCAGAAATGTTACACAGTTCCTCATAAATGTGATGACAAAGAGTCAGAAGAGCAGGAATCATGCATCACAGCCCTCTGGTGAGAGGACAGAGTTGACGGGGTGAACGAGAGACACCATTTCTGCCTTGACCTCTGGATGTCGGGTCAGATATCCAAACGGTAGGGAAACATGCTTTCAAATGGCTGAGAAGAGTGTCGAGGTGCCAATGGATCGCCCAATTCAGCATCTGAAATCAAACTTAAAACATCCGGGTGGTTTTTTAAAAAAAATGAATAACTAATTAAATGCAAATGGAGTCAGACATTTTGCTAAAACTCATTTTAGATCTACTCTGTGAGAAACTTCATTGGGCTCATTTGACTTTTGCTGGCACAAGAGACAAGACTGAATGGAACTGCAACTGAGAACAGATGCATAGATTACTGCATCCAGGGTGATTAGCCATAATAGCAAAATGAAATCATTTCTGACGTGCAGCTAATCTGGCAGATTGCCTCCTACCTCCTCTCAATTCTACTCGCCTGACCAAGGGCTCATCTACAACAAGCAGGATATTCCACTATGAAAGTGGTATGAAAGCAGTATATAAAAGGCAGGAGCCACACGACTGCTTTATAGCGATATTGACGTGCTCTGAAGGATCTACACTACTGCTTTGTAGTGGTAATGAAGTGCACTGGCAACTGTTGGGGCCCATTGACACATCTACACCAATCAGGATATAATGGTATGAAAGCGGTATGAAAGTGGTATGTGTCAATGGGCCCCAACAGTTGTCTGAGCACTTCAATACCACTATAAAGCAGTAGTGTGGCTCCTACCTCTTATATACTGCTTTCATACCACTTTCATAGTGGAATATCTGCTTGGTGTAGATGAGCCACCTTTGACTCTGGGATCTGTCAATTCTAACCCCCACCGACAAAAGCTGAATTCCCAAGGTGGGACAGAGGAAAGACAATCTCTTAACTTGGGTGTCCTGTTCGATAAGTTCCTGGGAAGATTCCTCCCTAGCTCCTGGAGAGTCTTGGGGAGTTTCCTTCCTCACTCCCTGTCTTGACTGGGCTTTTTATAGTTCATCTTCCAAGTCTGACTCAGGCCTTTGCTAGACCTACCTGAAAATCTGGGGGAGAGGAGGGGAGACCTCGTGTTGTGAATAACGCGAGATCTCACCCTCATTTTCATGCAAGGTGCGACGAGCTCAAGAGGAGAGGTGTCGCACCCGCCATTTTTTATTTTCTTAAAGGGCCAGTTGCGCATGAGCGCTGGAGTGAAAAGGTAATGTTTTTTTTTAAAAAAAGGAAATAATTTCCCTGCTCCCCCCCACCCTAGTCCTGATGGGCGCAGCGCTCCTGAGGAGTGCTGCGCCCTGTGCGCGGCTCCCAGCTCCGTGTGAGTAATCGTGCAGAGCCAGGAAAAGCCGCAGAAACTGGCCACATGCTCACGGTCTCGGGCTCAGCCCAAGATTGTGGGAAAAACCAGGCCCAAAGTGTAGGGCTTTATCCCGGGGCCATGGAGGGATGATTCCTCCCTGATCCCGGGATCCCCTGTTCATCATCTGCATGCACAGGGGTGATCCCGGGTATCAGCCCAGGATAACCGCTGGTCTAGCTAAGGCATCAGCATCTGAAACCAATCCAGGGAGCCCAGGCCTAATCTTGGCAGATGGAGTCTGAGCTGACACTGATTAACCAGAAAAGAGAACTTGGAGTCAGGGTGGGAAGTTGAATGAAAATGTCAACCCGGTGTATGCCATAGGGGTTATTTGGAAAGAGATGAAAATAAAAGTGTTAGTATATCCTGCTCTTATAGAAATCTGGTGCTGGGACAGAAATGAGAAACCAAAATGGGCAGGGGACTGGAACACCTTTCTTTAAAAAAAGAAAAGGCAAAAGATGTGGGTGTTTGTTGGTTTACTTTAGAAGAAAGGGAGGGCAAGGTGGAGAAGTTAATATAAATATGGACACAGTGGAGAAAGTAGAGAATAGCTCCCCCACCCCACCTCTCCCTCACAATACTAGTACTAGCATTACTCTAGAAACATGATTAAAGTTATTGGCAGGATAATTGACATTGACAAAAAGAAGGATTTCTTTACAGAATATGTAATTTTTATTTCTTTGGAACTCATTGACACAAGAGGTGATGAGAAATAATAGCTTAGATGGCTTCAAATGGGGATTAGACAGACTCAATGACAAGTAGTAGCAGCAGTAGCAGTAGCAGCAATTCCTTTTATTGTGGATATCAACAAAATCAATATCAGCAGCAACAAAAATAAATCATGAAAAAGAAAAAAATGCAGTACATGTACAGGAATGTTATCATTTTTCATCAAGTATACAATTAAAAAAGGGGGGGGGGCGATTATCCATATGTTTCAAGAAAGGCAGACCATATGGCCAGGTATTTATCCACTCGCAAGTCACGCCTATGTATCACCCATTCCAATACTGATAACATTATTAAGTTCTCAATCCACTGCATTCTGGGAGGTGAACATTTATCCTTCCAACTTGATAATACTATTTAGCTATCAGAATTTTATTTATTTATTTATTACATTTTTATACCGCCCAATAGCCGAAGCTCTCTGGGCAGTTCACAAAAATTAAAACCATAATAAAATAACCAACAGGTTAAAAGCACAAATACAAAATTTGTATTTTGTATTTTGCAGGGGCTTCTCCAAACGTAAGCATCAATTGTGCGCGTCTTTGAAATGTACATATTCTTCTCCCTTTATTTAAAGCATATCTGTGTGTCTTTTCCAAATGTATACATGCTGTCAAACTCATTTTTGTGGGGGTCCATGAATCACATTGCAAGCTTGGAAATGTAAGCCCACATCTGTGTTCGTTTCGCAAGATGCAGAAAGGGTAAAAACCCTGCTCAGAAAATGAACTCAAATGAATTGCTCATGTATCCCCAATTAAAACATTGTGTTCAGTAGATTTTCAGCTTAGCCCCGGAGTTGCTAGTAAAGTTTTTCAAAACCTGGTTCCGATAAGCACATCTCTGTCCGTTCACAAATGTTTTTGGCAGACACACGCTCATGGTCACGTTTTGGAAGCAAAAACAAAAGACTCATGCATAGGCTTGAGCAAACTCATCCTTGTCCACCTCAGCCGATGCTCGCCCCGTAACCATACATCACCATATGCCCTTGCTCACTGGGCCATGAGAGTCTCTACTGAGGCTCAGCTGGTCCTAGTGTGTGCTCAGTAGCTGCCTGCCCTGACTGCTGAAATCATGTACAAAGGGCTGCCTTTGAAAACGGTCCGGAAACTTCAACTGGTACAAAACAGGGCAGCCCTTTTACTAACAGGGACTGGCCGACGAGACCACATCACACCAGTCCTTTTCCAGCTTCATTGGCTGCCAGTCCAGGTCCGGGCCCGATTCAAAGTGCTGGTATTAACATTTAAAGCCCTAAACGGCTTGAGGCCAGGCTCTCTGAAGGAACGCCTCCTCCCATATGTACCTGCCCAGACCCTAAGCTCATCCTCAGGGGTCCTTTTCCACGAGCCCCTGCCAAAGGAAGTGAGGCAGGTGGCTACCAGGAGGAGCAGGGCCTTTTCTGCTGTGGCACCCCAGCTGTGGAATGAGCTCCCTAAGGAGGTTCGCTTGGCACCTACATTATATGCTTTTAGACGCCAGGTGAAGACCTTTTTATTCTCCCAGCATTTTAACAGTCTATGGATAAATTTTAACTTGGTGTTTTAAATTTGTAATTTTGCATTGCTGCTGTTTTTATCTGGTTGAGCTTTTATATTGTATTTTATATTATGGTTTTATATTGTTGTTTTATACTTTGAATGTTTTTAATTTTTGTGAACCGCCCAGAGAGCTCCGGCTATTGGGCGGTATAGAAATGTAATAAATAAATAAATAAATAAATAAATAAATAAACCAAATACAGTATAAAAAGCACAACTAGGATAAAACCACGCAGCAAAATTGATATAAGATTAAAATACAGAGTTAAAACAGTAAAAATTAAATTTAAGTTAAAATTAAGTGTTAAAATACTGAGAGAATAAAAAGGTCTTCAGCTGGCGACAAAAGGAGTACAGTGTAGGCACCAGGCAGACTTCTCTGGGGAGCTCATTCCACAACCGGGTTGCCACAGCGGAGAAAGCCCTCCTCCTAGTAGCCACCTGCCTCACTTCCTTTGGCAGGGGCTCACGGAGAAGGGCCCCTGTAGATGATCTTAAGGTCCGGGCAGGTACATATGGGAGGAGGCGTTCCTTCAAACTCTGGAAATCCATTTGCATTGACCATGTGTTAGTTTCCAAAAAAACGTTAGGTAGTTTAGGAGGACGTGCTCATCTTTCCATATTAAAGATTATTTCAGTACAAAATTTATCCTTATTATAACCAACTCCCCAAAGGGGGTGACTACTAAGCATTGCCAAAACATATGAATTAAAGAAGCACTAGGTGCATACTCCAGGAAATCAAGCCAGACTGCTCACTTGAGGGAATGATATTAAAGGCAAAACTGAAGTACTTTGGCCACATAATGGGAAGACAGGATACCCTGGAGAAGATGCTGATGCTAGGGAAAGTGGAAGGCAAAAGGAAGAGGGGCCGACCAAGGGCAAGATGGATGGATGATATTCTGGAGGTGACAGACTTGACCTTGGGGGAGCTAGGAGTGGCCACAGCCGACAGAAAGGTCTGGCGAGGGCTGGTCCATGAAGTCACAAAGAGTCGGAAGCGACTGAACGAGTAAACAACAGCAAGGTGCATTACATCCCCAACAATTATATAAATTAGGTAGACTCTTATTGAAAAGGTGTTGTGGGGTCCAGTAGACCCAAAACAGGATTTTTTGCTGAATAAGATCCATAGAATATAGCCTATGGATAGTAGCCTAAGATCCATAGAAGCTTCAGATAAAGGCCTCATCTACACCAAGCAGGATATTGCACTATGAAAGTGATATATAAAAGGCAGGAGCCACACTACTGCTTTACAGTGGTATTGAAGTGCACTGACAACTGTTGGGGCCCGTTGACGCATACCATATACTTCTTTCATACCACTATATCCTGCTTGGTGTGGCTCCTGCCTTTTATATACCACTTTCATACTGCTTTCATAGTGCAATATCCTGCTTGGTGTAGATGAAGCCACAGGGCTCATCTACACCAAGCAGGATATTCCACTATGAACGCAGTATGAAAGCAGTATATAAAAAGCGGGAGCCACACTACTGCTTTATAGCGATGTTGAAGTGCACTGCAGGATCTACACTACTGCTTTATAGTGGTAATGAAGTGCATCGACAACTGTTGGGGCCCATGACACATCTACACCAAGCAGGATATAACACTGAAAGTGGTATGAAAGCAGTATATGGTATTTGTCATGGGTCCCAACAGTTGTCAGTGCACTTCAATACCACTATAAAGCAGTAGTGTGGTTCCTGCCTTTTATATACCACTTTCATAGTGGAATACCTGCTTCTTGTAGATGAGCCCACAGACTCTAAAGCAACTATCCACTGGTTAGGCAAAATAGGACACTCCAATTCTCGATTCCAATACTGTCTTAAACCATGGGTAATATATTTATTTACTACTAAGAGAGAGAGAGAGAGAGAGAGAGAGTTGTGGGTCGATGTGTCTTTTCAGCTGCTATAAGTGTTTCTAACAATAATGGAGGCTCAGAAGCTGTAAAAGCAGCCGGACCAATCCTTGATTCTACAAGTGTTGCAATTGCAAGTATTGCCATTCAGCTGTAGTAGGTAAATTATACTTATCATATAAAATCAGAAAATGACAAAAACTCATCGTCTGGTCCTATTCATTGTTCCAAAGTAAAAATCATCTTATTCATCCATGTCCTCCACAAAAACGTTTTCTTTCCGATTCTCAAATCTGGATTTCCCCATAAAGTCAATTTTGCGTGAGAGAATGTATCAAACTGTAATTGACATGATATTATACACCATACCTCCCTAGCAGCCAAGATTGTAAGAGGGGTTTCATTTATTATAACATGTTGAAAACCGAGTGCCATCCATTTAGGATGAGCTTCTAACCACAAGGATTAAAAAAAGAAGAAGAAGAATTTCTTACAATCTTGGCTGCTACCGGGTGGCAAATCTAAGCAAACTGGAAAAGACCAAAACTTGGTACAAGTCAATCGATAAACCCCAATGGTATAAAGCAGAGCTTTCCAAACGGTGTGTCGTGACACGTTAGTGTGTCAGCTGCAGTGTGTAGGTGTGTCACGCGAACGTAACGAGAAACCTCTCAGTCTATGTGAAATAAGCAATACCAACTTGCATGCATTTTTATGCAGCAAAGGTGCCGATTAGTATGGTGCACTAGTATATTCCCCTTCCGTCGTATCCGTGTATGCACACCACGGTCAAGGGATCATGCAGGTACTGAGCATGCGCAGAATGCGTAATCAGGTCGAAACAGCTGATTCTGCATCACTTCCGGTGACGTGGCCGCACCAGAAGTGACTCGTTCGAGAAATTCCATTGGTTCAGTTTTTTGATAGAACACCGTCTCAACCGCTGCTTGATCGCAGCTCGACAATATTGGTTCAATGTGAAAAGTCTTGGAAATGTATGTTATTATCTTGCAAATCATATATTTAAAAAAATATAAATGAAAGGTCTTCATGAGATATGCTGTGTCCCCATACATTTCATTATTACAATTTATGTATGTGTCCGTATCTCTTATAAGGGGTTAGTTTAACCTCCAGTTTGCTAGTAAAACTGAATTACTGTGTCGCGAAATCATAGAATCATAGAATAGCAGAGTTGGAAGGGACCTACATGGCCATCGAGTCCAACCCCCTGGTCAATGCAGGAATCCACCCTAAAGCATCCCTGACAGATGGTTGTCTAGCTGCCTCTTGAATGCCTCTAGTGTGGGAGAGCCCACAACCTCCCTAAGTAACTGATTCCATTGTCGTACTGCTTTAACAGTCAGGAAGTTTTTCCTAATGTCCAGCTGGAATCTGGCTTCCTTTAACTTGAGCCCGTTATTCCGTGTCCTGCACTCTGGGAGGATCGAGAAGAGATCCTGGCCATCCTCTCTGGGGGACAACCTTTTAAGCATTTGAAGAGTGCTATCATGTCTCCCCTCAATCTTCTCTGATTGATGCATGTCTAAAAATGATGCATGTCTAAAAAATTTGTCAACAACATGAAAAGTTTGGAAAGCTCTGGTATAAAGCAAGGTCTGGAAATTCAAAGTGGATGCAAGATAGTGTAATTAATTATTGTATATGTTAGTCTTCACACTGCAAAATTCCTGCTGAGCTCTAACCTCCAAGGAAGTCTTGTGTGATTGGCAAACTGGTGATTCACTCCTAAGTGTGCAACACTACTTGTTTGCATGCCTTGAATCATATTAAAATCTTCTGTTCACAAGCAGCCCAGGTCAGAATTTCGGGGCACCTTATTTCATACGGTAGGAACAATCATAAAATCAAATGTCATCCTATTCTATTTGTTATAGTGAGTGTTTTCTATAGCATTTGCCAGATTTCCCTCCTTTTCATAATAGCATCATGTATAATTACTACATAATCTTCAAGCATAAATAACACTCCAATTAGTCTGTAATCTCTAATTATAATGTACTTACCAACTAGTTCTGTGCTTATTTGAACTCTGTAAAATAAAATACCTTGTTAATAAAAATGTTGGAAGAGAATTATGTAGATTTTCTGTGCCAAATTTGGCGTTTGTGCTATTGGATACAAGGTATAATGAAGTTACAAGGATTGTCTCCTGAACCCACCCACCAAAGAGCCCCCCCCCCCTGCAAAAGGTATTAGGCTCAGATAAAAAGGCCCTACTCTGTCCTTCCTGCAATTTTTTTGGGGGGTGAGGGGTAAGTTGGGCTACTGCAGCATCCAGATCAGTCCGAAGCGTTCTGAAAGGCTTCGGGTCAAATCTGACCAGCTTTGGCCCAGATCCAACCCGCTCTACTTTCAGATGGATTCAATCCCCATCAGCCCAGAATTTGGATCCGGAGCCAAAGCGAAGCACAGCCCTAGTATATATAGCCTAGTGATAGCCATTAGTAGTCTCTATGAATTCATCTGCTCTCCTTTTAAGTCCTATTCTTAATACATACATGTGAGGAAGGGAAGCCAGGCTGAGTAAGTGAGCTCTTCCGTTGTTGTACCACCCACCCTGCTGCTCAACAAAGTCCCTAGGTGAGCTGACAGGGGTGGTCTCCGGTGCACTGCTGAGATCCCACAGACTGTTGGTTCTGGGGGATGTCAACATTCATGCCAAGGGCACCTTATCTGGGGCAGCTCAGGATTTCATGGTCTCCATGACAACATTAGGACTGTCCCAACATGCCACCAGGGTATACTCTAGACCTAGTTTTCACAACTGGACATGGAGATGGTGATCTGAAAGTGGTGGAACCCACATCAGTTGCTTTGTCATAGTCAGACCACTGCCTGCTCAGGTTTAGACTAGGGTGACCATATGAAAAGGAGGACAGGGCTCCTGGATCTTTAACAGTTGCATAGAAAAGGGAATTTCAGCAGGTGTCATTTGTATGACACCTGGTGAAATTCCCTCATCACACCAGTTAAAGCTGCAGGAGCTATACTAGAGTGACCAGATTTAAAAGAGGGCAGGGCACCTGCAGCTTTAACTGTGGTGATGAAGGGGAAATTTCACCAGGTTCCCCATATATACAAATGACACCTGCTGAAATTACCTTTTCAATACAACAGTTAAAGATACAGGAGCCCTGTCCTCCTTTTCATATGGTCACCCTAGTTTAGATTAACAACAGTTTTTCCAACAGCTGTTGTGTCATGTCCTGCACGTGGGTCCATGACAGCTGGTTGGCCACTGTGTGAACAGAGTGCTGGACTAGATGGACCCGTGGTCTGGTCCAGCATGGCACTTCTTATGTTCTATGAAATTTAAAAAATCCTAAAAAAATCAAGGCATGAATGGATCTGATACAAACTTGCCAGTCTAAAGTAATTACAAGCTATCATTGTGCCATGTTTCATCACTTTATTTTTTAAAATTAGGGAGCTGTAAGCATTTGGTTAATTTCCATTGACTAGAGCGGTTATCCGAAAATGGCTGATTCTCTGACAGGTAATTTGACAGGGTGGAACAAGGAGAGCCACTCCATAATAGCCACTCCATAATCACCTCAACAGAGTTCTGGCTCAAATTTCGAGGTGGACTTTTGCTAATGCAGTTTCTCCCCACTGTTAGAAAACTTAACAGTTGGCATTAAGTTGGAGAGAGGAAATGTGAGCCATAAAACACCATTGCATTATAGAGGAGGAAGCAAACAGACATGGAAAACTATCAATAAAAAGTAAGCAATGGGAGGGGGGAAATAGCATGCACCACACTTCAAAATTGTGATGTTGTGGAATGGATGCAATTATATTCACAGTTATGACACCTATTTTTAGCATGAAGGCAAACTGTGAAAGTTGGAAATGAAAAACAGTGCAAAGAGTGAGAAGTAGGTGGACGAAACACAACTAAGAAAATCATGAAAAAAGTGTTTTCCATAGCCGCATTTATTTATTTATTACACATGTTACATGGTTCTTTTTCCTTGGGTAGGGTGACCACATGGAAAGGAGGACAGGGCTCCTGTAGCTTTAACAGTTGTATAGAAAAGGGAATTTCAGCAGGTGTCATTTCTATGCATGCAGCACCTGGTGAAATTCCCTCTTCAGCATAATAATTAAAGCTGCAAGAACCCTGTCCACTTGACCAGATACAAAAGAAGGCAGGGCTCTTGTAGCTTTAAATATTGTGATGTAGAGGGAATTTCATCAGGTGCCGCATGCATACAAATGACACCTTCTGAAATTTCCTTTTAAAGATACAGGAGCCCAGTTCTCTTTTCCATAGGGACACCCTACTGTTGAGGAACAATCTCTTTGCTGTAAACCAGTGCAATTGGAGAAACCTGAGGGGATTCACAGGCCAGGCCCAAACTAAGCATCTCTGTAATTTGTGTGCTAGGTGTTAACCAAACTGACATCTTCCTGAGATGAGGAAGCTGGCTGGTTGATTCAAGCCCAATGGGAACACCAGAAGTCAGACTTTCTTTTCAGGAAAGAAATTCTTCTTGTTGCTTCTCTGTCATACCCTGCCTTTTACCAAATTGATGGGGGGAAACCTGCCAATCAGTGCTAGTTAACTGCTGAACTTTACAACTAAGATTGTAGTGCCTGAATTTGCTTTCCTTTTCCCCCTCCTCCTCCTCCCTCCCAATCCCCTTTCCTTTTGTGTCATGTCTTTTAGATTGTAAGCCTGTGGGCAGGGACTGTCTAGAAATACTTTTGTAAGCCGCCGTGAGAGCCTTTTTTAGCTGAATAAAATAAATAAAATAAATAAATAAATAAATAGTTCACTGTTCTTTCCTTAAAATTTTCAACCTGCCACCCAGAGCGATGCAATAGGTTTACACTTAATGGCCTTTGCTAGACCAGGGGTTATCCCGGGCTGAAACCCGGGATCGCCCCTGTGCATCCAGATGATGCACAGGGGATCCCAGGCTCAGGCAAGGATCAACCCTCCCTGGCCCCGGAATAAAGCCTATCCCTTTGGGCCCGCTTTTTCTCACAGTCTCAGACAGAGCCCAAGACTGTGAGCATGTGGCCCGTTTTCGCAGCTTTTCCCGGCTCCGTGCAATTACTCACAAGGAGCCAGAAGCCGTGCACGGGGCACAGTGCTTCCCAGGAGCACTACACCCATCGAGAGCAGGGAGGGGGGAGCTGGGAAATCAAATTATTATTTTTTAAAAAAAACCTTACCTTTAAGGCACACAAGCGTTCATGTGCACCGTCCCCTTTAAAAAAAATTTAAAAAAATTGGCGGGCATGACGGCTCTCTACTCGAGTCACCTTGCCTTACCTGTAGACTAGGGTGGGATCTCGTGTCATTGACAACTCAAGATCACCCCTCCTCCATCCTGGGATATCCTCTACTTCTAGCAAAGGCCCTTGATGAACTTCTTAGAACACAATCCTATGCATGTTTATACAGAAAAAAGTCCTACAATTTCCAGCATTCCCCAGCTATTACTGAATGAAATGTACAGTTTACATCAATCCAGAACCAAGTTTGCACTCAATTAAAATATCAACTCTGAAAAGCTTTATTACATCTATGGTTTCTAGGTAATCTCCCATACATGCATTTTATAAGGCCACATAATCTCCATAGTTTCAGCATTAGAACTTCACTACGTGCCTTCAGATTAGTTGAACGTTAGCCAATTGTGCATTTTAAAATGGTGGTCGGCACTGGTGTGGAGGGAAGGTTTTGCCCATTCTCAAACTCTTTGATTTGACTGGGGCCATAGCTAGACCTAAGGTTTATCTCTGGATCATCCAGGGGTCAAACCTGTTCATCTAGGTGACACGCAGGGGATCCAGTGCTCAGGCAGGGGCAAACCCTGGATGATCCCAGGATAAACCTGAGGTCTAGCTGTGGCCTGGGTGTTAGTTGATATTGCTTCAAGCACATTTTTCAAATAGGCAAAATTCAGATAGGTTTTGTATGCTAGCTGAATGCACTTGTTAAATGGTGAGGACAGGGAGGTTGCTGGTCTATAGGAACTCCATCTCCTTTTGCAAGCTCCCTGTCCATGTAACTACTGGTCTGGAGTATTTGCACCTTGTTTTGGGTCATCAGGACAGATTAGGGATTCTGTTGGTATACTGCCCACCCTGCTGCTCAACAGACTCTCTAGGTGAGCTGATTGAGGTGGTCTCAGCTGCACTGCTGAGATCCCCCCAGACTGTTGGTTCTGGGGGATGTCAACATTAATGCCGAGGACACCTTATTTGGGGCAGCTCAGGATTTCATGGTCTTCATGACAACCTTGGGACTGTCCCAACTTGCCACCAGCTCAACGCATGTAGCAGGGCATACTCTAAACCTGGTTTTCACAAGTGGACATGGAGATGGTGATCTGAAAGTGGGGGACCTCACATCAGTCGCTTTGTCATGGTCAGACCACTGCTTGCTGAGTTTTTGACTTACAACAGCTTTTCCACTCTGCAAGGGTGGGGGACATATTAAGATGGTCTGCCCCCAGAGACTAATCGATCTGGATGATTTCTAAAGAGCTCTGGGGAGTGTTCCGGCTGATAGGGCTGGCGCTCCTTTCAAAACCCTGGTTCATCTGTGGAATGCAGAAATGACCCGGGTGGTTGACACAATTGCTCCTGAGCACCGTCTGCTGAGTAGAGCTCATATGGCTCCATAGTGTATACTCCAGAGCTGATAGCAATGAAACAAAAATAGGAGACGGCTTTTATGTATAATAAGCAATATTCTTCCTCAGGATTGATCAACCTGCTATGTATGTACTATCACACATGGCATAGCCTTCTCAGTGGTGGCAGTCCACCAATTATGGAACTCCCTTTCAGTGGAGATTCAGCTGTCCCTGATGCTGTTGTCATTCAGGCACTAGCTAAAGATCTATTTATTTGTACAAGCTTTGGGGGCACAGGCAAGTGTATTATCTGTTTTCTGGTATTGTACTGATGGTTTTAGTGTGTGAGTGTGTGTGTGTGTGTATTGCTAGTCACAAATACACAGTCATTTCATTTATGCATTGATTGATTGATTACATTTATTTCTCACCTTTCTGAAAAACGATCGTCTACCAAGATTAAAATGCAGATTAAAAACAATCTTAATTAAAACATAACATAAAATGAATAAACTAAAACACAATTATATACAAAGCAATAAAAGGAATAGACAACACCCAACCAGTCATCCAGCAATATGGATGCCTAAGCCTTGCTACTATAAAACCAAAACCAAAATGTGTCTTTTTGCAGATGGAGAAGGAACCTTCCAAATCTCCCCCATTTGGGAATTCCAGAGAAAGGCCCTCTCTAAGTGTGCCTCCCATGGCAGAGGGAGTAAGAAGGGCTTCCCTTGAAGTCCTTAAAACCCAGGCAGGTTCTTACGTGAGAATGCAGTATTTAAAGTAGCCTGGTCCTAGCTTGTGTAGGGCTTTATAGTAGGGGTGTGATCCGCTCCGATTAGGAGCGTAGAAGCAGTAGCGGATTGGCCTGCTCCGCCTTACCCAGAGGCGGAGTAGGAGCGGACCGCGGACCCCTAGAAGCAAGGCGAAGAGAAGCGCCCATTTTCGGAGCGCTTCTCTTTCCGCGGAGCGCTCCGATCGCCATCTTGAAAACATTTCGCCATAGGATTGCATTGCGGCAAATAATCGCGGATAACTACGTTCTTTTTGAAGCTATCGTTCTGGAAATTCTTGTGCACAGAGAGTCGTGGATGGGGGTCATTTTGAGACTACTCTCACCTCTCTGCGTCGTGCGGGTTGCGCGCTAGAATTTTTTTTAAAAATCGGCGGGAAAAATACCTTTTTCAAAGGGCTGAGGGGCAGAGTCAGTTCCCGGTCATGATCACATGATCCCAAAGTTAGAGGAGGGCATAGGCAAAACGGGTAACTTGGGATTCTGGGAAACTTCTCTTTCTTCATCTGAACGGACTTTTCCCAGTGTTTTTTAACACAGTAGCCCCACCAAATGCACAAACACAACCTGAAATCATATACTAAGCCAAGAATAAGAGATAGAAACACAGCACTGCTACCCACCCTAACTTTGGGGAACAACTGAAAAGATGTGGTGCAAGGGGATGAGCTCCCCTAGGGCATCTCATCGTGGACGTGCCCCCACTCTCTCCTGCACTGGAAGGCCATTAGAGCCTTCCAAAGAGAGTAAAACGGTGGAGCAATGCCTATCATGAGTCGAAGTGAGCGTTTACTTCTTAGTGGTGGAGCGATGCCTATTATGAGTTGAAGTGAGCGTTTACTTCTCAAGCTCAGAGCTGTTGGTGAAGCAATGGCTGTCTTGAGTTGAACTGGCAGCTACTTCCCCCAACCCCGGGCACGGCCCCCTATTGCTGGTAAAAGACAGATATAGCCTTTTTAAAAAAATTCTTCTTGCTGTTTATTGAGCAACACTGCTGCTTTTAATTCCACCCCTCCTTTGTTTATTTATTGATTAATTCCATTTTATATGCATTACTGGCTTATCCTTGGCTCCTTATGCCCCCAGAAATGCCAGCTGCATGCCTGCCTGCCTTCCCTCCCTCCTCCCCTGCCCACCTCGCAGGGATGTTGTGTGTGTGTGGCTTTGACTCATGGGAGAAGTCCTTCCTGCGCTCACTTGGAGTTTTGGAAGTTCCAAATTTTGCAGATTTAAGCCCCGCCAAAAAACAGGGGATGATGGGACTGCCTTGAGTCTCGGCGTGCGGCGTATGTATCCCTGGATAAGCTGTCATGGTGGTGAGTTTGAGGTTTTTTTTTAACGTGCAAAATTGACAGAGCTATGGAAAGGGGTGTTGGATTTTCATAAATTCCCCAAAAATCAGGGGATGATGGGATTTGCTTGAGTCTCGGCGTGCATATGTATCCCTGGATAAGCTTTCATGGTGGCGTGTTTGAGGTTTCTAACGTGCAAATTGACGGAGCTATGGAAAGGGGTGTGAATGGGGTGCCCGATTTTCAAAAATTCCCCAAAAATCAGGGGATGATGGGATTGCTTTGAAACTTGGCGTGCGTGTGTATACCCCCATGAGGTGTCATGGTGCCAAACGTGAGGTTTCTAACTTGAACAGAAAAAAAGTTGTATATTTTTTAGCTTTCAATGCAAGCCTATGGGGGGAAAAACGGAGCTCCGATCCGGATCCAGAGCTCCGAGCGGAGCGGAGCGGAAGTGGGTGGAGCGGGGGCGGGGCGGAGCGGCCCGATCCGAAAAATGGCGGATCTGCAAGTGAAGCGGAGCGGGGGGTCCGTGCACACCCCTACTTTATAGGTCATAAGCAGCAAGTGGAGTTGTTCCAATTAACAAGGGAACCGTAAGCTGGCCCTGGTTAAGTCTAGATTCAGCATTCTGGATCAGCTGAAGTTTCTGAACACATTTCAATGGCAGCCCCACATAGCAGACCATGTTATCGTAGACTAAACTGGAATTTAAGTATATCTTTCCTCCAGGTGGTCCATCACCAGAGTCTGAAAGCCTAAGGCCTTTGCTAGACCTACTGGTAAATGCACGACGGAGGAGGGGAGAGCCTGCGATGCAACTATCGCAGGCTGTCACACTAGTCTATATGTCAGGCATGACGAGATCAAGAAAAGAGTTGTCACATCCGCCATTTTTTTAATTCTCAAAGGGACAATGCGCGTCCACGCTCGTGCACACAGGTAAGTTTTTTTAAAAAAAGATTAAATTCATTTCAACGCTCCCCCCACCCTGCCCCCAATGGGCGCAGTGCTCCGGCTTCTCCCAGCAACACAGGAGTAATTGTGCAGAGCTGGGAAAAGCCGCAAAAACAGGCCACACGCTCACTGTCTCGGGCTCAGCCCAACACCATGGGAAAAACCAGGAAAAACCAGGGCCAAAGGGTAGGCTAATATCCTGGGGCCAAGCAGGGTTGATCCCTGCCTAAGCCCAGGATCCCCTGTGCATCATCTGGACACACAGAGGTGATCCCGGGTATTAGTACGGGATAACCTCTGGTCTAGCAAAGGCCTATGTCATTTAAGCATTTGTCGTAGGACGTGTTAAAGTCATAAAATGATGGTTTTCAGTACAGGGGCATGGCGGGAAAGCAATCAACAAAAAATCAGGGACGTTTCTGAGCAAGCTGTCAAGCTCACGCTGTATTTTCTGCAGAGATCTTCTCCAGCGAAGTGATTATCATCTTTTCTTCCATTTCCTGTCTTGACATGTCATACCATTGCTGCTGGAAACCTTCGGACTTAACTGATCCGAGAAAATCGGTGCTCTTAGATCCATCCTGGTGATGTGTATATAGCAACTGCTGTGTGGTAGTTCCTTGCGGACTTTAGGAAGGGATCTAATGCAGCAGAGACACTGCTGTTGCCAAGGTTTCAGAAAGCTATCTTTGAATGCATTGTAGCAATCATTGACAGCTGAAGTCTAGTTCATGGAGTTGGAGCAGTTGTTCATGTTAATGGAATTTAAAGGAAAATGAACAGCAGTAACTAAAACTAGAAAATAAGAAGGTGGGGGTTATTGAACATATTTTGTATAGATTCCACTTCATCTCAGATGGTTGGTTCTTCTAAAGACATATGATACAGCAATTATAAAGTACAGGAAGGGATCATCATTCTTGCATGAGTGTTTTAGGCCATTTAATTGAAACACTAATTGTCTTTCTTAAGTGTGTTATGAGCTACATAGTTTCCAATGCTGTCTTGGCAGCAGAACCCAAGGCATTATTGCTATTCAAGTTTCAGGTTAAATTCTATTTTTGAGAGAGCAAGGCCATTGCTAGATGACGGGTTAGTCCGGTGTGAGGCCCGGCCCGGCACCTGTGCATCCAAATGATGCACAGGGGATCCTGGGCCCAGGCAGGGCTCAAACCACCCTGGCCGTGGGCTAACTGGCATCGCTTGTGGCCTGGTTTTCCCCGCAGTCTTGAGACCGTGGGTGTGTAGCCCGTTCCGCCGCTTTTCCAGGCTACCACATTTACTCACAAGTAGCCGGGAAAAGCAGTGGATGGCGTGCAGTGCTGCACAGGAGCACTGTGGCCATCAAAGCAGGAGGGGAGATGGGGGGGGGAAACGGAGCCAGGGAGATGGGGATCGGACATCACGGGCGGGGGGGGATCGGACATCGCGGGGGGGTAGGTGGGGGGGATCGGACATTGCGGGGGGAATTGGGGGCAGGGGCGAGGAACCATGTTTTTTTTTTTAAAAAAAACCCTACCTTTCTCGTTGCTGCGCTCCTGCGCACATGGCCCCTTTAAAAGATTGAAGAAAATGGCCGACGCGACGGGGCTTTCCTTTACCCCGTCACATCGACATGTGGGTAGGAGTGACAGCCCGTGCTACTTCTAGTAGTAGCTTCGGCTACTGAGCGGTATAAAAATGTAATAAATAAATAAATAAATAAAATAGCACAGGCTGGCCCCTCCACATGCCTGGATTTTAAGGTAGGTCTAGCAAGGCCCCAAGTCTATTCACCATTGAATAAAGAGTAATTTTGGATGCGCGTTGGATTCTAGAATTCAGTAGTTGGGGGAGGGCAATACAGCCAGCTTTTCTTTTCTTTTAAGCAAATTAAATGAAAATTAGGCCAACGAAATCTATGTATGTATTTGTCTTTTATTATAGCACAGCCCCTACACTTTTCAGCTACTGAGTTCTTTGCTAATTTCTTTAAACCTCCGAACTGACCAAACATAAGAGAGAGGGCAAATCCCCACATACCTCTTGAAGAAAGACACATTAGAGACTGTGGGCCCAGGAGTAAGGATATGTGAACCAGCTAAATTTCAAGTCAGAAGGGTCTCCAAATTTAAGTTCAAAGCATGTTACGACTCGTGTTTGTGCACGTTGTTGTTTTTCTTTTTGCATGGAAATTTGTGCGTATTTTGGGATATTTCCCCCCCAAATAAATGCATCAGTTGTTTATATTTTTAAAATGTACACATTTTTCCATTGAGTACAGTGTGTTTTGGCACATTTTTCATAGAATCATAGAATCATGGAATAGCAGAGTTGGAAGGGGCCTGTAAGGCCATCGAGTCCAACCCCCTGCTCAATGCAGGAATCCACCCTAAAGCATCCCTGACAGATGGTTGTCCAGCTGCCTCTTGAAGGCCTCTAGTGTGGGAGAGCCCACAACCTCCCTAGGTCATTGGTTTCATTGTCATAGTGCTCTAACAGTCAGGAAGTTTTTCCTGATGTCCAGCTGGAATCTGGCTTCCTTTAACGTGAGCCCGTTATTCCATGTCCTGCATTCTGGGAGGACTGAAAAGAGATCCTGGCCCTCCTCTGTGTGACAACCTTTTAAGTTGAAGAGTACTATCATGTCTCCCCTCAATCTTCACTTCTCCAGGCTAAACATGCCCAGTTCTTTCAGTCTCTCTTCATAGGGCTTTGTTTTCAGACCCCTGATCATCCTGGTTGCTCTCCTCTGAACACGCTCCAGCTTGTCTGCATCCTTCTTGTATTGTGGAGCCCAGAACTGGACGCAATACTCTAGATGAGGCCTAACCAGGGCCGAGTAGAGAGGAACCAGTACCTCACGCGATTTGGAAGCTATACTTCTATTAATGCAGCCCAAAATAGCATTGGCGTTTCTTGCAGCCATATCACACTGTTGGCTCATATTCAGCTTGCAATCTACAACAATTCCAAGAGCCTTCTCGTTTGTAGTATTGCTGAGCCAAGTATCCCCCATCTTGTAACTGTGCCTTTGGTTTCTATTTCCTAAATGTAGAACTTGGCATTTATCCCTATTAAATTTCATCCTGTTGTTTTCAGCCCAGCACTCCAGCCTATCAAGATCACTTTGAAGTTTTTTTCTGTCTTCCAGGGTATTTGCTATCCCACCCAATTTTGTGTCATCTGCAAATTTGATCAGCGTTCCCTGCACCTCCTCGTCCAAATCATTTATAAAAATGTTGAAGAGCACTGGGCCCAGGACTGAGCCCTGCGGTACCCCACTCGTTGCCTCTCCCCAGTTTTTCAAAAGTATTTTTTTTCCAAGTACGTTTTTCAGATGTATGCATTTTCCAAATGCACTTATTTGTTCCATGAATGACTTTGCAATCTTAGAATCGTTGACCATAGGTTGTGTTGGGCCCACATTCAGTTCCAGGAGGTGCAAACTCTGGTCGAAAACAAATGGAAACAAACTACTCGTATGTTCCTCCCCAGGATTAGCAGCACATAACTTTCAGCTAGGAGTTTGAATCGAACCCACAAGCATCCAAGGCCTTTCGTGCTACTAGGGGTCCCCACTGGAGAAGGCAGTCAATGAAATTTGAATAACAGTCAATAATATCCCAGTGCTTTGCTTGAAGTAAAGGTGGAAAAATCATTCTGCTCATTTTCACCTTTGTTTATTCATAAACCTGTTCTGTCCACAGTAGTGCTTGGTATATATTTTATCTTGCGCTCTTCAGGCACTCCGTGCCCATTGGGAGTGGGGAGGGGACTGTGGTCGGGTGTTGTTGTTGTTGTTGTTGTTGTTTAAAAACAACCTTACATTTGCACAGGTGTGCTCCAGGTCCTTTTCTTTTTTTAAAAAAAAAGTATGGCAGGTGCGTCATCCTCCTTCCTCCCAGGACGTTGCACACTGCATGTGGACTGAGGACCTGGACCTCAGCATAGTGGTAGATCCTCCCTCTCCCCTCCCCTGGTGTAGACATGCCCTGTATGTCAGTCATAGAGCACATGTTTTGCATGCAGAAGGTCCCAGGTGTGACCCCCAGAAACTCCAGGTAGTACAAGAAAAAACCCAGCCTTTGGACTGCAAGAAGATCAAAGCAGTCCATACTCCAGGGAATAAAGCCAGACTGCTCACTTGAGGGAATGGTATTAAAGGCAAAACGGAAGTACTTTGGCCACATCATGAGAAGACAGAACACCCTGGAGAAGAGGCTGATGCTAGGGAAAGTGGAAGGCAAAAGGAAGAGGGGCCGACCAAGGGCAAGATGGATGGATGATATTCTGGAGGGGACAGACTTGACCTTGGGGGAGCTAGGGGTGGCGACGGCCAACAGAAAGCTCTGGCGTGGGCTGGTCCATGAAGTCACAAAGAGTCGGAAGCGACTGAATGAATAAACAACAAAAAACCTTGGAGAACCACTGCTAGCTAGGTGGACCAATGGTCTGACTCCGTATTAAGGCAGCTTCCTAAGGTCCTATCTTTAAAATGGACAGCCCTCCAATTATTTATTTATTTATTGCACTTATATACCGCTCCCATAACCAGGGCTCTCTGGGCGGTTTACAGAAATTCTAAAATTGAGATAAAAACAAGTATACAAAATTTAAAACTCTAAAACACGGAACATACACACATAAAGCATTAAAAACTGTTAAAAAACTAAACATGTGGGTGATTAAGATGTGCCGCCATATGCCTGGGCAAAGAGGAAAGTCTTAACCTGGCGCCGGAAAGATAGCAGCATTGGTACCAGGCATGCCTCGTCAGGGAGATAATTCCATAGTCTGGGAGCCACCACCAAAAAGGCCCTGTCCCTCGTTGCCACACTCTGAGCCTCTCTCGGAGTAGGCACCCAGAGGAGGACCTTAGATGTTGAATGTAGTATGTATTCACGGCGGGAGAGGCGTTCCATCAGGTATTGTGGTCCCAAGCCATGTAAGGCTTTATAGGTCAAAACCAGCACCTTGAATTGGGCTCGGAAACATACAGGCAGCCAGTGCAAGCGGACCAGAGCAGGTGTTATATGGTCAAACTTTCTGGTTCCCGAAATCAATCTGGCCGCTGCATTTTGCATGAGCTGCAGCTTCCGAACCATCTTCAAAAGCAGCCCTACATAGAGCGCATTGCAGCAATCTAACTTGGAGGTTACCAGAGCATGGACAACTGAAGCTAGGTTATCCCTGTCTAAATAGGGGCGTAGCTGGGCCACCAACCAGAGTTTGTAGAAGGCACTCCATTATAATAATTATAATTATATTATTATTATTGTTGTTGTTGTTGTTGTTGTTTTAATGTTTACTGTTTTTAACTTTTGTAAACCACCCAGAGAGCTTCGGCTATGGGATGGTATATAAATGCAATAAATAAATAAATATTATAGAAGATGGTTTTCTGGCAATTCTTCAAATTTAGGACTATTATCTGCAATAGAGGACACATGTGCACATGCAGGCTTCAAGTTACACCGAGAACTGTTGGGGCAAAGAAACACATAATGATGGATTCCCCTCCATGCCCATTTTTGAAAATATAAAATGCAGTAGTTACTCGGAGTTGTCTCCAAACTTAGACAAAATGCACAGGTTCTTTCATATGCAGGGAGCAAAAGTGAAGCAAAATACAATGGTTTTTATATTAGCCAACCTGGATATTACTTTTGGGTTAAAAAAATCTAATTGGCGAAAGGAAGGAACCTCTCAAAGTCCTGTCTTTCAGATGGAATATACTGTATTTCCTCCAATAGCAGGATCTCACTCCTGAATTGATGGCCCTCCAAAAGTTGTTGGGTTTATTCCAAGCCAGAACAACCCAAAGTCAGGGAAGGTGAAATCTGAAGTTGTAATCTGAAATATCTGGGTCCCCATCCCTGGCAGTTGTAGGGTGGATCATTCTGATAATAAAGTACAGAGCAACCTCTAAGGCCTTAGCTAGACCTACCTGAAAGTCTGGGATGGAGGAGGGGAGATCTCGTGTTGCGATTAACGCAAGATCCCTCCTCCGTTTACACGTAAGATGCGACGACCTCAGGAAGAGAGGTGTTGCACACGCCATTTTTTATTTTTTAAAGGAGACGGAGCGCACAAACGGTCATGCGCAAACGTAAGGGTTTTTTTTAAACTTTAACTACTTTCCCCACTCTCCCCACCCTACCCCCGATTGGTGCAGCTCCTGGCTCCACGTGAGTAATTGCACGGAGCCAGGTAAACTTGCGGAAATGAGCCACATGCTCAGCCCAAGACCGTGGAAAAAGCGGGCCCAAAGGGGGGGCTATATCCCAGGGCAAGGGAGGGATGTTTTCGCCCCAGGATAAAGCCCCAGACTGAAAGAACTGGGCATGTTTAGCCTGGAGAAGAGAAGATTGAGGGGAGACAGGATAGCACTCTTCAAATACTTAAAAGGTTGTCACACAGAGGAGGGTCCGGATCTCTTCTCGATCCTCCCAGAGTGCAGGACACGGAATAACGGGCTCAAGTTAAAGGAAGCCAGATTCCAGCTGGACATCAGGAAAAACTTCCTGACTGTTAGAGCAGTACGACAATGGAATCAGTTCCCTAGGGAGGTTGTGGGTTCTCCCACACTAGAGTCATTCAAGAGGAAGCTGGACAACCATCTGTCAGGGATGCTTTAGGGTGGATTCCTGCATTGAGCAGGGGGTTGGACTCAATGGCCTTGTAGGCCCCTTCCAACTCTGCTATTCTATGATTCTATGATCTAGCTAAGGCCTAAGTCTCAACTGTCTCACAACTTAAAAGCCAAGATCCAAAGGATTCTACAACTTATGATTCCACATGGCTTGATTAAAAAGAGATAGACTGACCAGTCGAGAGAATGTAAACATGAATGAAGCAACAGAACAGGCCCTTTAAAAAGGTCATCAGACCGGATTGGACATGTTTTTGCAGAAAAGTGACATTCACGCATCACATCGTTGCAGCTCTAATTACTGTCAAAGCAAATGAAAACACTGCATAGGCTGAGAATCACAACACTATGATAGAATGGCAGCCCAATCATTTCAAACAGCCTAATGACTTCTCGGGATGTAAGAGAAGCCATGAAACAATGGCAAGATTTGTTCCCAAAGGTGTCAAATTGGTTTCTTTGCCAAAATCTCTTGGGGAGCCTTTTTGTACTTGGTTGTTCTTTTTGGATCCCCTTGCGCTGATTCATTTTGTACCTATGTTCTCTATCCTTTACATTTGTTACAGTCAAATGTACTTTACTACATCTTCCTTACCTCTCCTGTTTTCTTTTGGACTAACATGCCAGTAAATATTTCCAGCACATGCAGCTGGAACTTTTTTTAAAAAAAGGTTACTCAGGGGGTCCAGATGGATGTTTGGTTAAGTAGGCGTAGCGTGCAAAAATCAGGCTGAATAAATTCTCATCTTCTCGTTCCTACTATAATCCCCATTCAGAAAGTGTACAAAATGAATATCAGAGGCAATGCAGTTAGCTGATTGCAAAGAAAAGGGCTCTTAATCAGGAGAGTGGGGAAGAGAGATTTGGCAACCCTAAAGGAAAGGCCCAGCAAGCCAGCTGCTCCTACAACAGCCCTGAACAAAGTGCTAAATCGTTAACCGCCATCAGCCGTGTGTGAAGCCTGCCAACAGAGTTGCCTCTGAAAAGAAAAGCAAAATCAGAAAAAGCACTCTGCAGATGCATCATCCAGACAGTTAAAAGTCCTGATCTCAGCAACTGAGCGTTGCCTTTGCCAAGGAAACGTCTTAATGGCTAAAGGCACTGCTGAACCAGACAATGAACAACAAGAGCCCAGAGAGGGGTTAGGAAACAGCTCAAAGAAAGAAAGGTGTCAAGGGTGGAAGATAAGACAGCGAAGCAGAGGCTTATTGACAGGGAGATAGATTTACTGCCTACTCATGATTAGGCTGCAAATTTGGCTTCTGTCATGGAATGCTGTGTATGGAACTGAATGTGGATAAGGAGACATTTTTCTCCCTCTCCCAAAATACTAGAATCCTATGGGGCCATCCCATGAAGCTGATTGGTGGGAGATCCAGGACAAATAAAAGGAAGTACTTCTCCACAGAGCGCATAGTTAAATTATGGAATTCACTACCACAAGTTGTAGTGATGGCCCCCAATCTGGATGTCTTTAAAAGGCGGTTGGATAGAGCGACCCTATGAAAAGGAGGACAAGGCTTCTGTCGCTTTAACAGTTGAATTGAAAAGTGAATTGCAGCAGGTGTCATTTGTATATATGGAGAACCTGGTGAAATTCCCTCTTCATCACAGCAGTTAAAGGTGCAGGAGCTATACTAGAGTGACCAGATTTAAAAGAGGGCAGGGCACCTGCAGCTTTAACTGTTGTGATGAAGAGGGAATTTCACCAGGTTCTCCATACATACAAATGACATCTGCTGAAATTTCCTTTTTTATGCAACTGTTAAAGATACAGGAGCCCTGTCCTCCTTTTCATATCATTACCCTAGGGTTGGATAAATCCCTGGAGGCGAAGGCTATCAATGGCTACTAGCCCTGATGGTTATGTATCTGAAGCAGTAAGCCTGTGTGCACCAGTTGCTGGGGAACATGGATGGGAGGGTGCTGTTGCACCATGTCCTGCTTTGTTGGTCCCTGGTCGACAGCTGGTTGGCCACTGTTTGAATAGAGTGCTGGACTAGAAAGACTCTCATTCTGATCCAGCATGCATGACACTTCTTATGTTCTTATGAATGATTGGAATCCTGTGTTCCATATACCAGCTCATGTGGGACCTATTTAGAATAGACATTAAGGATTCAATCTGTACTTTAAAACACACCCATAAATGTTACTGCTGTATGTAAAAATTGGAATTTCCTTCACATCACAGCAGTTAGAGCTGCAGGAGCCCTTCCCTCTTTTGTATCTGGTCACTCTAGTATAGCTCCTGCAGCTTTAACTGTTGCGATGAAGAGGGGATTTCACCAGATGCTGCATACATACAAATGACACCTGCTGAAATTCCCTTTTCAATGCAACTGTCAAAGCTGCAGGAGCCCTGTCCTCCTTTCTCACACTGTCTTACATACTGCTTTCATTCCGCTTTCACAGTGTAATATTCTGCTTGGTGTAGATCAGGGCTATAAGTGGAAGAGATCCTTTCTAGGGAAGCTTTAAACTTCTGTGAATTATGCATGATGGTGTGATGAAAAACTCATCTGTAAGTACCCATAGTAAATGGCTAAAGGACAGACTTTCCAGTCTCAGTATGAACTTGTATCGGAATTAAGATCTGAAGAAGAGGGCACCTTTACCAACAGCGCCCCACTTGTCAGGCACCCACAAAAAGGCCTTCTCCTGTGTTTGTCTCCCCACCCAAACAATGGAATATGCTCCTTCAAGGGCTACAAATGGCCTCCAGGCTCTTGTCCTTTTTGAAAGGGTGAGGAGTCTTTTTCTCCCTCCGTCATAATACTAAAATTCAGGGTCATTCCATGATGCTGATTGGTGGGAGATTCAGGACAGATAAATGGAAGGACATCTTCATGTAACATTGTTAAACTATGGAACTCACTACCACAAGGTGTAGTGATGGCTACCGATATGGATGGCCATAAAAGGGGATTACACAGACTCATGGCTATCAATGGCTATCAATGGCTGCTAGCCACAATAGCAATAAGTATCAGTATAGCAATAAGTATCCAGTATCAGATGCAGTATGCCTCTGTTTGCCAGTTGGTGCGGAACCTGGGCTCCAAGGTGCTACTGCACTCATGTCCTACTTGTGAGTTTCCCACTCATGTCAGTTAGACACTGTGTAAACAGAATGCTTAGGGTGACCATATGGAAAGGAGGACCGGGCTCCTGTATCTTTAACAGTTGCACAGAAAAGGGCATTTCAGCAGGTGTCATTTGTATGCATGCAGCACCTCTTCATCACAACAGTTAAAGATGCAGGAGCTATACTAGAGTGACCAGATGCAAAAGAGGACAGGGCTCCTGCAGCTTTAACTGTTGTGATGGAGAGGGAATTTCACCAGGTGCTGCATGCATACAAAGGACACCTGCCGAAATTCCCTTTTTGACGCAACTGTTAAAGATACAGGAGCCCTGTCCTCCTTTCCATAGGGTCATCCCAAGAACACAGGACTAGATGGCTCCATGGATCAAAATTGGCTCCTTTTTATGCCATCTTTTCAATTTAGGGTGCAATCCTATGCATGTTGCTGGGGAACATGGGTGGGAGGGTGCTGTTGCACCATGTCCTGCTTGTTCATCCCTGGCCGATGGCTGGTTGGCCACTGTGTGAACAGAGTGCTGGACTAGATGGACCCTTGGTCTGATCCAGCATCCGGGCTCTTCTTATGTTCTTATGTTTAGACTAGAAAAAGTCAAACAACTCCCAGCATTCCCTAGCTAGCATGGTTGGCTGAAGGAATGCTGGGAGTTGAAGGACTTCCCCCCCCCTCTGCCTCAACATACATTGGATTCCAATGTAGTCTCTAAAAATCTGTAGTCTTAATGTTTAATGCTTTTATCATTTTTACTGTTCTTGTTTTTATTGTTTAATTCTTTTAAATGGTTGTACACACCTTCGACGGCTTTATCGGAGATAAGGCAGTTAAATAATGTTATATAATGCTAACCGAAAAAGAAAGGAGAAACAGTATCTTAGAGGAGAACGTGGCTGTCTGGAATTGGGTTTTTCAATCCTAACCTCCCGCCTTCGTGTGTTACCCTTTCTCTTTTCTTCACACCTCCTCTTGTTCTTGTTCTTTCTTTCAGTGACTCATCTGAAGGAATTTAAAACAAACAAACCAAAGCCGCCCATACAGCAGTGCCCATTGCCTGCCCTCCCTTTCTCGCGATGTAGCTGAAACGAGCCGAAATGGCTGACTTCATTCCGTTTCACCCATCCCTGGCATTCTTCTTGCAAAATAAATAAATAAAAGCCATCTGCTCAAGCAACTTACTTGCCAGTTATCAGCCCAGAGCAATTCCAAACTGCCAGCGATTCAAGGGGCGCGTGAGTGTGTGTGGGGAGGGGAGGGAGGGGGGTGGGTTATGATACAAATGCTAACAAAAAGTTAGCAACAGCATCTTGTGGCACGCTGCCAAGATGCCACCTTGGAAGCGACTTAACCCATTTCGTACGAAGCGTTTGCAACATAATCAGCCCGAAGTAAAACAAGAGCGCATCAGAGCAACTCGCTCTCCGTAACCTCGTTTTTGATGCAACTTATTTATGAGCATAATTATGTTATTAATAAAAAGGGGTTTACAGGAAAGGGCAACCTGTTCTTCCCAAATTAACCTGTCCATTTATTAAGGTCATCTCTGGAGACTCTTCTCTAGGGCGGTGTAATTTACATTTCTCTACTTTGGAGAACTGGCAGCGAACCTCCATAGAAATAAAAGGCCACTTCACTGAATTTGTCCAAAATATTTTCCACACGTTTTGTCTATGTCATGGCCTCCTTCCCTACCCCACTCATTGCCCCAGTGTGCCATTAGGTGTAGATGGAAAATGGGAACCTGGCTGTCCACACAGTTGCTCATTCTGCCACTTCCAGATGGGTCTGCTGCAGGTGTCTGTTTTGGGTTCGACGTTCATGATTTCTTGCCAACTCAGCACCCCAGACTCAAGTCCATGGACTGCCGCGCTTACTCGAGTTGGGCCAGTGTGCTGGGTCCTGCTCCTCTAACAAGCCGCAAAATGGCAGCTCTGAGCTTTTTGTGAAGTGCCCTTTTGAGCAAACGGTAGCCATAAAGAGGCCCGTTTATGCAAAATTACAGGCATAAATAGTCTAACTAGATCATTGACTGCTGTAATTTTGTGTTGCGGCCATTTGTGCCAATGGGCCCTTTACAAAAAACTCAGAGCCACTACTTTTATGCAAAATGGTGTTTTGGCAAGGGAGCAGGAGGCCATACATCTCTTGCTGGTTGCCCATGGACCAGCTGGTGGCTCAGTGTGCATAGCAAGAAGGGTCAGGTAGTCGGAGGGGGTCCAGCAAATGCAGCCATGGAAAGTGATGAGTCTTTCCATCCCTACTTGCAGTGGCTGTGCAATTTCTGTACAGGGTTCAGCACCTTGGATAGTTCCTTTAGAGTTCTGACTGAAACCCAGAGCGGATTCACACCCCACTCACAATGGAGTCACCAGCATTCACTGCCTGACAGCATCATTGCCTGTTTGGCATTTTGGCTCAAGGTAAGTCATAGTGTATTTATATATATATATATATATATATATATATATATATATATATATATTATAAGCTCCTGCCCTTTGCCCTTTCTATGATGTTCTCTTCTTTCTCCGTGCTCTGTGACTGTGTGACCACATCCTCACATGGATCTTTCACATGTGCAGGAGGAACACCTGCCCATAGCATCTTTAGCCTAGAAACATGGCATGCAGTGACAGGAATTGGGATGCCCACATGGAGGGGAAAATAATAGGCCTAAAACTGGGCTTTTTCAAGTGAAGAAGTAGCGGAGGGAGACACGGCCCCTGATAATCTGGACAGAAACCTTAGCAGATACAATCTGTACACTTTATTAGATTGTAAGCCTATGAGGCAGGGTCTTGCTATTTACTGTGTAATCTGTACAGCACCATGTACATTGATGGTGCTATATAAATAAATAAATAATAATAATAATAATAACATAGGGCTCCGCTCAGGCACTCAAATGCAGAGTGTGTGGGAAGGACAGATCATGTTGCCTCTTTCTGCCTTCATTCATTGAATCTGCAGTCTGAAATTGTTTAGAGTTCGAAGAGTGGCTAATAGCTGTGTGTGTGTGTGTGTGTGGGGGTGATTTCCACTAGGTTCGTGGCTGGAGAGGGAAGGGTTAAACCTCACCACTCTGCAGGTTGTGGTCCCAATGAAAATCACCCTCCTTGCAGCTATTATTAAACTTTAAAATAAAAACTTAAAAAGAAGAAGGAGGAGGAGGAGGAGGAGGAGAAAGAGGAGGAGGAGAGCACTTGAAGCTCAGGTGACCTCAGTAGTACGGAGTGCCTTCTACAAACTCTGGTTGGTGGCCCAGCTACGCCCCTATCTAGACAGGGATAACCTGGCTTCAGTTGACCATGCTCTGGTAACCTCCAAGTTAGATTACTGTAATGCGCTCTACGTAGGGCTGCCTTTGAAGATGGTTCGGAAGCTGCAGCTCATGCAAAATGCAGCGGCCAGATTGATTTCGGGAACCAGAAGGTTCGACCCTATAACACCTGCTCTGGTCCGCTTGCACTGGCTGCCTGTATGTTTCCGAGCCCAATTCAAGGTGCTGGTTTTGACCTATAAAGCTTTACACGGCTTGGGACCACAATACCTGACGGAACACCACTCCCGACGTGAATATACCCGGTCACGTTCAACATCTAAGGTCCTCCTCTGGGTGCCTACTCTGAGAGAGGCTCGGAGTGTGGCAATGAGGGACAGGGCCTCTTCAGTGGTGGCCCCCAGACTATGGAATGATCTCCCTGATGAGGCTCGCCTGGCACCAACACTGCTATCTTTCCGGCACCAGGTTAAGACTTTCCTCTTTGCCCAGGCATATGGTGGCACATCTTAATCACCCACATGTTTAGGTTTTTTTTTAACGGTTTTTAATGCTTTATGTGTGTATGTTCTGTGTTTTAGAATTTTAAATTTTGTATACTTGTTTTATCTTAATTTTAGAATTTCTGTAAACCGCCCAGAGAGCCCTGGCTATGGGGGCGGTATATAAGTGTAATAAATAAATAAATAAATAATAAGAAAGAATAGGAAACTTATAGTTTATTACAAATATAGAAGTTTATATCTAGGCCACATTTAGATTGGGTCAGTAACTATGTAGTTGCTACTAAATGTACCAAGCTTCAGTAGGGTTGGGATATGCAGTTACACATCTGTCAGAGTTAGAGAGCAATCCTGTGATCCCTGGGAGAGTGACCAAGGGACCATACCATTGTTCAGAGTCCCCCTCCTGAGGCCGTGGACACTGCTGCAACCTTGGGAGGGGGGATTTGAGTTCTGCTCCCTCACCCATGCCCTCTTGCAGCCACTGTGGAAAGAAATGTGCTAGCTGCTTCCCAAGGTCACACATGTGACCTTGTGGGGAGAGGAAAGGGGGCATTTCAGTGGGTGGGAAAGAGAGGGGAAGAGAAAAGAGAGGCCAGGATAAGAGAAATCCTATGACCTCTCTAGCTGTGGCCCAGTCAAGCTAACACACCCTCTCTAGATAGCCCACCTGGAGTGAGAGGGATTAAAAGGAGAGTGGAGGGGCAAAAACCACCTCCATGGTTTCTTCTGACTGATATGACTAATGGAATAATTGAAGCTTTTTCCTGTTACCATAGGTCTTTAACTCCTATAGCTAGTAGTGTATATTTCTCTCTCCTTTCCTCTTCCTTTCCTACAACATTTTTCTCATTAGGTATTGCTATCTCAATGAGGTAAGTGTGTTTTTCCTTGTTTGCTTATGACTGTTATGTCTGGTTGATTACAAAGTATCATCTTGTCTATATGAATTGTTCTGTCCTGGCTTATTTTATGATCTGCATTTTCCAATATTGTTTTGGGTGAGTATGTACAGTACGGTGTAGGTTGTTTGATGAGGTTGAATTTGATGGCCAGTTGTTGGTGAATGATTTTTGCAGCTGTATTGTGTCTGTCCAATCCTGCCAGAATTTTATATCCTCCTGTTACATGGTCTATTCTTTCTTGGGACTTATGACATTTCCTACATGAGTCTGTTGTTACACTGTTTTCTTTTATGATGTATTTTTGGTAGTTCTTGGTTGCTATAGCCTGATCCTTGAAACCTTCTGTTTCAGGAAATAGCTCGCCCTTCCTAAGCCATTTGCACAATTTTCTTTGTTTATTTGTGGGTTCTGTATTATGTTGTAATGCTTCCCATGTAGTGCATTTTGTGCCCATTTTTCTTTTTTCTCTGCATGTGTGAATGGCCGTGTTTGGTCTTTGTTTTGTTGTTCTAGGTTGAGTGGGGTGTAATTTTTATCTGCTTTTACTATGGCTTTATAAATTGAGGTGTTTTAGTGTGAAAGAATTATTATTATTATTATTATTATTATTATTGATTTCTATGGAGATTCTGGTGATGGAGATTAAGATATATGGAGAAGTATCTGAGGGGTTTAGATGGAGAAAGAGGACAAGAAACTGCTCAAAATGAGAAGAAAGGAAGAACATGGGTTCAGAAGATGCATTAAACCTTGGCTTTAACTGTGGTGGTTAAGCTAGAAAGCTGGCCTGTGTTCAGAAGACACCATAAACCACAGTTTGAACCATGGTGAATAAAGCAAAAAGCTTTAAGGTGTCTTCTAAACATGGCGTGGCTTTCTGGTTTAACCACCATGGTTAAGACCATGGTTTAAGTGTCTTCTAAAGGGGCCTGATGAGTCTAATCAAGAAAGTGATAGGGACATGAATGCAGATAAGTTGCCCCATGTGCTTGGTTTGGTGCTAATGGAGAGAAGGAAAGAAAATCTGAAGAGACAAACAAGTGAAATGCAAATTTTACCTATTCCAAGGCAAAGAGAACATAGTCCAAACTTTTCTTTCACTGTCTGCTGTGATCAGAAAGTTTATTTTGAAGGTCAGAATGCCAGTGTCATCGGGACTGTTCCTTAAAGATGACAGATCACTAAATATCCCGGCCCTCCAAGTATGCTGTATTAAAGGCACAAGAAGACAGGCAGGAATGACAGATCAACGGCTGGCAAAGCATTCTTATGTACCCTTGAGCCCTCATTTTCTCAGTACAAAATAATGACAATGGAGCTGGAGTGTGGGGGGGAGGGAAACTTGGGAAGGTGGGAAGAAGGATGGTGCTGGGGCATGAGAGGCTGTTTGTGGGCTATTAATTATCTCGAGGGGGTAGCACCAACTGAATACTGATTGGAAGGGATTCTCTTTTAAGATCCTGGTTTAGGAAAGGGTTTATCTAAGGCAGAAGTAGGCTTGCCATGGGTGGTGAGTTCAAAAGTGCAGAGTGCAAAGGGGCAGGATTGCGTGCCATCTTTGGGTACAGATCCTTAATCTGAACACATGCGGAGGAGTGTTCATGCATGTACGGGTGGTGCAGTGCCTTGGCATGTAACATCTCCTCTTTCATGTACTAGGTAGTGAATCAAGGGTGTGCCTTCGATGGTTTGATGCAGTTAGAGATGTGCACCTGTGGATTCTCATTACAATAGCAGCAGAAAACCCATTTCACACCAAATGAAGGCCTGTAAGTTGGTCAGTTGGTTGGGTGCAGTTTTTATTCTGTAATAGTTAATAGTGAATGTGGCTGTTGTTGTTTTTAAGTATTTTAATTTGCTTAATTGTTTTAATCCATTCTAAATTACTTTTGCAAGCCACCTTGAGTCCCATTTTTGCTATGAAGTTTTTAGCACCATGGCATTAGGAATATATTCAAAACTGCAGCAAGGCAGACCACTTTGGCTATAGATATACTAAAAACAGAGAGCCCCTGTGATAAACCATGGGCCTCATCTTTCAGGAAGAGGACATGTTACAGGTAAGTCTTGGTGGCGGGAGGCCAGGAAGGGTGGTGAGGGAAGGGAAGTAAGTCTGGTGAGTCCAATGGAATCACCTGGATTCATGGCCAGCCTTGCGCCAGCATTCCTGGGCAGGCGAGCAGGTGGGGGAAGGGCCCACACCACCCTGAATTGGCCTGAAATACCACCAAGGCTTTGGTGCCAGTCTGCCTTGACCTCAAGGCAGACCTGGTACCACTCCAAATTTGGTCTGAGGTAGTGCACAGTCCTACCATTTATGCAATAGAGGGAAATATGTAATTAGGGTGACTATATGAAAAGGAGGACAGGGCTCCTGTATCTTTAACAGTTGCATAGAAAATAGAATTTCAGCAGGTGTCATTTGTATATATGGAGAACCTGGTGAAATTCCTTCTTCATCACAACAGTTAAAGGTGCAGGAGCTATACTAGAGTGACCAGATTTAAAAGAGGGCAGGGCTCCTGTAGCTTTAACTGTTGTGATGAAGAGGAAATTTCATCAGCTTCTCCATATAAACAAATGACAACTGCTGAAATTCCCCTTTCAATACAACTGTTAAAGATATAGGAGCCCTGTCCTCCTTTTCATATGGTCACCCTATATGTAATATCTAGATCCTCTGTTATGGTGCACCATGGAGGATCCAGATGAAGGCAGATAGCTACTGAGTGCTCATCGGGCCTCGCGGGCACTCAGAGTGTGGGTCCACAAATGCACCACAGGTGCCCAACTGGGTCCTGGGTTGGAGGGTGGACACAGAGGAGTCTCTTGGATTCCCAGACTCAGTCGGGTGCCTGTGACATCCCTAATTGCAACAAAAACAGCCAAAACCAGAATAAAATTGCACCAAGCCTTGCAGACTCACCTACACGGCAAAGGCCTGCTTGAATAAAATGGTATTTGCCTTCCAGAGGAAGGACAACAGAAAGCGAGCTCACCTCCCTTGGCAGGGAGTTCCACAGCCTGGGAGCAGCCATTAAGCCCTGTTTTGTATCACTGCCAAATGAGTCTCTCAAGGCGACGTTATTGAAAGAAAGGCCTCTCTGAAAAATCTGAAGGCAGGTTCATAGGGGAGAAGACAGTCCTTCAAGGAGTCACTTGCTCCCTGTAACTGACCCAGGGCAATAGCCTGGCTGCAGCAATCTGGACTAACTAAAGTTCCTGAATAGTTTTCAAAGGCAGCCCCACATAGAACATGTTGCAGTAGTCCAATTGGGATATAAGTAAGGGTTGTGTGACAATGGCCAGATCCGACATCTCAAGGAACAGACACAATTGGTGCAGTAGGGCACAGGCACACAAATGCATGTGTGGCCACTGCTAAACCTGGCATCCAGGCAATACCACAAAATAGCCCCTTTAAATCTATAATTTATTGCTCCACCGATTATTTCACAGAAGGCAATGTGAAATAGGCCCAGTGACGTGGGACCCAAAGACGTTATTATTGGAAATAAAAATGGCACTGAAAGTTGACAGCATGCCAGCCTCCCAGTCATTGCTTTAGATGATAATGATGATGATGATGATGATGATGATGATGATGATGATGATGATGATTCATTAAAAAAACCAACACCTTAAAAATAAGATTTTGGTGGGCACCCAAAAAAGGTGTTTCAGGGCAGTCACCACATTGGAGACCCCAGGTGTAGATGGACCCTTGATCTGATCCAGTCCTTGTGTTTTTAATGTATGTTCTGGGTGCTTGATGTACCTCCACCATCTTTTAAACATTTCACAAGGGTGGTTACTGGAGCACCACCAGGCCAGAATATAGTAGCCTTTCTTCCGATTAACACCTTGTCCGTTTCCACAAGGTCACCACCCTGCCGAATTCCAAGGAATAGATGGTTTTCTTCTTGTCTGCTTGGTTGTTGTTTTTCCCCCTCAACCAGGTAGTGTTCAAGCCCCAATAGAAACTTTAAATTCAGAGTGAAATAGATAAATCTCCCTTTCCTGCCTAAAGCACACTGGGGGAATTATTTCTTCATTTAGGAGGATATCTCGTCTTAAGCTTTCTCGGCTGCTGTGAACAACCTGCATCAGCCAGGCCTGGAGGGTGCTGGAGGAATTATCTTCTGTATTCTCCTCTGGCTCACCTGCGCTAATCCGATCCTGTCCTTAGCTTGAGGTGCTCAGTAACATCTGGGAACGGAACCTTATTTTGCTATACTACAATTGCAGAAGATATAAGCTGAATGCTTAGTGCGTTGTGCAGATCCATTGCATTCTCCTGGCTGACTATCAGGGCAAAATCTCAATAATGTTCTGCTACAGATTCCTCGATGGACAGACTTAACATTTTTGTTAGGCGGTCTAGCAGTGATTTATTTTCTTTTTGCCTGCTTAGTGGAAGCTACAAAACAGGTTTTGGGAGTACGGCAAGATTTTTTACCTTAGGCAAGGCATCACATTTTGTACCCAACTGGGTCCTCCTTACTTTTCAAAGTGAAAATTCCAACTAAAGTTCATTCATTCATTCATTTATGTAGTCAGTTAATATATGTGTCATCCTATAGCCAAAGCTCTTAGGAAACATACATAATAAAAGCAAAACCAATAAAACCAATAATAAAATGCATTGAAGTATTATTTTGAAAGCAGCAGCAAAATATCAGCATTTAAAAGGGAGAAATCACTGAACGGCGAACAACATAAAGAAGTTGATTTTAAAATCAGCATTAAGCATGTTAAAAATAAAGTGAGCTGAAGTCAAAAATACTTTTTAAAAGCCAGGGAGGTCTTTGCCTCACACTGAAAAGTCAACAAAGGCAGTATCTAAACTATTGCTTTAAAATGGTTTATTTATTTATTTATTGCATTTCTATACTGCCGAAAAGCTGAAGCTCTCTGGGCGGTTCACAAAAATTAAGATAACAGTAGTGACAACTGTTAGGGCCCAGGACACACTCCATATACAGTTTTCAAAGGCCTTAGCTAGACCTAAGGTTTATCCGGGGATCGTCCCGGGGTCATCCCTGCCTGCTCCTGGGATATCCTGTGTGTCATTTAAATGAACAGGGATGACCCTGGGATGATCCCGGGATAAACCTTAGGTCTAAATAAGGCCATTGTGTCATATCCTGCTTGGTGTAGATCTGGACTGAGTTCAAATTCCTCTTCAGCTATGCAGCTCAGTGGATGACCTTGGGCCAGATATGATCTGCCAACTTCTCTACCTTCCAAGGATGGTATGAGAATGAAACAGGTTCAGTGCCCCAAGCTCAGTGAGGAAGGGAAGGGTGCAGATCTGGTCAAAGTAGGTGCCAGGTAGACCTTTTTATGAAGGACATCCCACAATTTGGGGGGCACTGGGGGAAAGGCCCACAGTAACCAGCCACAAAACCTCAGTATTTGAGTGTGATGTACATTTTTGTTTTATTCTGTAACAATAAAAAATACCTCAATATGCAGAGGAGGCCTAGGATTTATTTACTGAAACTTGTCCCTAATTTTACATATTTTTGATCTAAACTGCATTACAAGCAGGAGGATATGTTTGGGAAAGGAGGGCACATATTGGATTGAGAATTCCTAAAGCATCTTGTGGCTTCTCTCTCTGTCTCTCTCTCTCTCTCTCTCTCTCTCTCTCTCTGTTGCTTTTGTGGATTACAAACGCACACCCTGTTTATTTGTGTGCAGTGTCCCCTCTTCGAGGGGATACTGAAGACACTGGAATTGTACTGTTCTTTTAATACTTGCTACAAGTTATTTTATTTTTCAGATTTATAATGAAATATCTGTTGGCATATTTGATCTGTCTGATTTACTCCCACCCCCTTGAAGCAACTTTTTTATTTTAGAGCCACATAGGGTAAAATAATCTGTGAACTGTATTAGCTAGTTGGCAGAGTTACATACAAGTTTATTTCTGTTTTAAAAACCACACACAAAAACAATCCACATAGAACTGGCACAGAATGGGAAATGGAGGAAATCCCATGGAAATGGACCCATTATGATCCTAAATTACTTCACAGAGTTGTTGCAAGTATGGAATGGGGTGAGTGCATGGGAGAGATGTATGGCTCCTTGGAGCAAATGTGAGACATAAATCTAATTAATTAAAAATAATAGTTGCAGAAGAGAACATTGAACACACCTTGATGTGTGCCCTTATTTATATGACTTTGCTACACTGAGTAACGCTCCTCTTTGCAATCCCATTGGTCATAATCCCTCCCATGAGTGGAAATCTATGCAGATCCATTTTGACATCCATTTTTGTTGATGGGCAGATTTAATTAGCTCTGTTCTTTGATAAGCCCTGTTCTACGAAAGAAATGCAACTGGCTATTTCAACCCCACAGCTAGTCATTTTGTATGTATTAGGACCATTCATAAAACTGAGAGTCAAACTGAAAACCTCACCCACTACACAGCAAATGTCAGGAAAATGCTTTGGAATCAGACAAGGAACCCTTAACCACATTTATTATAATCTATCGCTAATTCCACTGAGAGTACACAAATTAGCTTCTCTTTAATTGGCAGTTGCAAAATAGGCTCTGCAGGAACCACTCTCTAACGGAAGATTTAAAATTCTATTAGTGGTGGTGACAGCGTTGTGACTGTGCAGAGGTGGGGACTTGTCTGATCTTTTGTCTGAGGCATTCAGGGTAATTGATGATAAAAAAGAAAGAAAGGTCCTATTAGCCGAATGATTGATATTATCCTCCTCTCTAATTACATTAACCCTATCCAGGGGAGACAGGTCATGAAACATATACGTAGATCTAGACCTAGAAGTTACAGGAAGACCTCTCTCTCCCCCTCCCTCCCTCTCTCTCTCTCTCTCTTTCCAATATACACCAAGCAGGATATAGCATTATGAAACCAGAATGAAAGAGGTATATAAAAGGCAGGAGCCACACTACTGCTTTATAGCTGTATTGAAGTGCACTGACAACTAGGGGTGTGCAAAGTGGGTCTTCTTTGCATTGAAATCTGATCTGGAGCTCCATAGAGGTGATTCTCTGCCTCAATTTCAGAGCCCCTCCCCCTCTCTCCACCTCGTCGAATTACCCTCGAAGAACCATTCAGTATTTGGGTAATTGGTATTAAGAGAAATGCTCCCTCATTTTTAAAGACAAAGAGAAAAATCTTGGCACAGTGATAGCTCCTGAGGAAAGCTTTAGCCCCACCAAGTTTGAATCAAATCGGTTCATGCTTGATTTTTTTTTTTACATCATTTTGTAACCACAATGCGCTGATAATCAAGCAAAATCTGTGCCGAAAATGTTGTCTGGGTCCACTCCCGCACACCTCTGAAACCACTGGACATGCCAAGCTGAGATTCACACCAAACAGCAACAACTTTGTGGACGGGGGGGGGGGGGGGCACACCAGCCGCAGACTTTGGGATTGTAGTGCAATAGCCGGGAAAACTGTGACAAAAGCAGTCAGAGATATTCCTGGATGGAGCCAAAATCACAGCAGGATCAGCTGTACGTCATGTGGCCCAGCAGGGATGTCTTTGATATTATCCTGGAATAAATAGGTGGTGTAGACATGGCACTAGCTGGCAAGTGGAGTGCTGTCACAACTCCTAAAGATGCTTATTCTCACACTTTCCAATTATGTTAACGAGAATGCAAGTTAGTTTGAGATGGAACCCTATTTTTCAACGTGGCCTTTAGCAACAAAATATGCTCTCTCAATCTCTCTCTTTCTCTCTCTCTCCCACACTTTTTAAATAGTTCTTTATTTTAACATGAGCAAGAGAGAAAAAATAATGTATATACTTTACCCTACCCACTTCCTAAAATATTCAGAGCCATAAGCAGCTCCTCATCTTCTTTTTCCCTGTATGAAAAACAAGAACTTTTACTTGGGGAGAAAAAGGATAATTTAAGAAATGCATCTGTTTTATTACTGCAATGAATATTTCCAGGTGGACTAAAATATCTCAAAAGTAAGACAGGCGTCTCGGCATGACATCAGGCCATTTCTAGGATGGCTATGTATCCTCTTTTACATGGGACAACCCTCTATTTGAAAGGCTGCCAAAGGACTGTCCTCTATTTTAATGGTGTCCTCTATTTCAAGGGGTGTCCACCAGTCCAAGTCTGGTGTGCAGTTCAAGAAACCCAAGAAGGAAGATCCCAGGGTCTTGAAGTTGCCGGTTCACAGTTAGCCCCCTGAAAAGCAGACTGAGTGAGGAACACAGTCTTCCACATTTTGGTGAGATGTACTGTGTTTGTATTTAAATTATAACAGTTATTCACAAATTTGCATCTATCATGGAACTAGCTCTGCCCTGGCCCATGAGTGAAAGGGAGGCTAGAATGTCCCAGGCAGGATCTATGCTCCTGCTTTAAAATGGTTCAGAATGGCATTGACAACTGTTGGGGACCCAAAATTATGCCCCAAAACGTACCTGGCCTCCTCCAAGCTCCCTTGCCAATCAATAAGCTTTGGAAAATGCAGGTTCATATGGTTATGGCCACCATAGCTCCTTCAACAGTGTATCACCCAACTACACTTACTTCTGGGGAAGAGGCATGTAAAACGCACAGCCCATGTAAGCTCATCTCACCCAATGCGATTCCACCATATCAAATAGCTTGGTCATACTTGGTTCCTTTGTGCTGTGAGGTTTGGGAAAGCTGGCTGTAGATGTGGGGCATGCCTACACTATGGGAGGGAGCCGGGAGAATCTTGCGATATGCTGATCGCGAGATCCTCCCCCTCAGTCCACATGGGCGGTGCGAAGTCCCAGGCATCGTGCCCATCATGGTGGCCATTTTTTTTAAAGAGAGAAGAGCTGGAGCACACTTGCGCTCCAGCAAAAATTAAGGTATTAATAATAAAAAAAGCCCTGCCCCTCACTCCTCACCCCACCCTCAATGGCTCTGGACTCTTCCTGTCCTGGCTCCTTCCCTCTGATGACCTCCTCTAGTCACAGGGAAGAGGGAAGAAGCTGGGATGGGCAGCCACACCACCCACGGTCCTTGGGATCGTCCCGGGACCATGGGAAGAGCTGGGGGGAAAGGGCCTGTCAATATCCCAGAGAAATGGAGGGATCGTCCCTCCCTGCTCCTGAGATCCCCTGGGGGTCATGTGGATGCACAGGGATGATCCCTGGGATTAACATAAGAACATAAGAAGTGCCCTGATGCTGGATCAGACCAAGGGTCCATCTAGTCCAGCACTCTGTTCCCACAGGGGCCAACCAGCCATTGGCCAGTGATGAACAAGCAGGGCATGGTGCAACTTCAGCCTCCCACCCATATCGACTGGTGTAGACATGCCCATGGATTACAAGGCTTTCATTCCAGTACATGCTATTCCTACACCGGTTCTGCACCACAGTAAAACTCTTGTGCTATTCATAGGGTGGCCATTTAACACATCACAAACACACAAAAACACAAAACGTATCATCACAAAACAGGATAACTGACTTGCATGTGCTTTATTTGCAGAGGTGCAAATGTACAAGGGATAACTATAACTCGATAACAACACAACCCATCTCACCACAGTGAGGAAGTATTTGACCAGCTGGCCTCTGCCTTCTCCGTCTGCGATCCAGTTGCTTACCATGGATGCCACCTCCAGCACTCCCGCCCTCCCTACTTATGTTTCTTTATCTATAAAACACGTTTCAAATAGAGGATTTTCATCTAACCAGTCATGGGAGATGTTAATGGGGGGGAAAATAACCAGAAAACTTAGCTGACTTTAAAAACTTAACTATTTCCATTTTCAACTGGTTAAAAGTTAAGTTGATGCATGAGAAATATAGTCAATTCCTTATTAACAGGTTTGTGCTTTGGGTTGGTTTTGGTTTGCTTTAATTTCCAAATGCAGTGTCCGGGCTTCTTTTTCATAAGCAATTTAATTTACTCAGGCAGAGAGGATTGAGCAGAGGTTCTAGTGGCATTCAGCTGAACAGAACTAGAATGTGCAAACAGGGCTTTTGTCTCTCAGACTAGAAGTCTTTCAGTTTCAGTAAAGAAGTATTGTTCCATATAGAAGATCCCCACACACATTTAACTTACACTTTTGAAGAAGTTAACTTTTAAAAAACTAGTTAAATTTAGAAGTTGACAGTTGAGAAGCTAGCAATATTAGCAGGCCCGGTGCTGCCATAGAGGCAACTCAGGCGGCGGCCTAGAGCGCCAAGCAAACGAGGGCGTTGAACAGCGTACCCGGAAGCTGCTCTCCTAGAGCGGCTTCCGGGTGTGCTTTTCCAAAGTCGCCGCCCCAGCCTCCGTCCAACCCCAGCGTCCTGGCTCCTTTGAAGCCAGGATGCTGGGGTTGGAGCCGGAGGCTTCAGTATGGCGTGCCAGGAAGCCACTTCCGGGCATGCCGCTTCAAAGCCTCTGCCCCGCCCCCCAACCCCAGGGTCCTGGCTTCAAAGCCAGGAGCGGGAGGGAGCGGGCGGTGAGTGGGCGAGCAAGGGGGGAGCCGGAGCGGTGAGTGAACGAGCGAGCGGGGGCGGCGGGCGAGTGATGGGGGAGCTGGAGCGTGTGAGCAAGTGGGGAGCTGGAGCGGCGAGCGGTCGGGGGCGGCGGGCGAGCGGGCGGGTGGGCAGGCGAGCAGGTGGGGGAGCAGTGAGTGAGCAAGCGGGTCAGCAGGCGAGTGAGGGGACGGTGAGTGAGCGAGCGGGGAGGGCGGGGTGGAGGTTTCAGAACGCGCCTGCATAGGGCGCAATATAGTCTGCCGCCGGCCCTGAATATTAGTCAGTTATCTAATTAATTCTAATTAGTGCCTCTGGTAGCTTTTCAAAGAGAAGACTGTCTACGGTGAGCCCACCTGGGCATGTTCACAGCAAAGTGACCTCTGGGCCTTGATGCTTCATCAGGTGAGTGGGGAATAGGGACCTTTTCTGTTAAAAGATTGTATATCTGTGGGTGGGTGTGTTACCCATGCTTTTCCTTCAGGTCATTTCCAAATTGGACGTGAGCGTCAGGTCCTCCCTTCAGGACACATGGCCTGCTGCAGAGTTATCCCTTCACATCAAAATGGATTGCTCCTCATGAAGAAATATCATCTCCTTCCATCTGCGCTGTGGCTTTGACAGCGTATCCCATCTGTTCCATGCTGCCTCAGTCCCAGATGGTTATCAGTGTTGGCTGCTTGAGGCAATTGTTTGTATAGTTCCATGAATAACAGGAAGCTCAGAGCTTAGAACTTCTTAGAAATCTGGCCCAGAGCAGGAAATTATCATGACATTCTTGCTTCTGCTAATTTCTTTATTCTGGCCAGGTACCAGTTAGAAAAAAATATGGGAGAAGCTCGGTTTCTCAAAACCATATTCATTTTCCTTTGATCTTACAAGCATCTGGTAGCCAACCCTATACATTCCAACTTTCCCTGTTTACGAGGGATGTGTTCTATTATTACTTACCTGTCCCTGGTAGATCTTTGGCCGCAACTAGACCTAAGGTTTATCCTGGGATCATCCGGGGTTCACCCCTGCCTGAGCACTGGATCCCCTCTGTGTCACCTAGATAGGTTTGACCCCTGGACAATCCAGGGATAAACCTTAGGTCTAGCTATGGCGTTCATCCCAACTTCTGCTTGTTGGAACACTTAGTGTAACCTGTTCTCATCATTCCTCAGCTATGATCCCATGGTGTCCCTAGTGCAGGGATGGTCTGCTTGGGAAAATCTGCCCCTTGTTGAGTTCATTTGTGAGTTGAGCCATGAGCTTTTTCCTGAAATTCTCCCCACCCCCTTAAATTGCTGTTTACGGCCATAATTTGAATGAATTGTAGTTGTGTTATGCTTCATCGTTGTGCAGGTGCAGGTGCACATGACTGCTGAAATTTGCAGAAATTATGCTTGAAATAGACATATAGTGTGCAAATTGTGACTGCAATTTGCATAAATGGCAATTTAAGATCACACACAAAAAAAATCCACAAGCTGGACCAACCTGATTCAGATTGAGTCGGGATGGGTCACAGGAAAATGAGTTCCAGGGGGCCAAGCTGCTGAAAGCTCAGTGAAAGCTCCCCAGAGAGGTCCGCCTGGCGCCTACACTGTACTCCTTTCGTCGCCAGCTGAAGACCTTTTTATTCACTCAGTATTTTAACACTTAATTTTAACTTAAATTTAAATTATACTGTTTTAACTCTGTATTTTAACCTTATATCAATTTTGCTGCGTGGTTTTATCCTGGTTGTGCTTTTTATATTGTATTTTGTATTTGTATTTTTAACTTGTTGGTTGTTTTATGATGGTTTTAATTTTTGTGAACCGCCCAGAGAGCTTCGGCTATTGGGCGGTATAAAAATGTAATAAATAAATAAATAAATAAATAAATGAAAGCTCCTGGATGGATTCCTCTGACATTCCTTCCCTGTTGTAGGTGTGTTTTGGTACAATCCAAAGCTGTTTGCTGCTTAATTCTTGGCTTCATGTCTATATTTTTCCTTGCAGGGAGAGGGTGGGGTGTGAGGGAAGAATCTGGGGAGCCAGATGGAGAACACCTGCAGGCCATACCTGACCCATGGCACAGTGGTACCACATGATATTCTGATTAACAAACTAGCTAAAAGTGGATAGACGGAACAACTATTACGTGGATTCACAGTTGGCTACAGAATCAGACTCAAAGAGTACTTATCAATGGAACCTTCTCAAACTGGGGAGAGGCAACGAGTGGGGTACCGCAGGGCTCAGTCCTGGGCCCAGTGCTCTTCAACATTTTTATTAATGATTTGGATGAGGAGGTGCAGGGAACGCTGATCAAATTTGCAGATGACACAAAATTGGGAGGGATAGCTAATACCCTGGAAGACAGAAACAAACTTCAAAGGGATCTTGATAGGCTGGAGTGCTGAGCTGAAAACAACAGGATGAAATTTAATAGGGATAAATGCCAAGTTCTACATCTAGGAAATAGAAACCAAATGCACAGTTACAAGATGAGGGATACTTGGCTCAGCAATACTACAAACGAGAAAGATCTTGGAATTGTTGTAGATCACAAGCTGAATATGAGCCAACAGTGTGATATGGCTGTAAGAAAGGCAAATGCTATTTTGGGCTGCATAAATAGAAGTATAGCTTCCAAATCACGTGAGGTACTGGTTCCTCTCTATTCGGTCCTGGTTAGGCCTCATCTAGAATATTGCGTCCAGTTCTGGGCTCCACAACTCAAGAAAGATGCATACAAGCTGGAGTGTGTTCAGAGGAGAGCAACCAGAGGAGGATCAGGGGTCTGGAAACAAAGCCCTATGAAGAGAGACTGAAAGAACTGGGCATGTTTATCCTGGAGAAGAGAAGATTGAGGGGAGACATGAGAGCACTCTTCAAATACTTAAAAGGTTGTCACACAGAGGAGGGCCAGGATCTCTTCTTGATCATCCCAGAGTGCAGGACACGGAATAACGGGCTCAAGTTAAAGGAAGCCAGATTCCAGCTGGACATCAGGAAAAACTTCCTGACTGTTAGAGCAGTACGACAATGGAAGCAGTTACCTAGGGAGGTTGTGGGCTCTTCTCCCACACTAGAGGCCTTCAAGAGGCAGCTGGACAAGCATCTGTCAGGGATGCTTTAGGGTGGATTCCTGCATTGAGCAGGGGGTTGGACTCGATGGCCTTTTAGGCGCCTTCCAACTCTGCTATTCTATGATTCTATGATTCTATGACTTCATACAAGCATACGCACTTGGTAGACAGGATTGACTGTCAAGTAGGATGGCACAGTCACTCAGTTGGGGCTTGAAGCCTAGCAGGAAATTCCTGTAATGTTGCAGAAATGGCCCCTTTAAGGCCACTGTTGGCACAAATGGGTTAGTTACGGAAAAGAACAAACAGCCATATTTGCAGAAAATGGCAGCTCACCGAGGGAGCAGGTCCCTTCTCCTACTGCCAAACACCCCGTGTATTGCCCAGCGGCTTACTTCACACTGCTTGCCAGGGTCAGGTAACTGGTGTGGGTTCAGCAAGTGCCTCACGTGTTGGACACGGATGATCCGTCCATCCTTACTGTCACATATTTTCTTGGATATAGATCTGAATTTGTTTGCTTGTTCTGCTGCCACGTAATATATGAAGAGATCCTATGCCAATGATTATCTGCTGCTCGCTCCTATCAATATATGAATCGATGGTGGGGAGGTACCTGAGATATCATGGATAGCTATTATTTTCCTCTCACTTAGAGGCATATTTCAGGTTGGCTATCTGCTGGGTAGGGGCATGTCTACACCTCCCAGCATTCCAGGAGGGAGGGGGAGGATCTCGTGATATGCTGATTGCAAGATCCTCCCCCTTCATTCACACATGGTGCACATTGTCCAGGGAGGAAGGAGGATGTCATGCCTGCCATTTTTTTTAAAGAATACAGGAGCTGGAGTGCCGACCCCCCTCCCCACCCCAACCCCAATGGCCCTAGGCTCTTTCTGTCCTGGCTCCTTTCCTCACATGACCCCCGCTACTCACACGGAAGAGGAAAGAAGCCGGCCTGGCCAGCCACACCATCCACGGTCCTCGGGGTCATCCCGGGACAATGAGAAAATCCACAAAGAAAGGGTATGATGATATCCTGGGGAAATGCAGGGACCTTCCCTCCCTACTCAATCAAATAAGTTTGATTTCTCCTAGCTGGTGCGTAACTAGGCAATATGGGGTAGCAGGAAGAGGGAACATAAGCCTGTATGCACCAGTTGCTGGGGAACATGGTGGGAGGGTTCTGTTGCACCATGTCCTGCTTGTCCCTCCCTGGCCGATGGCTGGTTGGCCACTGTGTGAACAGAGTGCTGGCCTAGATGGACCCTTGGTCTGATCCAGCAGGGCACTTCTTATGTTCTTAATAGGGGTGTGCACAGACCCCCGCTCCGCGCCGCTCTGCCCATAGTCTGCTCCTCTTCGCCGCAGAGCTCCGGCTCCGAATCAGAGCTCTGCAGTGGAGGGGAATGGCACCAGGTAAGGCCCCCTCCCTCCTATCCCTTACCTGCATCCGTCCGCGGTCCCTCGGCTTCTTCAATTGAGCCTGTGGCTCAACCAGGAAGTCTAGGCCGGTTGAGCTGCGGGCTCAATTGAAGAAGCCGAGGGACCGCAGATGGACGCAGGTAAGGGAAAGGAGGGAGAGGGGGTTTACCGGGCCCTGCCGCTGTCGCCGCAGGGGCGACAGTGACAGCGGCAGGGCCCGGTAAACCCCACTTACCTTTCTTGCAGAGCTCCGGATCGAGGCAAAGGATCTGCCTTCACCTCGATCCTCTTCGCAATGCTCCACCGGCCCCCCAATCCTCTTCGCCTCCGCTTTAAGGGGAGGCGAAGCACCCCGCTCCGCTTCTAATTCGCCGGTCCGATTAGAAGCGGAGCACATCCCTAGTTCTTAATATGTGACCGCTGCTGACCCAGTAGCATCTAATAAAAGACAACGTTTCTTTGTCTTCAGTGTTCATATTTCCTCTGCCAACTGCATTCAATAACTGGAAGGGATTTGGGGGAAAGGCAAACACAATGATGCCACATTGTATTTGTTGTTTACTAGACATTATACAGAGAAAGGAGTACGTTGGGGAACAGACAAAGAGGAGGCATGCTCCCTGTAAGATCTAGTGAGGCTCCTATAATTATACACCTGGAAAATGGCCTTCTCTTGGCAAATGAAACGTGTGGGAACATGCCCTCCAAACACTAGATCGCCCTACCCGACTTGATTTCAATTGATTCTATTCCTAGGGCATAATCTAAGACTCATATATCAAAACAACCTGCTGACAGTTTAATACCAAACTTAAGGCTACCTCATCTTGGCTCAAGCTACAGAAAATCAGGGAATTGGAAGCTAAGGCTGATGCCTTCAGAGACAGGCTCTGTTATCACAAAATAATAATAATAATAATAATAATAATAATAATAATAATAATAGCAATATATTTATTTCTTACCCTCCTCTCCCTCTGCATTGAGGCATGGGATAACATTAAATACAATATAATACATAAAACTAGTTAAAAGGGCGTAACTAGTTTTTGTTTTGTTTTGTTTTTTAGGATGTTTTAACAATGTATATTGTGTTTTAATTCAGTTTTATGTATTTTACCATTTATTGTTGTTCCCCACCTTGATCAAAATGGAGAGGCGGGTAAGGAATAAATTTATTAGTATTATTTTTATTATAAAACCTATAAAATATTAGAATAACTACCACAACATCTTAAAATTCTTAGGTTTAAGAATCATCTGGGTAGGCCTGCTGGAAGAGACTATTTTTTATGGCTGTTTTAAACTCAGAGCAACAAATCAGATCAAGCAACAAATCTCCTCCGGCAGGCCATACCACAGAAGAAAAGGTGGCAGAAGAAGGTGGGTCAAGAAAAGGTCCTCTGGGGCCGTAGCTAGACCTAAGGTTTATCCCAGGATCATCCCGGGTTCGTCCCTGCCTGAGTGCTGGATGCCCTGTGTGGCACTTAGATGAACAGGTTTGACCCCAGGACAATCCTGGGATAAACCCTAGGTCTAGCTACGGCCTGGATAACAGTTCTCAGCCTAGTTGTGGCTGAATTGAGTAAACAATTTACCCTTCATGCACCCACTCTTTCCCATGGCCTTTAATGGCTAAATCCAGATGGGTGTGTGCAGAGTGCTTGGAACCAGCAAAGATGCCCCATGTTTCCCTGATTCTATATTGGCTTATGAATCTAGGGTGACCATATGAAAAGGAGGACAGGGCTCCTGTATCTTTAAAGTTGTATAGAAAAGGGAATTTCAGCAAGTGTCATTTGAATGCATGTAGCACCCGGTGAAATTTTGTCTTCATCATAACAATTAAAGCTGCAGGAGTCCTGCCCTCTCGACCAGATACAAAAGAGAGGAGGGCACCTGCACCTTTAACTATTGCAATAAAGAGGTAATTTCACCAGATGCTGTATGCATACAAATAACACCTGCTGAAAATCCCTTTTCTCTACAACTGTTAAAGATACAGGAGCCCTGTCCTCCTTTTCATATGGTCACCCTACTTTATGAATCATCTGAGCCTTACTGTATTGCTAGAGGAATCCTCCTGTGATTTGACCAATGCTTTAATGGGCCAGGAAAAACCATAATAAAATTTGAACCCTGTTCAGAGTTGCCCCAAACCAAGGAAAGGCATGTCTCCTCAACACAAGTGTATAACACACAAGAGTAGCTCTCACAAAAATTTGAGAGAAATATTTGATATCTATGCCTCAGGTTGGAGTAACAAGAATCAGTGCATTAATTTTCAGCACATTTTAACTCACAATACCTGTGGCAATTTTTATCACATTGGTTTCAAGCTTTGCACATGTGTAGACCTCATCGTGTTGATCACATTTCACGTTAGTAGCTCAAAAGGTGTTATTTTTATAAGCAATAGAATTATGAGGCTTATAATGTTGGAATCTTTCATTTTTGGTGGCTGACCTAAGTTAAAGGGCACTCCTTTAATAAAACTGCAGCTTTTTGTAAAAGATCTTTGGAGCAGAGCCACTACTCAGTAGCAGAGTAGATATTTGCACCCATAAGGTTCCATCCTCGGCAGCTTGCATGAAGGAATATCCAGCAGGGCCGCAAAAATTGAGTTCCCTAGTTCCAAGTTTTGAAACTCTTTGGATTGATGTGTGGAATTCTAATGCAGGCAAATGCAAGCCAGGCCTCTTGCCATTTCCAGCGATACAGTGTATCATTTTAATCCCTTTAAATAGCTTCCACATCCCATCTCCCTCTATTAGACATATTCCACCTGGCATCTGACTTCAAATTAGATTATGAATACACAAATCAAAGAGCAAAATCTTACACGTAGATCTCTGGATTTATTTATTTATTTATTTATTTATTCCTTAACATTAACTCCCTTTGTGTTGTTCATCCTAAACTGAAATCTGGCTGAATGCCTGAGACACACAACTGCCGACAAAGCTAGGCAAAGAATCTAGGGAAATCTACTATTAGTAGGGTGACCATATGAAAAGGAGGACAGGGCTCCTGTATCTTTAAAGTTGTATAGAAAAGGGAATTTCAGCAAGTGTCATTTGAATGCATGTAGCACCCGGTGAAATTTTGTCTTCATCATAACAATTAAAGATGCAGGAGTCCAGCCCTCTCGACCAGATACAAAAGAGAGGAGGGCACCTGCACCTTTAACTATTGCAATGAAGAGGTAATTTCACCAGATGCTGTATGCATACAAATAACACCTGCTGAAAATCCCTTTTCTCTACAACTGTTAAAGATACAGGAGCCCTGTCCTCCTTTTCATATGGTCACCCTACTATTAGGAATGGTTCAAAACTAGATTTCAGATCACAGCAATTCTGTTGTATTAGGTGAGTCCCCTTACTTCACCCCATCAGATTATCCATTGGAGAACCACCTGTTTTCAGATAACCACTCTGGTCAAAGGAAATTAATCAAATGCTTACAGCTCCCTCCTTTTTAAAGATAAAGAGATGAAAATTGGCACAATGATAGCTCTTAAGTAGGTCTTTAGATGCACCATGTTTGGAGAAGGTCCTATCAATCCTTGGTTTTTTTAAAAGGAATTTTAAAGTATTTGAAGAGTGCTATCATATTTGAAGAGTGCTATCAAGTTCATACTTTGATAAGATCTGTGATATAGCTCAGGACAATTTTGTGCATCCCACAGACTGCCATGGGTTATCATCTAAGATGAAACAAACAACCACAAGTAGCACATCCAGTTTATTATATATATATACACACATATACTGTATATATTTAAATAAAATAAATTGGATGTGCTACTTGTGCAAGGTTTTGTTTTTGTGATGTGTATGTGCTATCATACACATCACATCACCTGTACATTGTTATCATCTAAAGCACAGCATACTTAGAGGGGAAAAGGAGGGATATAAATGTAATAAATAAATAAATCTATGCAATATTGAGAGAAGCCAAAGTTTTGAGAAATTTCTGAGAGAGGTTCTATCCGACCCTACTCTGTTTATGTATTTATTTATTATATTTACAGAAATGTTGATCATTCACAACTACCATGGGGAAGTTAAGTGGCACAGTAGGTGTGGCATCTAAGGACAGGGGGATGCCATTAGAAGAAAGTTCAACAGATATATATTTGTATATTTTTTTAAAAAAAATACTGTGAATATCAACAAACGAAACAGAAAATACATTGTGAAAACGGGGGGGGGGGGGACCATAGATTGTGTATATAGAATTATCATCATTTCCATCATATAAACTGGAAAAAAGGGAGAGAGTTATACAAAGGTTTCAAGAAAAGCAGACCAAATATCTGTATATTTATCTTCTTGCAAGTTACGTCTATATAGCACTCGTTCAAAAGTTGATAATGTTATTAGGTCCTTGATCCATTGCATTATAGGAGGTGTAAATTTTTCCTTCCAATGTGATAATATAAGTCCTTTGGCTGTCATAAGGGCTCTGAAGATCCATCTGCACTGACCATGCGTTAACTTCCAGGAAACGGGTAGGTAATTTAGAAGGACCTGCACGTTCTTCCATATTATAGATTGTTTCAGTACAAAGTTCATCCTTATTATAACCTCCTCCCAAAAGAGGGCAACTACTAGGCATTGCCAAAGCATATGACTTAAAGAAGCATTAGATGTATTGCATCTCCAGCAATTATGCAAGTTAGACAAACCCTTATTGAAAAGGCGTTGTGGAGTCCAATAAGCCCGAAACATTTTTTTTATTTTTTGCTGAATAAGATGTAGCCTAAGATCCATAGGAGATTTAGAAACAGATGCTAAAGCAACAGTCCATTGGTTAGGCAAGATAGAACACTCCGATTCCCTATTCCAATCTGTGATACTATGGGTATCATATTTACTTGCTGCTATTAAATATTTGTATATGTGAGTTGTGGATCTATGTGTCAATTCAGCTGCTGAAAGTGTTTCTAACAAGCTGGAGACTCTGAAGCTGTAAAAGCAGCTGGTCCAAACCTAGATTCCTGCAAGGGCTGCAATTGCAAGTATTGCCATTGAACCGTAGCGGGTAGATTGTATTTAACACAAAAATCTGAAAAGGACAAAAACTCATCATCTGGGCCTATTAATTGGCTGTACATATATATGTACCATTATCACTTGATGCTACAAATATCAAGAGATGTAGGGATTTATGAGAGGTTTGTTTCAGTTCATTTTTTTTAATTAGGATTTACCCATTTCAAACTTTCCAAACCAAACACGGATTTGTTTGCAATCTGAGGTTCAAATTCATACATTTCTGATCTTTCAATGTGATCTGCAAACCAAAAACAAATAAATGTGTCAAGAGCATGTGTGCATTTGGAAAATGCACATGAAAATGCAACGTTTGAGAAGTGCATAAGTATAGTTTAATCAATGGGAAAAGAATGCATACATTTCAAAGGTATGCACATGTGACATGCACATTTGGGTAAATATGAAAGATTTTCATGTGAAAAGAAAAATGGAAAGCTCAGAATTTGATACAGACTCAAGTTGAAATTAACTTCGAGATGGAATTTGGAGAAGCTTCTGTGAGCTTGAGATTTGCTGATTTCTCTCTCTCTCTCTCTCTCTCTCTCTCTCTCTGTGGCCTTAGCTAGACCTAAGGTTTATCCTGGGATCGTCCCTGCCTGCTCTTGGGATATCCTGTGTGACATATACATGAACAGGGATGACCCCGGGACAATCCTGGGATAAACCTTAGGTTTAGCTAAGGCCTGTGTGTCTATGGGCTCATCTACACCGAGCAAGATACTGCACTATGAAAGCAGTATGAAAATGGTATATTTTATTTATTTATTTATTTATTACATTTTTATACCGCCCAATAGCCGAAGCTCTCTGGGCGGTTCACAAAAATTAAAACCATCATAAAACAACCAACAAGTTAAAAATACAAATACAAAATACAATATAAAAAGCACAACCAGGATAAAACCACGCAGCAAAATTGATATAAGGTTAAAATACAGAGTTAAAACAGTATAATTTAAATTTAAGTTAAAATTAAATGTTAAAATACTGAGTGAATAAAAAGGTCTTCAGCTGGCGACGAAAGGAGTACAGTGTAGGCGCCAGGCGGACCTCTCTGGGGAGCTCATTCCACAACCGGGGTGCCACAGCGGAGAAAGCCCTCCTCCTAGTAGCCACCTGCCTCACTTCCTTTGGCAGGGGCTCACGGAGAAGGGCCCCTGTAGATGATCTTAAGGTCCGGGTAGGTACATATGGGAGGAGGCGTTCCTTCAAATAACCTGGCCCCAAACCGTTTAGGGCTTTAAATGTCAATACCAGCACTTTGAATCGGGCCCGGACCTGGACAGGATATATAAAGGGCAGGAGCCAGTTAGGCCCTTTCTACACCTAAGGATTATCCCTGGAATGGAGGGATCGCCCCTGCCTGCTCCTGGGATTCCCTTTGTGTCATTTGGATGCATAGGGATGATTCCAGGACAATCCCGGGGGGAAAGGCAGGTGTAGAAATGGCCTCAGTCACAGTTAGTCATGACTAACTGAAGCCCCATTGATTTCAATAAGCATGCAGTATGACTAACCTAATTTGCCTTTAATGGGGTTTTCTAAGTCTGACCACATTCACTTATGGAATTGGATTTATTTTTCCCTGCAGGGGGAGAATGATGGAGAAGCAATGGAGATAATAAATCTTAGCAGAATTTTATTATATGAAGTGGTATAGAAGTATCACAAATAAATAAATAAATAAATAAATAAGGGGGGAGATCCAAAGATTGAAAATGGGGGGGTGTCAGTGAAAAAGCAATTAAGACAACTAACATTCACGAGGTACTCTTCCAGATATCTCTATTGAACAACCCTTGTTTAGAAAATGGATTCTGAAACCCAGGCCATAGCTAGACCTAAGGTTTATCCCTGGATCATCCAGGGGTCAAACCTGTTCATCTAGGTGACACACAGGGGATCCAGTGCTCAGGCAGGGGTGAACGCTGGATGATCCCAGGATAAACCTTAGGTCTAGCTGTGGCGTGAGTCACCTTTGCATACCTTTCCTTGAGCTCACAGCAGATAATATCACTTTATACTATGATATATTATAAGGTCGTTTCCTGCTCCTACCAGCAACAACCAAATGATAAGCAAGGGTAGGGAAATGCCTACATGTAGTGATGGAGAACCCAACATGGGATGCCATTGGCAGTCCTATGCCGTGTAAGTGTGTGCACCATTCGGAAGCAATAACCGGCCTAATGAAATATACAAATTCCTCAAGTCTGTCACAGCGGCTGCAAAGAATATCCCATGGCAATACACCCTTAAACATTATACGTTTTGCAAAATGGATCAATTTTCTTTCAGCACACTATCTCTACCTCAAAACCAAAGCCACTATCTCGCTATGTATATTTCAAATGCCAGTGCTAAACTATTCCATGGATTAGCTGCTACACAGCTCCAATTCCCCCCCTTCTGCTCATAATTCTCTGTCTCTAGTAAACAAAAATATGTATCTGACAGGTTGTTTTCCAAATGTAGCAAGATGTTTGGCTGAAATAACATGGGGCGTATATTGATACTGAATTTAAGTAATACCTTCTATTACTGCCATGGAAAATAACTATTCTAGAGATGCCTATAACACTATATGTCTGCTTTTGGCATAGTGTAGATTTCAAAATTACCCTATGTTGAATACTATGAGTAGGGATGTATGAATCAGCAAAACTCAAGTTTTCTGAAGTTCTTTGGTGTCTCCAAGCTCATTCGGACTTGAGTCCACATCAGATTGTGAGCTTAGGTTGTTTTCATTATTGATTTTCGTATGAAAATCCATGCCTATTTATTCCGTGCATATTTTTCCAAACGTACACATCAATTGTGCACATTTTTTTAATGTGCTCATTTTTGAAATGCATGCATGCTATTGAACACATGGGGAGGGTCTACAAATTGCATTACAATTTCTCCAATACAAAGTTTAAGGGCTTAAAAAAAACATTTATTAGAAAAATCATAATTAGTTCCGTAAACATTTCTCCTAATGCATGCATTTTACCTCATGCACTTATACATACATTTTGCAAACTATTTTTCTAATACAATACATATTTGAATATTGCTTACTCTAATATATGCATTTTTGCATCATTTTTTGATTCAAGAGTTCCATTGCGAAATCTGGAAATGTGCCTAATTTGAAGGTTTTCATAATGGTTGGGAAGTGTGAAATCATGTAAAGTTGCATAAACATATGAACAGAACAATTTTCTCCACCATTCCTAGCTGCAAGTATGTGTGGCAGCAGCAAAGAAAATAGCCTGCCATTTGCTTCCTTTGAAACCCTGCAATGCGATGATGGGGCATCTTTGCACATGATGTTCATATTTCATTGTCAAACCTGTTGCAGAGATGGAATCAAAGAGCCAGAATAGACCTTGTAGACCACTTGACTAACATGCTGCAGGAGCATCCCCAACAGCCGGCAAAGGGGATGAACACAGCTTGCCACGTTCCTTTGCTGAGTCCAAGACCGTTGCTAGACAAGGCCTTAGCGTGGTGTGAGGCCCAGTCTCCCTCCTGTGCATCCAGATGATGCACAGGGGATTCTGGGGTCAGGCCGGGCTAAGACCTCGCTTGAACTGGCATAAGCGGATTCGCTTATGGCCTGGTTCTTCCACAGCCCCAGCCTGAGGCCGGGGCTGCGGAAAGTCTAGCAGGGTCCGTGGCTTTTCCCGGCTGCTCGCTTAGCCAGGAGAAGCCACAGACTGGGCACAGTGCTCATAGGAGTGCTGTGCCCATCGGGCCGGGGGGGAATCACAGGGGGGGAGATAGGGGCCAGGGGAAAGGCCGGACCTGGCAGGAGTGTGTGTGTGTGGGGAGAACGGGCATGGGCACAGGCATCAGGGACAGGGGGTGGGGGGGGGTGGGGGAAGAAGGACGTGGGACAGGGCATCGGGCATGGGGGGGGAAGAAGGATGGGGGACAGAGCATCGGGCATGGGGGAAGAAGGCTGGGGGACAGGGCATCGGGCATAGGGGGGCAAGAAGGCTGGGGACAGGGCATCGGGGATGGGGGAGGATGGGCGAGCGAGCGGGCAGGGGGGCATCAGGCATTGGGGGAAATCAGGGGCAGGGGGAGCGGGGGGGCTTTATTTTTTTTAAAAAAAGCCCTTACCTTCCCGGCGGTGCGCTCCTGCGCACATGGCCCTTTAAGGGGAAAAAAATGGCGGATGCGACGGAGCTTCCCCTTGCCCCGTCGCGTGTTGACGTGTGGAAAAGGGTGACGGCAGCGCTCCGTTGCCCCGACTCCCAGCCAGATTATCAGGTAGGTCTAGCAAGGCCCCAAGATAAATCCCTGCAATTCCCCAAAAGATTGTGAGAGCAAAGCATGAGGATGACGAAGAGCCCAGTGCCTTGTCCAAGATCTCCTGGCATGTTGCATCAGCCTCCGAAAGGTCACTTTCTTTACCATCAGACTTACAGGGGGGAGATGGAGCGAAGAACGGTCTCATTCTCTCTACCCTATACCTTCACTCTTGAGTTGCAGACTTCACCCCCGCCCCCAGGTCCTTGGTCCTTCCAAATGAAGTGACTCAGATGGGAAAACCCATGTGAAGGTTTGCAGAGAACATCTGCCAGAAACTTGTGAGTACCACATCCTGTGTGTTTGTGGAAGTTTCCACACCACCCATAAACTGACTTATGTGTGGATTTAAAAGGCTCTTTTTGACAACAAAATGCGTAGTTGAGTGTTGGGGTGGCTGGAACTAATCAGCAAGCCAAATCTGACCTGTAGGTTGCCATCCCAAATGACCCGACACCGGTGGCTTGATTGGGGAAACAGATTCAGCTTTTGCAAGGTGCTGTCAAACTGAATATTTGTATTGGAGCAAATCTCCTGCTAATTACACTTTTAGGAGAAGAAGGATCTCTTCTAGGATCTCTTCTCGATCCTCCCAGAGTGCAGGACACGGAATAATGGGCTCAAGTTAAAGGAAGCCAGATTCCAGCTGGACATCAGGAAAAACCTTCTGACTGTTAGAGCAGTACGACAATGGAATCCGTTACCTAGGGAGGTTGTGGGCTCTCCCACACTAGAGGCATTCAAGAGGCAGCTGGACAAGCATCTGTCAGGGATGCTTTAGGGTAGATTCCTGCATTGAGCAGGGGGTTGGACTCGATGGCCTTGTAGGCCCCTTCCAACTCTGCTATTCTATGATTCTATGGTTCTATGACATAGTGCACACATTTACACACACACACACACACACAGAGAGAGAGAGAGAGAGAGAGAGAGAGAGAGAGAGAGAGAGAGAGAGAATTGCAAGATGGAACCAGTTCCCTCCATTTTCTCTCAGAAATGGCTATCCAGAAGTAACAGAAGACAGCATGGAGAATTGAAGGTTTTGCCCACAGGAGACATAACCTATAACTTCAAAAGCATCTTTGAAAAGGCTATGATATCCTTTTCCAGTATGAAAGGATAAAGAATTGAGTAGGCAACAATTGGTTGAAATGAAAAAGATGAGGTTTAGTTCAAAATAGTCAGTTGACCTAGAAAGTATGAGATCAAACAATATGGCCTCCAGATTCTGAAGATGTTTCTCCACACCCTCGCCAGAAACATGGCAGTGAGAGACTTGGAGGTCTGTTTATACACTTTATTGTCCCTGGATCACACTCTCTTACAGTGGCTTGATACTCTGTGTTGTCTACACTTTCAAAGGTTAGATGAAGAGCTGCTAGAATAAAGGGAAAAGATAAAGAAAAGTGTCCTTTATAAACGATAGTGCAAAAACGAGAAAATCTGAATGTTATTCATTTCTGTCAGGAATGTATTATGATCTGTAACTTTAACAATAACAGGAATGAAAGAGAAGGGTTATAACTAAGAACAGAAATTGAAAGTTGGATCCAGATTTAGGCATGCTAGACAGGGTGATATCCCGGGGATCGCCCTGGGATCATCCCTGTGCATCCACATGATGCACAGGGGATTCCGGGGGGCAGGGAGGGATGATCCCTCCCTTTCCCCGGGATCTCACCCTACCGTTCTATCCTGACTTTTCCCATGGTCCTGGGATGATCCTGAGACCGTAGGACATGTGGCTGGGCATCCCATTTTCATCCTGACTCCTCGCTAGTAACCACAAGGAGCCAGGAGCCAGGCGCAGAGGTATGGTGGGGGGAGCAGGAATATATATATATATATATATATATATATATATATATATATATATATTAAAAAAAATATTACTTTTTCAGTGGAGCACTCCTGTGCCCTTTTCCAATAAAAAAAAATGGTGGGGGTGACGTTCTCTTCCTCCCAGGATGTTGCGCGCTGCGTCTAGACATCCTGCGATGATCCCAGAAGGATGTAAGTTTGGGATCGTCCCACCTCCCTCCCTCTACACCGTTTGGTGTAGACATGCCCGTAGAGTAGATGTAATGAAATCAATGACACTAAAGTTAGTCATGACCTACTTGTCCACTTATGGCCTTCTTGGGCTCACCCAAAGGCAGCTGGTTGGCAACTTGTGAAAAGAATGGCAAATGAGATGGGCCTTTGGTCTGGATCAGCATGGATCTGTAGGTGCTCTTACTGGGATGGGTCAATTTGCCTAAGATTGAGAAAGGAGTACGGCAGGGCTGTATACTCTCACCTTACCTATTCAACTTGTATGCAGAATACATCATGCGATGTGCTGGGCTTGACAAATCCAAGGCTGGAGTTAAAATTGCAGGAAGAAACATTAACAATCTCAGATATGCAGATGACACCACTTTGATGGCTGAAAGCGAGGAGGAGCTGAGGAGCCTTATGACAAAGGTGAAAGAAGAAACTGCAAAAGCTGGGTTGAACCTCAAAAAAACCAAGATTATGGCAACCAGCTTGATTGATAACTGGCAAATAGAGGGAGAAAACGTGGAGGCCGTGACAGACTTTGTATTTCTGGGAGCAAAGATTACTGCAGATGCTGACTGCAGCCAGGAAATCAGAAGACGTTTACTTCTTGGGAGGAGAGCAATGACAAATCTTGATAAAATAGTTAAGAGCAGAGACACCACACTGACAACAAAGGTCCGCATAGTTAAAGCAATGGTATTCCCCGTAGTAACCTTTGGCTGCGAGAGCTGGACCATAATGAAAACTGAGCGAAGGAAGATAGATGCTTTTGAACTGTGGTGTTGGAGGAAAATTCTGAGAGTGCCTTGGACTGCAAGAAGATCAAACCAGTCCATACTCCAGGAAATAAAGCCAGACTGCTCACTTGAGGGAATGGTATTAAAGGCAAAACTGAAGTACTTTGGCCACATCATGAGAAGACAGGACACCCTGGAGAAGAAGCTGATGCTAGGGAAAGTGGAAGGCAAAAGGAAGAGGGGCCGACCAAGGGCAAGATGGATGGATAATATTCTGGAGGGGACAGACTTGACCTTGGGGGAGCTGGGGGTGGCGACAGCCGACAGAAAGCTCTGGCGTGGGCTGGTCCATGAAGTCACGAAGAGTCGGAAATGACTGAACGAATAAACAGCAACAACAGCCCCGCATGCTGCTTGCCAGATTCTGGCTGGCTACCTGACTTTTCTCACTGCCTGCTGCAAGCTTCCGGGTGGTTTGGGAGGATCATGATCACCCCACAGGCAGCGTGTGGCTGCCCGATCCCTTGCTGAGCCACCATTTTGTGCAAAATGGGGGCTCATTGCTGTCCATAGATCCCCATTTTCCACAATTGGTGTCCATAAATAGGGCCACTTATGCAAAATTGCAGGCAAAATGGTCTAACAACTGTTTACACCTGTAATTTTGCACAAACGGTCCTATTTACAGCCAGCAATTGTGCAAAATGGGGATTTAGATATTCACTCAGTATTTTAACACTTAATTTTAACTTAAATTTAAATTTTACTGTTTTAATCTTATATCAACTTTGCTGTGTGGTTTTATCCTGGTTGCGCTTTTTATACTGTATTTCGTAATTGTGTTTTAACCTGTTGGTTGTTTTACTGTGGTTTTAATTTTTGTGAACCGCCCAGAGAGCTTTGGCTATTGGGCGGTATAAAAATGTAATAAATAAATAAATAAATAAATAAATTTATGGACAGCAACGAGCCCCCATTTTGCACCAAATAGCAGCTGCCAGAGTCCCCGTTGCAGGGCACCAAGTCCTCGCTTTCCTCTTGCGAGGAGAGAACAAGGGCTTGACAGGAACTGTGGGACTCCTGCCGCCCCCTGTCAAAGGCTCAAGGGAGGAGAGCAAGAGGGTTGCTGGAGGCGGAAACCCACAAGCTCACCCAACTCATTGTATGACGAACCGGGCAAGCCTGGGGATCTGTGTCCTGGTGTCCTGGAGCCAAGCGGGCTCCAAACAGCCTCTTGTGTCATCTCTATTACTGATGTCAATGGGTCTACTTTAAGCATGATATACTCTGGTTCCAATCTGTCCTTTGGTTGGTCATAACACAGGTATTGCCTAATTGTGGATTTGGGATTTTCTTCTTGATTTTGATTTTTTTAAAATTCATGGACTATTGCATCTATCTTTGGGTCAGTATTATAAAGTAGATTTTATCTTTCAAAAGGCAAATTTCTGAATACACATTCTCTTCAAATTCACATTTCCCACATTGAGGAACTGCCAAAGTTGGAACTCCAAGCCCTATCAGCCCCAGGATTGTACTGCATCAACACCTGGAGGGCCACATTGCCCATCACCACCACCACACCCATGCCCATGAACTAGGAGGGCCTCTCTGTCTGATCCAGCAATTCATGATGTGATTACTCTGTTCTTATGTAAAGGAGAAGTGTGACTAAAACCGAGTCCATTATGGACAATGCTGTGTACCTAGTCCACTTTTGCGTCCAGTTCTAGGTTCCACAATTCAAGAAGGACGCAGACAAGCTGGAGCGTGTTCAGAGGAGGGCAACCAGGATTATCAGGGGTCTGGAAACAAAGCCCTATGAAGAGAGACTGAAAGAACTGGGCATGTTTAGCCTGGAGAAGAGAAGATGGAGGGGAGACATGATAGCACCCTTCAAACACTTAAAAGGTTGTCACACAGAGGAGAGCCAGGATCTCTTTTCGATCATCCCAGAGTGCAGGACATGGAATAACGGGCTCAACTGTCTTTTTTCCTAAGTGTAAGCCGCTCTGAGAGCCTTTTTTGGCTGAGGAGCGGGGTATAAGTATGATAAATAAATAAATAAATAATAAATAAATTAAAGGAAGCCAGATTCCAGCTGGACATCAGGAAAAACTTCCTGACTATTAGAGCAGTACAACAATGCAATCAGTTACCTAGGGAGGTAGTGGGCTCTCCCACACTAGAGTCATTCAAGAGGCAGCTGGACAACCATCTGTCAGGGATGCTTTAGGGTGGATTCCTGCATTGAGCAGGGGGTTGGACTCGATGGCCTTGTAGGCCCCTTTCAACTCTGCTATTCTATGATTCTATGATTCTACCTTAAACATGGAAATTGATGTTAGGATATTCCATTCATATGAATGTGAACTATGCTCATATTTAAAAAATATTACGCTTAATAAACCACTTCATGCCTGCGAGCTGAATTAGACTTCCTAACCATTTGTACAAATGGCTCCATTCTTATTGACCCAGAGTGGAACAGCCCGCTAGCTGTTTGAGGTGAAGTGAAGCGTGCTCTGTTGTCATTATCTCCTGACAAAAGATGGGAATTGATTCAATGCAAGAGAGGATTCCATCTGCAATTAAGCAACTGGTGCCTGGACATATCCTGCGTATTCAAGACGATCACTGGAGAGGAGAAAAAGACAGATTCCAATTTATCACAGGCTCCCAGTTCTGTGGCAAAGAGACAGGTTTTAACTATTCTTGTCCATTTCCACAATACCCAGAGGAGTTTGTAAATTATCCGATCATCTAAGTGAATGATTTATGACTCCCTTTTGGCTCTGATCAAGGATTTGCCCAGCTTCATTCATCTTCTTGGGTGTAATTGGAGGTAAAATTAAAAAAAAAATACCTTACTTTTCAGTTCATTGGAATAAACTTCAGCTGGACTTTAACGGTGGCTCCAGGTAAAACATCCATTAAGACTGGCATGCAGTCAGTCTCTCTCTCTCTCTCTCTCTCTCTCTCTCTCTCTCTCTCTCGGGCAAAAAGGGAAAGGAAGAAATTAATACAAATAGCCACCTATCCAAAAATCAATAATTTTTTGGCCAGAGGATTTTACATTATTCAGCAAATATAATTTCATCTGTAAAATGAAACACTTCTCTATTCTAAAGGTAAGGATTCTATATGCTCAAATCACATAAACCTAATAATAATAATTTTTAAAAAACTGAACTATTCCTGTAAGGTATAGAATGAATCTCTTATATCTAAACCTCACTTATTGGTTAACTATAAACTCAGTTTCTGCCCTTTTATTTATTTATTTCGTTTCTCATCCCAGATTTTGAGAATTCTTCTGGTCTTAAATTTGGAGGATATTTTTAAGCCTCTGTGAAAAAGTGTAAGCATTTTTCTGCACATTTCTTCTAATACATCCATTTTGGTACACCATTTTTCTGAATATTCACCTTTTTTCAGGCAATCATCCTAATAAAATGCATATTTATATTATTTGTACTAATACATGCATATTCTCTTATTGGAGAACTGCATTCCAGCATTCAAAGATGTGTTAATTTTGAATAACTGAGTTCCAGTGTGCATATTGGGGAATATCCAGTTGTGTCATTGCACTAGCAGAAATGATGTGCTTGTGGTTACAAGGTTCTAAACTATGTGCAAGAGGAGAAACCAACTGAAGCTATGTTTGCACAAGCATGGCTGCTGCATGCACTTGTTGTACAAGTGGACGTGCATTCTGTTTGTGCAAGTAGAAGTGTAAGCACTGGCACAATCAGTTGCACAAAGGGTTGCACCAACATAAGGTGCATGTGCTTGCACAACAGAAAGATTCAGCAGAGCTCCACCAGCACTATTTGAGTTTGCTGAATTACACCATTGGATACAATCCACTGATCTGACAATGTGATTATTAGGTAGGTTCGCAATAAGAAATTTCTGTCCCACCCCTATGATTCCGTGCTGTGATGGAACTGCATGTGGTTTCAACTAGATTGTATGGTCAATGTGGGGCTACAGCCAAATGGAGCAATCCTGAATCTCTTGTTCCTTCTATTAATTTAGTAATGGAAAACATGCAATGTTGCAAGTTTCCCCACCCGGAGTGGAGTATTTTTTAGAGGGGCAGGGGGAGGGAAACAACTTGACAGAATACAGTTCAGTGTGATAGAACTGAGTGTGTGCTTTGCATGATGAAAGCTGCAGGTAGGGATGGGCAAACTCACCTGGGTCCAGGACGTCAGATGCCCACCCCGCTGCTGTCCGCTCCCAATCACAGTGCTGTGCAAGCTTCTTTTGTGGCTCAGTGAGCATCTTATGACATCACAAGCCCATCCTCCCTCAACCGAAGCCAGACTCCATCAGAATCCACCCCCGTCTTGGACTCCCACGACATCCCTAATGTGGTGTTGCTGAATCAGGAGAAGCCATTCAACTTAAATTAGTCTCCAACCATTGCAGAATGCACCCCAAAAGATTGGACGACATCCATGCAAGAAAATCATAGAGTCATAGACTAGTAGAGTTGGAAAGGGCCTATAAGTCCAACCCCCCCTGCTCAATGCAGGAATCCACCTTAAAGCATACTTGACGGTTGTCCAGCTGCCTCTTGAACGCCTCTAGGGTGGGGGAGCCCACAACCTTCCTAGGTAACTGGTTCCATTGTCGTACTGCTCTAACAGTCAGGAAGTTTTTCCTGTTGTCCAACCGGAATCTGTCTTCCTGTAACTTGAGCCCATTATTCCGAGTCCTGCACTCTGGGATGATCAAGAAGAGATTATAGTTGTGAGCGATACAGGCAACAGTTGGGAGACGTCAGGCGAGGTTATCACCTGGGCAGGATTCCATCCCCCCATGTTAAAGGCAGTCCCAATCCTAACTAAGATACCTAGTTAGTCTCCTCTAGGGATGGCACAACTCACCCTAATTTGGCATGTGGGGTAACCTACCAGGCAGACTGCCGGTGAGTGGTGCATAGTGCCCTGTGAGCCACCTTTATTTATTTATAATATTTATATACCACTCCATAGCTAAAATAGATTATGCAGAAATTAGACCATTTACGCCTTGCATAAATGGTACTATTTATGTTCACCATTTTGTGCAAAATCATGATTCATGCAAATAACTTATCTGTGATTTTCTGAAAAATGGCAGCTTGTTGGATGCCCTGAGTTTGCCCAACTCAGCATGTGCCAAATCTGGCAAGTTCAGTGGTTCGTGAACTGGCATCCAGGAAGCCGAGTGGATGGATGTCCCCTGGCCTCCACCCCCCACCCCCCGGATTTCTAAACCATCCCTAGCCTTCTCTTAACTGCTCTGTAGGGCAACAGGGTTTCTATCATTGTGTCCATTTATATTTCCATGGGCTCACTCTCTAACCTGCATTCCCTTCCTCCTGAATTCTGGTTTAATTAGGACAAATCATAAAATTAAGCCTGGAATTATAACATGCACAGTTTGCTCATCAGAGATCCTCCCTCCAATTATTTATTAATAAAACAGGATTTTAAAAAGCTGCCTTGATGCAATCATATGTTTGATTCACTCACAATTATTTTTATGCAATGTTTGAATGCTGAATGCAACCACAACCAAAACATCTAAAATTGTATTTATTCTGTGTACATGTGGTCCTCTAAGTTACCATGTGTGGGCAATTTCCTCTTACTACCACTGACATCACCGATGGGGAAACTGATCCTTCAGGGGGCCATCCCATCTATGGGGTTTCTTATTAATAGCAACAGTTTATATTTCAGGGCCTAAGGAACCCTCTGCTAATTTAACTCAAGAGTTCCACAAACTGATCCTTTTTCCATTCCCACCAATTCTGTTAGAATACTTTAAAACCTCTTAGCAGCTGGTAAAGAAGCTTAGGCGTGAGATAGGCACCAACATTAGAGGCAAGATGAACTACTAAGAAATAATTTATCAAAGGGATATTCTGTACTTAAGGAATTACTAATATTTACTTTGGGTTTTTTAAAAGGTTGCATATTGACACTTCTTAAGGACTCAAGAGATACTGACCCTGCTCAGAAGACACCTTAAACCATGGTTAAGGTGTCTTCTGAACAGGGACACTATTGCTGTTATATCTAATGACTTCTTTTGTAGGGGTGTGCACTGACGCCCCGCTCCGCCCCGCGGGCCGATCCGAAAATTTCGGATTGGCCTGCTTCGCTCCACGCCACTCCGCCCATAGTCTGCTTCTCTTCGCCGCGGAGCTCCGGCTCCGAATCGTAGCTCCGCAGTGGAGGGGAGTGGCACCAGGTAACGCCCCCTCCCTCCTCTCCCTTACCTGCAGAGCCCAGTAAGGGACCAAGGGGGAGGGGGGCCTTACTTGCGTCCGTCCGCGGTCCCTCGGCTTCTTCAATTGAGCCCGCGGCTCAACCAGGAAGTCTAGGACATGGCCTAGACTTCCTGGTTGAGCAGCGGGCTCAATTGAAGAAGCCGAGGGACCGCGGATGGATGCAGGTAAGGGAGAAGAGGGAGGGGGTTTACCGGTCCCTGCCGCCACTGCCGCCCATGTGGTGACGGCGGCAGAGGGGACCAAGGGGAAGGGGGGCCTTACCTGCGTCTATCTGTGGTCCCTCGGCTTCTTCAATTGAGCCCGTGGCTCAACCAGGAAGTCTAGGCCGCACCGCGGGCTCAATTGAAGAAGCCGAGGGACTGCGGACGGACGCAGGTAAGGGGGAGGAGGGAGGGGGGGTTTACCGGGCCCTGCCGACAGCGACAGCGGCAGGGCCCGGTAAACCCCACTTACCTTTCTTGCGGAGCTCCGGATCGAGGCGAAGGATCCGCCTTCACCTCGATCCTCTTCGCAACGCTCTGCCGGCCCCCCAATCCTCTTCACCTCCGCTTTAAGGGGAGGCGAAGCACCCTGCTCCGCTTCTAATTCGCCGGTTCGATTAAAAGCGGAGCACATCCCTATTCTTTTGCCTCAGTCCAAATATCCTAAACCTTCCCCACAGCCAAATATGCCCAAAACTAGGTCCAGCTTCTGGAAACAGTCTTCCTCTGACACCAAAGTTCCCCCTGTTGTATTTCTGGTTGCTTGGACAGTTTATCTGGTTTTTTGCTGCCTGCTTGTATAACCTTCTTCTGGCAAGATCTCAGGGCAGCCTCCTGGCATAACACCAGGCATGTATGATTATCCCACAGAGAAGGAATAGCTTAATGTTCAGGCCTTAGCGATTCAGTTTCCCACAAGCTTCCTCCTAGTCCTTCTAAAACACCACACACCCATAAGCAGACCCCTCCCTCTCTCTCTCTCTTTTCACAGGCTGACTAAACCCCAACAGTCAACTGTTATGCCTTAACTTTCATTTCCCAAACACACTTTCCCACTAGAATCCCCAACCAATCAGAACTGAATTTACCTTATCCGGCCCCATCTAACAATGTTCAAAGTGATTCTCTCTCTCTCTCCCCCATTTCAGAGTATCATTAATTAACTACTACACACACCTTTGACAGTAAAAACAAAACAGAAAAACAAGGCCCCATTCCTACTCAGATATACTATAGCGTCACAGAGGCTACACACAGGCCATAGCTAGACCTAAGGTTTATCCCTGGATCGTCCAGGGGTCAAACCTGTTCATCTAGGTGACACACAGGGGATCCAGTGCTCAGGCAGTTGCGAACCCTGGATGATCCCAGGATAAACCTTAGGTCTAGCTGTGGCCACAGTAAATATTACATAGCAATAACAGTTATATACAGAGCATTTCTTCACACACCACGACAAAATATCTTGCTGCAATGAATCATACACTCACAGAAACATTTCCATTTTTGTGGTGTTTTATCATGTCATGTGACTACACATCCACATCAGTAAAACACTGCACAAAATAAACCATGATGCCATCATGTGGACAATTGCAACAAGGTTGCTGTGTTGCAGTACTTTTCAATGGAAACATATGCATTGTTCACGTAGAGGGAGGAGAAAGCAAAAATGACTTGAACGAACTGAAAACTGTCATAAGCTGTTCATGTGTCATGCACAATAGAAAAATCTGATTTCAAAACAAAACAAAACAAAAATGAAAAGAAAAGAAAAATGGAGGATTCCTAATGCAGCACTGGTTCATCTTTGGAAACAAAACCAGGTAATTCTGAACCCCAAATTTGGAGAGAATTTTGAAGGCACCCAAAATACTTTGGGTCCTGGATTGCCTGAGAATAAGCATATAAATACCCATCGTTCCAAGTCAGCCTAAGAATTTTGAAGAATCATGAATAGAAATTGATTATCTCACTATCAATGGCAGTAAGACTGTCAGGCTTTTAGAGGCTTTAGGAACGGCGAATTCTGAGCCTTTGCCCACAACTTACTGGTCCAACGGTTTCTGATATTTAATTCCAGGATCTTTCATAGGAAAGATTATTGGGTTGAGTCCTGCCTGGATTATGCATCCTGCAAAAAATAAAATACCCTTCATGGGGAGCGGAAGGTGGGATGAATTAAAAAAAAATGAAAAAGAAAGAAGCTACTTAATGCATTTAGGTGTTCTTATAATGCTCCTACAATGAAAGATTAGAGAGAGGATTTTCTGAATAATGAAGATATATAACATAAAGGGGGGGGGAATTGCTGAAATTGTCAGTGCATTTGGTTAATTCGTTCAGTCCAAATCCCTTTTTGTGCCGTTGTACAAGATATTCATTATGTTGTATAAAAAAACCAAAATATGATTTGCACTGATTTAGCATTGTGCTTAATTGGCTTTTAATCTAACATTCCACAATATGACTTAAGTGCTAGTTTGCTCAGAAATTTAAAAGCAAGCAAAACACAGGTGTGTGTGTGTGTGTGTGTGTGTGTTCCTCTCTCTCCCCCGGAAACCAGGAAACTTTAATTAATATCTTTATTCTGGTAATAAAAATTAAGGATTCTGTGGGAAAGCACCATAGCTAGCATGAAGAGCACATTTGAATATAGAAGATCACGTTTCCAATCTGTTTCCAGTTTTAAAATAACAACAACATGATCTCCTCAATGAGGCAGACATTGTTATCTTTTCAGCGCCAGGTTAAGACTTTTCTCTTCTCCCAGGCAGTTAACAACAACTGCTGAGTTTTAAAACTGACCCCAGAATAGCTGTTTTAAATGGATATTGCTGTTTTGATGCTTTTACATTTTTGTATATTTGTTTTTAATGTTCATTGTTCTTAACTTTTTTAAACCGCCCAGAGAGCTTCGGCTATGGGGCGGTATATAGATGTCATAAATAAATAAATAAACAACAAGCAACACATGATGGGAAAGGCTCCACTGCCAGCCAGAATAGACAGTATTCATTTCCTTTGCATTCTAATGAGAAGTTGCCTAATTTTGCACTCTCAAAGCAATGTGCAAACCAAAATTCAGTTATTCTGCCAAATTTGCACTTCTCAGAACTTTGCAATGGAATTCTCCAATAAAAACGAACAAACCCATGCACACCAAATATTATTTATTCGTCCATGTGTCTTTATGAATGGGTGTTAGGCAAAATCACAACTGCTAGCAGAACAGTCAGCACAAATAGCACAAGGAACATCTCGCTCCATGAAGTTGCAATGCATGATGGAACTGCTTACACAGTAGCAGGTGTATTGGCTTGTGCTGGTAGTTGTGCAATGGGTTGAGTCATGGCTTGCATAAGCAGCATGATAGTACTGAATCTGAGAGCTGCACAATGATAAAACTGGGCTTCTGCAAGTGGTAGAAGCTTTACAATAGGAGATTCCACCACTAAGTGAATCTCTCTCTCTCTCTCCCTCTCCCTCTCCCTCTCTCTCTCTCTCTCTCTCTCTCTCTGGCCATAGCTAGATGGGGCTTTATCCCAGGGCGATCCACGGGATCGTCACTGTGCGTCTACATGATGCACAGGGGATCCCTGGATCAGGGAGGGATCTCACCCTCCCCTTTAGGCCAGGATCTCGCCCTCCCCTTTAGGCCTGGTTTTTCTGTGGTCTCGGGCTGAACCCGAGACTGGAACATGTGGCCAGGCGCCACATTTTGACCTGGCTCCTTGCGATCCCTCGCACGGGGCACAGCGCTCCTCAGGAGCCCTGCGCCCATCGGTGGTGGGGTGGTGGGAGTGGGAAAAGTAATTATTTTAAAAAAAATATTTACCTTTTGTGCACGAGTATTCGTGCACTGCTGTCCCCTTAAGAAAAAAGAAACAAAATGGCGGGCGCAACGCCTCTCCCTCCGAGGTCGCCATGTGTGTACTGACGGGGAGATCTTGAGATTAAAATATCGTGGGATCTTCACCCCCACCCTACTAGACTGCTAGGCCTAGCTAAGGCCAGTCTCTCTCTCTCTCTCTCTCTCTCTCTCTCTCTCTCTCTCTCTTTATCTACAACAACCCTGCAGAAACTTTGCCTTATAATTCACCTTGGATTTCAGTAAGGTGAAAATTGTGGCTGGTTCTGAAACTGCCTGCTACTGAAATAGTAACCTTCTCTTAGGCCACATCAGTCAGCTAGAACCTGAATGTAGAAGTCCCCGATATGAGTTCCTTTCACTGGCTTTTAATTCATGAACAAGTGAACCAGGATCTGCCTTATGCAATGTCAGGCTACTGTTCCACCTAACGCGGCATTGTCTCCTTTGATCAGGAGTAGATCTTCAAAGTGTCTGGCCAAGACCTTTGCGAGTCCACCATTGATATTTCTTAATATCATTTTACTAGAGGTGATTGGCTTGGAAGAGCCACATGTTAAAAACACGATGAAATTATTGTGTCTCCGCTCCCCGCATGCCTGCTCACATTTTGCGGACGGTGCTGCTGTTAGAGGATAACTTTGTTTCTTTTGCCAAACATGATGGAAAACTAGAGTAACATCTTCATATTGCACAAAACACACTGCCTTGGCTGCGGCCGAAGTGGAATTTTATAGCTTGCAAAAAGAGCTTGCCTGATATTTTTCGATAGATTTCTTGACATCTTGTAAACTGCCAGGAAAGCTGACCTGTCAAATCAAATCAGACCTTCCAGCTGTCTGAAAGAAAGCCCACTTTACGAGGTGAGCTCCTTGACACAATTTCTTTTTGCTCCCCTTTCAGCAGGAAATACACCTGCACTATAACAGGCATGTGTTGACACTGCGGCTGAAGTAAAGGGATGTGTATACAATTTTTGCAAATATTTTAATTGAAAAGTCCCAATCCTTCATCTATTCACTGCTCTCACTCTGAACACTGCCCTCACTCTGAACACTGCCCTCACTCTGCATGAGCTTTATTTGCCATGACTGATGTCAGCACAGATCTGAATGGCTACAAAATAGTATGAAGTCATTCCAGTCAGTGTATGATCAAGATTTGCAATGGCAGGATCTATACTACTGCTTTAACAGTAGTTGCCACGACACAGGCGCTGAACACCAGGCCTGGCCACGGACACTCCCTGCTCAAGCCAAGCACCACCACTTGATATTCCTGAGGCGAGGGACAAACACCGCCCTTCTCCAAACTATGTGGAGAAAGGGATTAAATGGAGAAGGATTTCAATAATAAATTAAAGTGCTGTGAATTATATGTGCTGAGGTGAATTATTGTCAGAGTGGGTGCTAAATGTATAATCTTCAGATGATAAATGCCAAACAGACACATGGGATTTTTGTGGTAGTTAAAACAAAATGATTGAAATTTATTTTAAGAGTTCACAAGCTTTGTTTCAAAATAAAACATTTAAAAACCTTTTTGAAACTTTTCATCCAATCCTTTCACCCATTCACGTACGTGCTTTCCTTTCTCTCACACAATCACTCTTGAGCTTTCTTTATTATCAGTATTGTTTAATATACATCAACTATGTGCACACCACACTCCAAAGACACCACTCTCTACACTGAACCTCAAACTCTCCAGAACCCAAGTACTCTAAACTAGGGTGACCATATGAAAAGGAGGACAGGGCTCCTGTATCTTTAACAGTTGTATTGAAAACGGAATTTCAGCAGGTGTCATTTGTATATATGGAGAACCTGGTGAAATTCCCTCTTCATCACAGCAGTTAAAGCTGCAGGTGCCCTGCCCTCTTTTAAATCTGGTCACGCTAGTATAGCTCCTGCAGCTTTAACTGTTGTGATGAAGAGGGAATTTCAAAAGCTTCTCCATATATACAATGATCCCTGCTGAAATTCCCTTTTCTATGCAACTGTTAAAAATACAAGAGCCCTGTCTTCCTTTTCATATGGTCACCCTATCTAAACACCAAGAGCTAACACAGAGAGAGCGCTAACGACCCTAAGGCCACAGCTAGACCTAAGGTTTATCCTGGGATCATCCAGGGTTTGCCCCTGCCTGAGCACTGGATCCCCTGTGTGTCACCTAGATGAACAGGTTTGACCCCTGGATGATCCAGGGATAAACCTTAGGTCTAGCTATGACCTAAGAGTACCTAAAAAGTCTCCCTCAATCCCCTCAGTCATTTCCTTATATATCACTACTCCCCCTTCCCAGACATTCTAACTCCACCCACTCAGGCCAACATTCTAAAAAACACAGACTAACAAACATCAGACACATTTGGGAACTGACTTGTGGGGTGTAACACCACAGTAGTGACAACTATTGGGGCTCAGGACACACTCCACATAGAGTTTTCAAACCACTTTCAAAGTGCCATATTCTGCTTGGAATAGTTCTGGCCTTTGTGTGCAATTGAGAAAGAACATAAGAAGAGCCGTGCTAGATCAGACTAGCTTTGTGTGGAAGGGTTGTTTATTCAAAGTGCTGGTACTAACATACAAAGCCCTAAATGGCTTGGGGCCAGGTTATTTGAAGGAACACCTCCTCCCATATGTACCATTAAGATCATCCACAGGGGTCCTTCTCTGTGAGCTCCTGCCAAAGGAAGTAAGGCAGGTGGCTACTAGGAGGAGGGCCTTCTCCGCTGTGGCACCCCAGCTGTGAAATCAACTCCCCAGAGAGGTCCGCCTGGCACCTACACTGTATTCTTTTCGTCGCCAGCTGAAGACCTTTTTATTTTCTCAGTACTTTAACACCTAAATTTAAACTTTGCTATTTTAATTCTGTATTTTAATCCTATACCAATTTCTGCTGCATGGTTTTATCATGGTTGTACTTTTTATATTGTATTTTGTATTTGGGTTTTTAGATTGTTGGATGTTTTATTATGTTATTAATGGTTTTAATTTTTGTGAACCACCCAGCGATCTTTGGCTGTTGGGCAGTATAAAAATGTAATAAATAAAATAAATAATAAATAAATAAAAGTGAATTTAATTCTGGGAAGTAAAACATTGTTGTTGTTGTTTTTAAAAAAACAGCTTTGAAATCTGAACTTGCCACTCCTCCAAGAGCAACGGGGTGAGGATGGACAGAATAATCCATTCTACCCTCTCTCTCTCTCTCTCTCTCTCTCTCTGGGCATCATCAGCTGAGTGTTTTATCACATGCTCATTATTGCCCACTCACGGTTTTTCGCACATCCTTTTGATGACGACGTCCACCTCCCCCATGTCTTGCTGCCATTTCCCGTTGTGTGCAGGAAAAGCAGCGCAATAAAAATGACCTTATAGGCCCCTTCCAACTCTACTATTCAATGGTTTTATGATTTATTTTTACATTTGCATGGAAATCCATATTTAAATCCATATTTAAATATATGTATTGTAGAAATGTGTTTTTGAGCTAAGACCTCCATCAGAACATTCAGAAGGGGAATAAGCCAAAGGATAACTAAGGCCTTAGCTAGACCTAAGGTTTATCCTGGGATCATCCCAGGGTCATCCCTGTTCATGTAAATGCCACAGGTGGTGATGACCCTGGGACGATCCCGGGATAAACCTTAGGTCTAGCTAAGGCCCAAGTTTCAATCCTCCTTCCTCACATTAAGATGGGAGGACCAGATATGGTCAGTTTATTTTAGAATTCATCAAGATTGAATTCTTTGAGCATTGCAGTTTGTCCCAGGACCTCCTATGACCAGAACTGCTATCCTCAGAACTTCCCCCCACCCTCCGAGAAGTGTTTCTGGAATGAATAAATCATAGTATTCAGTGCATGGGAAAAAGCTGAAAATAAGGGCTTGATTGATAAGCGATGATTCTAACCCTTAACCTTGATTGCTTTGAGGGCAGATAGCATGTCTGATCAGAGACTAAGAAAAGACAATGAACTGAGGGGACACTGTGATTGTCTAATCATATGCACCTCACCTTCAAATTGTCACCCAGGAAGCACCTAGTGATAGCAAGGTGGGGGATATATGTGTGGGGGGGGAGTCTGTTAGAAATCATTCTGTACGAATTGGTCATCAAATGAATACTGCAACCTGTGCTGGTTGTAGTAGATCTGTCCACTCCTACTAGCAAAATGTCAGCATTCTGACAGATTGTGGAGCAGAGGGTGAGCTTCACTTTTGCCAGCCCCATTGAAGGTTGTCTGCCAGTGAGGGCTGTGTCACCCAGTGTCAGAAGCAAAAGGTATGTTTCAAAGGTCCCAACATGCAGTCCGTAAATTCCCAGCAGAAGTAAATGAGGAATGGTAAAGCTGGAGATTTTGCTCATGGCTGAATGCTTCCTTTCCAGAAGCTCTGATGGAATATCAGCCCCATTCAACCTGGATTTCTCCACCCCTCTGTGGGCTCTGAGTTCATGATCATATTTAGTTCCCTTTTAGTGGCACAGAGGAGAACGCAGAAGTGACACAGAAGGGAAAATCTTCATACAGTGGCTGAACATCATCAAGTGCAAGTCATGATTCTCTCACAGCTTAGGACCAGGAGTCTTTAGGGGTTAAAGCCTCCAGCATCAGTGACTCTGAGGAAGTACCAGAACAAGTCCCTGTGCCTTCTGAACTGGGGCCGACTGCCTCCAATCTCATATTGCATCCAAGTGACTCTTCTTGATTCTGAGGAGCAGATCTCAGACTCTTCTAGTGAACATGGACACCTTGAGGGCCAGTGATGAAATGGCTCCTCATCCTTCCAACCTTAACTCCCAAGGAGTAGCCAAGACTTATAGGAAAAGAGAGTTGGCCCTTTATCAGCTGAGAGAATGGGACTTCCAGAAGGAATCTCCTGGCTATAAATCCCAGCCACTTGCTCTCAGTTAGTGCTGGAGTAACTAGTCATAGAACCATAGAATAGTAGAGTTGGAAGGGGCCTACAAGGCCACCGAGTCCAACCCCCTGCTCAATGCAGGAATCCACCTTAAAGCATACCTGACAGATGGCTGTCCAGCTGCCTTTTGAAGGCCTCTAGGGTGGGAGAGACCACCACCTCCTTAGGTCATTGGTTCCATTGTTATACTGCTCTAACAGTCAGGAAGTTTTTCCTGATGTCCAGCTGGAATCTGGCTTCCTTTAACTTGAGCCCATTATTCCATGTCCTCACTCTGGGAGGATCGAGAAGGTAGCATATAGCCATCCAGACTAGTAGCCATTGCTAGCCCTCTCCATGAATTTGTCTAACCCCCTTTTAAAACCAACCAAATTGGTGGCCATCACTATGTCTTGTGGCAGCAAATTCCATAGTTTAACTCTGTGTTGGAGTTAACTGGACATCAGCTGGACATCAGGAAAAACTTCCTGACTGTTAGAGCAGTACGACAATGGAATCCGTTACCTAGGGAGGTTGTGGGCTCTCCCACACTAGAGGCCTTCAAGAGGCAGCTGGACAACCATCTGTCAGGGATGCTTTAGGGTGGATTCCTGCATTGAGCAGGGGGTTGGATTCGATGGCCTTGTAGGCCCCTTCCAACTCTGCTATTCTATGATTCTATGATTCTATGACTCAAGTAATCAAAGGCAGTAACCCTATGTTCAGCAGTTGCTGGTAAACATGGGCAGGACAGTGATGTTGCTTGTTTGTCTCCTTCATCGGCTGGTTGGCCACTGTGTGGACAGAGTGTTGGACTAGATGGACCCTTGGTCTGATCCAGCACGGCTCTTCTTATGTTCTTACATTAAGCTAGTTTACATAAAACAAGTAAATTCTCTTGAATCGATGACAACTTCAGAATCCCACATCCCTTTGAATACACCATGATGATGACAGTTTAGTCCACTATGTTGTTCGGAGTCCTGGTCAGGTGCTGTAGGATCACCCCAGCTGTCATGTTGATGTCATGGTTCCCACAATGAGTCTGCATGGCAGGCCACCATTGGCCTTGTTCCTTTTTTTTGGCCACCCCACTGATATACCCAAGGAACAAGTAATCTTGGGCAGCAATGAGTTCTTGCTGTCATTCTCTATTCAGCTGCCCTGCTTGCAGCCTCTATACCAAACTCTACTGCCATCTTCTGATTTCAAACTATGGCTGTTTTGTGAGGGTTGGACCCAGCCACAATAAATCCACTGCAAGGAGCCCAGGGGTTCACTCTTTCCCTCCTTTCCCAGTTTCACACAAATCCCCTCCTTTTCCAGAATTTTAATTGCTAAGCTGTTCACCTCCAACACTGAAAAACAGTTGCCTGAAGCTATGCACACTCTGGGCCTGTTCGGACTACACGCTAAGCCGTGGTTAGGCCTTAACCCTTTTGCAGCAAGTGGTTAGGCCGTGTGTTTGAAACTGTGGTTTTGTAGCCACCATGATTAGGAATGGTTCACATGACACACTAAGTCATGGTTCACACAACATGCTAAGCCATAATGTTCAGTTCAAAATGCTTAACTATCATGGTTTAGTATGTTGTCTGAACAGGGCCTCTCTTGGCATATATTTTACTTCTGTGTGTGTGTGTGTGTGTGTGTGTGTGTGTGTGCATGAGAGAGAGAGGGGGGGAAGGAAGGAAGGAAGGAAGGAAGGAAGGAAGGAAGGAAGGAAGGAAGGAGTTATTCATCTGAACCAAACTGCTTTGATCAAGCAGTAAGCTCAGTATGGCATGTTACATGGTTTAACTAGGGTGACCAACTGTCAGGATTTCCCCGGATTTGTCCTGTTTTTTGTTCTTTCTATGGTGTCAGGGGGGATTTTCTATAATTTTCAATAATGTCCTGGAATGACACACCTTCCTCTTTAAGGCTGCCATTAGCATGGCAGGAGGGAGTGACATGCTTTCTTGAGGCACGTCATTCCCCCACCCCGAGCTCCAATTGAGGTCTTAAAGGGGAAAGTGGGTCATTCGTGGACATTATAGAAAAGGCCCCAATTGGAGTGGATGGTGGTGGTGCAGAATGAAATCCTTTCCTCTCCTCCACTCCAATCGGGTTCTTTAAGGTGGCAGGGGAATAATGTACTTTCTGCAGGACTCAGAAAGCTGCTTTCCCCCCACACACACACTAGGTGTCCTCTTTTTTGGTTTCCCAAATATGGTCACCCTAGTTTAACTTGGCCTTAGTTTGTTGCTTTTGCCATGAATTAGCTTGAAGCAAACAAACCATGCCTCATTTTCTCTATTTCTGTTACTTTCCAACCCATTTTGGTTAGGGACATTTGAGGATTTCCTTTTTGTTCACAAATCACTCAGAAATGGCCTATTCACAATCTCAAATGTGAACAGAAGTTAATTTTCTCCAAAAAAATGTTCCCAAATTCCCAAATTTGCCGTCACATTCATAACATGGGTACTTGAAAAATGCACAACTTTCTCAAAATACACACTTTAAACCACCCGTGTTTGAGTTAGGCATGGGCAAACTCATGTCTGCCTGCATCATACACAGCTCGTTCGAATCCCGAAACTGTTCAGTGCCTCAGGATGGTCCGCGGACACCCAGTGAGCAGCAAGCATCATCCTGCTTACCCGTGAGCTGCCATTTTGCAGAAAAGTGTGGGTAAGCAATTTATGGAAATCACCATTTGTGCAAAATGGCGGCCATAAATAGCCCCATTTACACAAAATTACAAGCATAAAGGATTTTCTTTCCCTGAAATCTTTGGCTGAATGTGAGGAAGATGTGGAGGGGAGGATGGCCGTTCCTTGCAAATTTGCCTCTAGTCAGAATGCTTCTGCTAAAAACTGATTTGAAAATCTTACTGTAGCAGGCTCTGTCATTTGAACAGCTAGAACATGAAATTCAAATCACCTGAAAGGCCAGAACATAGAAACAAGAGCTAACTGGTTCTTACAAGGACAGCCAAATCCATGAAGCTCTGCTCGGCTCACAACTCCCAGTGAGCATAGCCTTTTCTGGACCTTTAAACTGATGATATCTGGTTTTTAATAAGAGAACGAGAGGAAAAATGAACAAAGTTCTTCTGGGAAAATGGGCAGGTAAGGGCTATGCAATCCACAAAACAAGACTCATGCATCAGGTTTGAAAGCTTTGAGTTACAACAATCCCATCTGTAGCCACTACAGAGTGTGCAAGAATGAGGAAAATGAAAATTAGGACCGGGAGAAAAAGATTGGAGTTCTTCTTTTCCCTTTGCCCTGCACTCATGCTCCTCCTCCTCCTCCTCTTCCTCTTCCTCCTCCTCCTCCTCCTCTTCCCCCCCCTCTCTCCATCTCTCTGAAGTAGGGGTAGGTTCACATCTCTGGCTTTCTGATGCTCTCAACTTCCCTCCATACTTGGATATCTTATAAGAATGAAACAACTCATACTTCTCCATATGCTTTGGTTTACAGTCCCCATCAGCCCTGGCCAATATTGAGAGATCATGGGAGTTGCAGGCCAAAACATCTGGAGGAAGACCACAAATTGCCCTGCAATGTTCTGCTGGTTGTCTCTGTTACCCAACAGCCTCCTCCATTCCTCCCCTGGGGAAGTGAACAGAGCATGACCAATTGGCCTTTCATTCTCCTACGCACTTTCTGCAGGTGAGAAGAGTGTTAGCCAGGGTGGGGTTACTCTCTTGAATAGATGGAGGGATGTTTGGAGGCAACCAAGCACAAAGGGTCCAGTACAGCTCTGATGGTTCCCAATTATACCATCTGTGATGTTTGCAGTGGAGGCTGGTGGCTCAGAATTTGATGGGGTTGTGAGTCCATTCAGAGTTTCAGTCAAAGCCAGCCAGAATGCTAAAGGAGCTAGCCAAGATGTTTAGGCCTATCTCTCCCCTCCATATGGGTTCAGCATGTTGGATAGCTCCTTTGGCGTTCTGGCTGGCTGAAAACCAGAACAGACTCACAACCCTACTGAAATCGGAAGCACCAGCCTCCACTGGATATGTGTGTGAGAGGAAGGAAGGAAGGAAGGAAGGAAGGAAGGAAGGAAGGAAGGAAGGAAGCTTTGCTTCGCTTTGCTTCACTTCGCTTGATCTGCCCATGTGCCTGGCTCAGTGGAGGCTGGTGGCTCTGATTTCAGTGGGACTGTGAGTCCATTCTGGATGTAGGTCAGAACCAACCTGAGCTGTAAAGGACCTCTTCAAGGTGCTGCTCCCAGCCCCACAGCTTTCACTGCTCTGACTAGTGGAGCATGATTTCTGAGGCCTTAAAAAGCCAGATGCCCCCAGAAAGATCACAAGTAACGGCAGGGGGAAGGTACCCAACAGGCATTTACACTCTATTCCACTGACATCTCTACTTTCTACCTGATAAGTCAAAATGGGAGCATGTGAGATTCAGCTCTAGTTTCCCTCAACCAAGCTCTCTGGAGTAGTTAAAGGATCTTTACACCCGTGTCCCTCCATCTCCCTTGATGTTGCTTCACTAGCACACTTAGCAAATTGCTGAGGCATTGCGAAGGGATGGGCAGGCGGGATACGTGTGTGAAGAATCGCGGACCAAACTGTGTCCCACTTTATACCTTAACTTTCATTGGGATGAAGTTTAACCCAATTTGGACTGATTAAATGAAGATTCGCCCAGGCTGACACTGTATGCTTCAGGTTTCATCCCAATGCAATTTGAAACGACCAAGATATTATGCCTTGGAAATTGAGGCCGGTGATGGAATGGCTGACACATGACTTGACTTTACAACAGCTTGAGTGATGTGGCTGTAATAAAGGTAGGATCCCCTGTCATTCGGGACGATTCTCGGGGCCTCAGCAAATCTTCTATCTTACCAGGCAATTAAAGTGGCTCGTTTGGAACGGATGCTTACCTGGCTAGAGGCCATGAAGTGCTACAGCGATGTGTTCATCCCATTTCAGACCAGCAGCACTGGGCAGATATTGCAGCTGCTACTACTTTTAATGCCGCTAAATTATAGTCTCAGTAGGAGTCTCCAGGGAAGAGAAATGCAACCTCGGGTGGCACAACTCAGAGCACAGGCTGTTGACTGAGCCCCAGAGCCCCTGCTCTCTTCGTTGGGAGGGGCTCATCTCACTACCACGTGCCCTTGAATTGGTCATGCAACTTGAAACTGCTGTCTTGACCTCTGGTAAGGCAATGTTATGGCCAGGATGGTGAATCTGCTCTGGGTTTCAAACAGAAGCAGTCGGAGCTCTAACAGAGCTATCCAAACTTCTGAACCCTACCCCCCCCCCCAAAAAAATGGGTTCAATGCCTTAGATAGCCCCTTTAGAGGTCTGGCTGGTTCTGAATGAAATCCAGAGTGGATTCACCATGCCACTGAAGTAGGATCCACTAGCCTCTACTGGTTATGGCTGCTGCCATGGCCATTAGACAACCTCTTTAAGCTGAGGGTCTTTTAGGGAACCTAGTGAGCCAAAATCCATGTTTCTCCTTCCACAGGTCCTCAACCCATACTCAATGCCATTGGGATCTCACAATCCAGGTTCCTCCTCCATTAGTGAGTTTTGTACCTGACCACTCACTGCTCCTACTTCCTTCTTCCAGCATGTGGTAGGACACCTCCATATTGGAACCTCCAAAGCTAGCTCATGTTTTGCATGCAGAGTGTCCCCAGTAGATAAGAACATAGGAAGCGTCCTTCTACTGAGGGCCTTGCTAGATGAGGCCTTAGTGCGCCTCCTGACCCGGTTTCCCTGCTGTGCGTCCAGATGACGCACAGGGGAATCCGGTGGCAGGCCACTCTGAGGCCTCCTCCAACGCGCCATAAGCGAATTCGCTTATGGTGCGCCTTTTCCCCAGCTCCAGCCTCAGGCCGGAGCTGGGGAATGTCTAACGACTTCTGCGGCTTTTCACGGCTACTCGCTTACTCACGAGTAGCCGCGAAAAGCCGCGGACCTGCCTGGCACAGCGAATGACTCCCACTCCTTTGTTGGCTTCTTCCAGTGCAGACACAAGGTCCTTCTTGACAGCTGTCACGGTGAGGACTCGGCCTCCGCTGGTCATACGAGCGCTGTGCCCGTCGGCCTGGGGGGGGAAGAGAGGGGAGGGCGAAGGATGGCAGGGTGGGTGGCATGGGGGGGGAGATCGCGCCGCGCGCCGCCCGAGCAAGCAGCCGAGCGGCGCTTGCCTGGGCAATGCCACCCCATGCCAGGCATTGCCCGGGCAAGCGCCACTCGGCTGCTTGCTCGGGCGGCGCGCGGCGCGATCTCACACGCCCTCCCCCTGTGCCACCCACCCTGCCATCCTTCGCCCCCCCGTACAACCCCCCCCAAAAAAACACTCACCTTGTCCGCCGTCTTCGGGCTGCACCCGGCCCCTTTAAAATAATAAAAAAATGGCGGACACCGCAGGGACCCGACGTCCCTACGCGTCTGACATGTGGAAGCCTGGGCGAGGCGCGCTAACAGTAGTGCGCCTTGGCCCCGCTTCCCTGCCGGCATAAGCCGGCAGGACTAGCAAAGGCCTTAGACCATCGATCCATCTAGGCTGCTTTCTGAATCACCAAATCAGGGTCCAAGCCACATCTATTGGTTGGTGTACACCCCCATTTGGATCTTTCTGGAAAAGAATGGTTGCTAAGAGTTCAGGAAACAACAAAACTGGTTAAATTAGCCCCCTGATGAAATTTAGATCAAAACTGGAAGCTATTAATGAAGTACGGAGACCAAACATGAAATACATTCTCAGAGAAACAATATTCTCAGAGAAATGAGTTGGGCAACCTGTTTTCACAGTAATCCCATCTGTTGAAATATTCAATTCTACTAAGAACTGATCAAAGAAACATATAAATGTAAGGGGCATTTATAAGATGTTGGTCAGTTACATTTCTTTTTATTTTGTTGTTCAAATGTCTCTATAGGAATACTAACATGCATCTAGACTGCCAAGTTGTTGGGAGGGGAACTACAACTGGTACATTTCATGCCGATTTAAAAGCCAGTTGCCAACTCTGCTTGCCTTTCACCCAGAATTCCAGCCCATTCTAGTAGGACCAAGAAATGGAACTGAAAGCCGGGCTACTCTGATAGTGACTGGCTAAGTTCTCAGTGACTCCTGTTTATGGAGGGTCCATAGCTCAATGGTAGAGCACCTACTTTGAATGCAGAGGGTTCAAAGTTCAATCCCTGGCATCTCTGGGTAAGACTAGGAAACAATCTCACCTGAAACCCTGGAGAGATGCTGCCAGTCAGTATCAATAATACAGGGCCAGATGAACCAAGGGTTTGACTCAGTGTAAGGCAACTTCCTGTGTCCCTTTGTCTCCATTGATTTGGAGGACCTTGACGTTCTCCAGATGTTTTGGCCTAAAACATCCATGACCCCTCACTATTAGCTCTGCAGGCTAGTGCTACTGAGATATGCCAACATATCTGGAGGGCTACAAGTTGGTTTTGTGGAGGTCATCTCTACCATTAGGCAGACAGAGGTGGCTGCCTCAGGCAGCTGATGTGGGATGCCATGAAAGGGCCGCATCTTCTTCCATATTATTCTCATGTTTCACCTGAGAAGAAACTTCCCCTAAATGTGCTCTGAATGTTGCTTCAGTCAAGAGTTCAGAGAAGAGTGGAACACTGTCCTGATAAAACACTTTCCTGGGCAAGGTGCTTGAGCGGGTGGTTGCAGGACAACTCCAGGCACTCTTGAATGAAACGGATTATCTAGATCCATTTCAATCGGATCCTAAGCCATGGGGTTCCGCAGGGCTCTATTTTATCCCCTATGCTGTTTAACATATACATGAAGCCGCTGGGGGAGGTTATCCGGAGATGTGGACTGAGGTGTCATCAATATGCGGATGACACCCAGCTCTACCTTTCCTTTTCATCAAACCCAGGTGAGGCAGTGGCTGTTCTGAACCAGTGCCTGGGCACGGTAATGGACTGGATGAGGGCTAACAAACTGAGACTCAATCCAGACAAGACGGAGGTACTGTTAGCGGGTGGTTCATTTGTCCGGCGAGGTGATGTTTGCCCTGTCCTGGACGGGGTTGCACTCTCTCTAAAGGATCGGGTCCGTAGTTTGGGGGTGCTCTTCGATCCAGAACTGTCACTTGAGGCACAGGTGAACTCAGTGGCAAAGAGCACCTTTTATCAGCTTAGGCTGATATACCAACTGCGCCCTTATCTGGACAGTGATAGCCTAGCTACAGTTATCCATGCTCTGATAACCTCTCGTTTGGATTACTGCAATGCGTTATACGTGGGGCTGCCTTTGAAAACGGTCCGGAAGCTTCAGCTGGTACAAAACAGGGCAGCCCGTTTACTAACAGGGACTGGCTGGCGAGATCACATTACGCCAGTCCTTTTACAACTTCATTGGCTGCCAGTCCAGGTCCGGGCCCGATTCAAAGTGCTGGTATTGACATTTAAAGCCCTAAACGGTTTGGGGCCAGGTTATTTGAAGGAATGCCTCCTCCCATATGTACCTACCCGGACCTTAAGATCATCTACAGGGGCCCTTCTCCGTGAGCCCCTGCCAAAGGAAGTGAGGCAGGTGGCTACTAGGAGGAGGGCTTTCTCCGCTGTGGCACCCCGGTTGTGGAATGAGCTCCCCAGAGAGGTCCGCCTGGCGCCTACACTGTACTCCTTTCGTCGCCAGCTGAAGACCTTTTTATTCACTCAGTATTTTAACACTTAATTTTAACTTAAATTTAAATTATACTGTTTTAACTCTGTATTTTAACCTTATATCAATTTTGCTGCGTGGTTTTATCCTGGTTGTGCTTTTTATATTGTATTTTGTATTTGTATTTTTAACTTGTTGGTTGTTTTATGATGATTTTAATTTTTGTGAACCGCCCAGAGAGCTTCGGCTATTGGGCGGTATAAAAATGTAATAAATAAATAAATAAATAAATAAATAAAAGTCTTTTTGCCTTCCCTCAGAATTCCTCAGATTGCCCCCACTCCCCCGGGCCTTCAAATTCACTTCAAATGTTTCTTTAAGTGAAAATATTGGTGGCAATTGGTAGGGAAAAATGGATGCTTGAATTGCAGTCAAGTAAATCAGGGTGGGGGAGAGCAAGGATACTGAAGAGTGGTTTTAAGTGGATATCCCATACCTCACAAAGCATACAGTACAACAGTATCAATTATTTACTGTAAAGACTACAGAGCATAAATATTTCAATCCATGTCAACAATAGTATGACAAGAGGAGGAAAAAGACAAATGCTTAAATTTCCATTTTACAAAATCAAATGTGACAAGCAGGGTACTAAAAGCAAATCATATTCCGTACATCCATTAGCACAAGAAAACAAAACCATGGGCATTTTGAGTAAAACCCACTGAACCATTTGGATTCAGAGTATAAAGTCCCAAGGTAGATGATAGCACTTGCTTGCTTTCTGTCATGGGGTACGTAGTTGACTCTCAATATCAATTAGCTGGGATTAGCTGCCCTTTAATACACTCATAAAGGATGCTTTGAACACAGAGCTAGGATGGTTGAAAATGTGGAAAGGAAATGGATTTTTTCCTCTGTCTTTCATTGGTGCTCCATGTATGGATATATGTGCAAGAGTGATTCTGCTCCCTGCTAAACCCTATTCCTCCTCTCGTGAAAGCACTGAGTCATTACTGACTCTTGGAGGGACGCCAGCTTTCGCTGACATTTTCTTGGCAGGCCTTATAGCGGGGTGGTTTGCCGTTGTCTTCCCCGGCCATTATTACCTTTCCCCCAGCTAACTGGGTACTCAATTTCCCGACCTCGGGAGGATGGAAGGCTGAGTCGACCCAAGCCGGCTGACTGAAACCAGCTTCCACTGGGATCGAACTCAGGCCGTGGGGAGAGTTTCAGCTGCAGAAACTGCTGCTTTACCGCTCTGCGCCACACAAGGCTATTCAGGCATTCAAAAAACATTTTTGGGAAGGCAGTGTGGTGAAGACACACAGGAGCCCTGACCACAATCTTGCTGACCCTGCTAGCTCCACTTCTGCCTTCCTGCTTTGAGTTGGAAGGTCATGACCCCCCCCCAGTCCTCAGGCCCTCAAATGTGCAGTAAGAACATAAGAAGAGCCATGTTGGATCAGACCAAGAGTCCATCTAGTCCAACATTTGTTCACAGTGGCCAACCAGCTTTTGACCAGGGTTCCACAAGCAGGACACAGGGCAATAGAACCCTCACACCCATGTTCACCAGGATTCAGATGAGGATGAGGTACAAGCTACTTCTGTAGGATTAGGCCATCCGGGCCTTGTTCAGACCACCCCCACCCCCACCCCCAAACCAGAGCACACAACCCTGACATCACCCTTTGGTTCAGCAGATGAATCCCTGGCAAAACTCCCATCTCCCCAGTCTTAGGCTACAAAATGAGGTGAGGTCCCTTTAACAACCCAGACATCTCCTCCAGGAGGGGCGGAGTTGACCATATTACAGCTCTTGTCAGTCTACCTAAGGCTTCAGTTGGCTTTAGCTCCCTACTGAAATAACATTCTCCTATTGTTCTAGTAAGAGAGAGTTCCAGCCAACAGGACCCACTGGGTGCTATCCAAGGTCCTGCTATTATTATTATTATTATTATTATTATTATTATTATTATTATTATTTATATACCGCTGCATAGCCAAAGCTCTCTGGGCAGTTTACAAAAGTTTGTCTTGCCTTGATTTGCCTTCCTGCCTTGATCTTGCTACCAGCTTCTCCTGTGAGCCGCAAGGGACCATAGAACAGGACAAAGGGTGATTCTTTTTTTGCATTTGGCTAAAAATGCTTAGAATCCCTGCCCTGATGGGTGAGGTACCCCACACACAGGTACATACACACACACACACACACACCATATAGCTGTATAAGACGTTACTTTGGGAGGTGCCTCTTGATTGGAAGGAGGGAAGTCTCTGATAAAGATGAGTACATCTGAGCATGTCCAAAGAGTCTTTCTTTCACTACTAAGCAACCAGGGCCAAACCCTATAAATATGACATTAGGGGAAAGGAGAACTTCCAGACCAGAATGTGCAGCTCCCAGGCATCATTTTAGAAACAAACCTCTTCCAAGGTCTGCACACCTGGCTCTTCCTTTTAATACAATGGCACACTGCAATGATTCCACAAATGCTGAACTGGGCAAAGCCCAGTGAGTTTCTAAGGCTGAGGAAATTGGAAAGAAGGACCCTGTCTTGATCCTTTCATTCTGGCACCGAAGCTACGGTCCAGGGAGCATCTTCTGTTTTATGAACTAATTTACCAGTCTCTAATTTCAACCCCACTGAAAATATCTATATATTTCAACCTGTATTGGGATTGAAGGTGTTCAGCCTGGCATGTTGTCAATACAGGTGTTTCAAACACTATGGATTGGGAGAAATGTTCTGTGTGAGTGCCAGAATTGGCATGCTGCTGGTCCAGAAACCATTACCATGTCAATAGAATTTCTCAGCCACAGTCATCACCCCAGGTTTCTTGCAATTTCAACTGAGCAACTCCTATTTAAGTTGTCAATGGAAAAGGGCTGTTGCCCATTTGATTCTTGTTTCAGTGACTCTGAAGAAAGCTGGCTGCAGTCTATACAAGACGCCAATGCGTGCCTCACCAACTCAAGGGTTCTTTATTTCAAAGAGAACAAAAGGATAGTCTATGTGTAAAAAAAACCCCTCCCATTATCAAATACTTTAGCATAATTTACTCTCCAGAAATTCAACAATTGCTCCAGAGGAAACTACATTTAAGGGCTGTTTGTTTGTTTGTGTTTTGTAGTTGGTGAGATGAGAACATAGGAACATCAGAAGAGCCATGCTGGATCAGACTGAGGTCCATCTAGTCAAGCATTCTGTTCACACAGTGGCCAAACAGCTACCAACTGGGAACCCACAAGCTGGACACAGGTCCAACAGCACCCTCCCACCCATGTTCCCCAGCAACTGTTGCACACAGGCTTACTGCCTCTGATACTGGAGGTAGTACATAGCCATCAGGACTAGTAGCCATTGATAACCTTCTCCTCCAGGAATTAATCTAACCCCCATTTAAAGCCATCCAAAAATGGGGGCCATCACCAAAGCTTGTGGTGGTAGTGAATTCCATAGTTTAACTTTGTGAAGAAATACTCCTTTTTATCTGTCCCAAGGCTCCCACTGATCAGCTTCATGGGATGACCCCAGGTACAAATATGTTGAGAGAGGGAGAAACGTGTCTCCATATCCACATTCTCCACACCAGGCATAATTCTGTATACCTCTATCATGTCTCCGTTTAGCCCCTGTTTTCCCCCAATCTAAACAATCCCAGCTGTTGTTGTTATTGTTGTTGTTGTGATTATTATTATTATTATTATTATTATTATTATTATTATTATTATTATTTAAAATATTTATATACCACTCAATTATCAGATAGGATGGTAAGGGAGAAGGCGCTCTCTCAGGTATCCTGGTCCCAAATTGTTTAGGGCTTTGTACACTAGTACCAAAACCTTAAATCTGGCCTGGTAGCTAATAGGCAGCCAGTGCAATTCCCTGAACAAAGGAGTTATATGCTGAAAAGAGGCAGCTCCTGACAACAGCTGAGCTGCTGCATTCAGCACTAGCTCCAGCTTCTGGACAGTCTTAAGGGCAGCCCCACATAGAGCACATTGCAGTAATCTAGTCTTGAGGTTACTAATGCCTGTACCACTGTGGCCAAGCCATCCCTGTTCAGAAGAGGCTGTAGCTGAAGCTGGTAAAAGGCATTCTGAGCTGCTCACTTTGGCCTCCAGCAACAACGTATCTAGGAGTACCCCCAAACTACGAACCTGATCTTTCAGAGGGAGTGCAACCCTATCCAGAACAGGCAATGAGCCTATTTCCTGGACTTAGGAACCACTCACCCACAGGGCTTCTGTCTTGCCAGGATTCAGCTTCAATATATTGAGGCCCAGCATTGGGCAAAAGGCAGGATACAAATAATAATAACAACAACAACAACAACAACAACAACAACAACAATATATTGGCCCTCATCCAACCCATAGCTGATCTAGGACTTGCACAGCCTCTCCTGATTCAGATGTCACAGGGAGATAGAGTTCTGCGTCATCAACATACTGATGGCATTTTGCTCTAAGTCCCCTAATTTCAGCCCCAAAGGCTTCATATAGATGGTAAACAACATTGGGGACAAGATGGTGCCCTGCAGTACCCCATAGCTTAATTGCCATGGGGCTGAGAAATGATCACCCAATGTTACTCTCTGAAAATGACCCTGCATGGAGGACCGGAACCACCACAACCCAGTGCCTGCAATGTCCAGCCCACAGAGTCGGTCGAGGAGGATTCCATGGTTGGTGGTATCATAAGCCAATGAGAGATTGAGCAGAATTAACAAGGTTGTACTACCCCGTCTCCCTCTCTCATTAAAGGTCATCCATCAGGGCGACCAAGGCTGATTCAGTCCCATTACCAGGTCAAAACCCAAATTGAAATGGGTCGAGATAATCAGTGTCCTCCAAGAGTGCCTGCAGTTGTTCCGCCATGACCCTCTCCAATAGATTCCCTAAAAAAAGGTTATTTGCAAATGGGCAATAGTGGTCTAATACCATTGGGTCCAGAGTGGGCTTCTTCAGGAGTGGTTGCACTACTGCCTCTTCCTGTAGAGAAGCATTCACCACACCCTAAACTCACTCAGTCAAACCCCATTGGCTAGCTTTTATTAGCCAGGACGGGCAAGGATCAAGAGGGCACATTGTTGGAAGTACCTTGCGGTGAGTGGAGTGTGGAAATAACGAGGCGACACAAGTGTTTGGGATTTAAAACTGGGCCACATTTATTCAACGTAACTGCAGAAGGGTGAACCTAAGCGGGCATCTCCTCTACCACGGGTATAATCCGTGTTCTCTTTTGGGCAACACATTCCCGTCCATAGGGTGGCGGAAACGTTCTGCCACCCACTGGCTCCCCCTTTTGGGGTGGGAGACCTTCCGGTGTCACTCCTCCCCGTGACGTAAGTCTGCGGGTGAGTGAGAAAGGTCGGTCTCAAGGGTAAACCCTTATCTCAACCTCTGTACCGTGGGGTTCGCAGGTGTTGAGCCTCAGGAGTCTACCCTTCACTGTAAAGTGCCGTGGAATGCTCACCAGCCCTAACCCTATGGAGATGTCCGCTTCCCTGCCAACGAATGTGACCAAAACATAGAACGCCAATCAACCTATTTACTACACCACAGCCTGTCTTGCAGTGTGAAGTAGGCGAAAAAACTTATGACCTTAACAGTAGGTTATAAGTAAAAAATTCCTACTTGGCCTCCTAATGACAACCGATAAACCACACTACCTACAGGGAAGGGCAGGAGGGAGCCGTTTTGAGCAGAAGAGGAGGGGAGGGATGCGTTTTCCAGTTAAATAACCTCAGAAAACCCCTCCCCTACTTGTGACCTGGGTGAGGCCATCCAATTAATTGCCTCCATGCCTCGTCTCGTCGCCCCCACCTGCAACGACCTCACCACGCCCAAGCTATGCTGGGCGTGTTTGTAAGGCTTTTGTCAACGTCATCAAACCGTAGCAGCTGAAACTGATCCTACAAAATTGGGCAGATGGTGGTATCAGACATCTCGACTGGAACTCCGCTAATAACAGCATCAAGTTTGTTGTGGAGACAAGCGATTCTGTCCTCGTTTGTAACCTTCCCTCGTACAGGGAGATGTTCCAGCCCCTTGATCATTTTAGTTGCCCTTTTCTGCTTACAACATGCCAATTTAATATGTGGTCTTGAACCTTGCATTGGACTTGGGGTAAAAAGAAATTTGAACCCTCAAACTATAATACTACTTTCTATGGGAAACCATAAATCCTTTGAGGTCCTAACCCGTCCCCCTCCCAATAAGGGTTATCTCAGGTTGTTGTTCAAAAGTAATCTGGTTTAAGAGGACAATGTAAACTCTCCCTTATCTATTATTATTTTTTTGGTTTTGCACACCAGGAGAAATTAAACCTATTCTTCCTGTGCATTTATTTCTTATTCGGTGGTCTTTCATTGTTAGTTTTCATCCTTTTTTCAAATATATATATATATATATATATATATATATATATATCCACAATTGCCATACAGTATGATACATTTTGTGGGGATGTATGAGAAATTTGTTTTGATTTGCAAATCATGTGAACATGTCCAGTTCACAATACCAAATGAGAATGAGAGAGCAGTAGTGCTTTTTCCTAAGAAATGTCTGGAAAATGTATATTTAAAAAACAAAATAAAAATAAAACAGCAACATGTGCACAGCTGCATGCCTAATGGGGAGAAATTGTGCACCTTTGACAAATACAAACAAAAATGCACAATTTTCCCATTCGGAATGCATACTTTCACCATATGAACAAGCTGAAAACCAGATTAAAAAAATGAAAACAGGAGAGAGCTGAAATAAGCTTCAGAAATTTCAGGCAAGCCTGAAAATTGCTGGTTCTCCCATCTCTAACATTTTGGACGGTGTCCATTGAATACTACAAGAAACACCAATTTTAGAAATGGCAGTGTTGCAATGAATCACATAAATTTGTGCATTTACTGCAATAATAACAATATTGTAAGAAAAAAATGTTCTTTCTAGCTATTATTGCAGCAGTTATTCTAATTAATTACCACGGAGGTCCATCTTTCTGTTGTCAGTACAGGAGAGGGCCATCCATTTGTCCTTTGGACAAAGCCTATTAGCTTGTCTATGTCCATAATTTCCAAGATGTCATTAACCCTTCCTTCCTGTCTAGCATAGTATATAACTTCCAGTGCCTTGCAACCACAATTCTGGATGTGTCTGGCATGTTCAAGATAAGAAATTTAATCAGTTGAGCCATTATTTTGTCTAGATTAGGGGTGAACCAGCTTCAGGCTTGTGGAATTAACTCCTCTGTGTGTGTGTGTGTGTGTGTGTGTGTGTGTGTGTGTGTGTGTGTGTGTGTGTGTGTTACTAGAACTTGAAATATGCTAACCAGAATCTGGTGGAAAAGAAATATGTTTAGAATTTAAGAATTCTGAGCCCAGACACTTGATTTGAGAATCAAAACTGAATGGAACCAACAGTCGTTATGTACAAGAATGTACTAGCTACCCTAAGCTTCATTTCAGCAGTATAATTTAGGATTGGAAGGGGGTGGTCATTTTGTTGATGCAATTGTTAGAGTCAATTAATTGATTGGTCTGTCATTTGCATGGATTTGCATCTGCCTAACACATTTCCAAAGCAAGAAAAATCCATACTGAAAAGCGAGGAGGTGTCTTTATTCAAAATTTGGTACGTACCTGATAATTCATGGCATTTTAAGGGCACAATCCTATGGCTTGCATGCTGTGTTCAAAGGCATACATACACGTACGCCTTTGAACACAGAGGCTTATGGGTATCCAATGCAGATGCCTCCAATCCTCCATTTAAGCTATGGGCAATTTGGCAATTTCACCCATCTAGCAGAGGCTTTGGGGAGGGGGAGGGAAGGAGGCTGGGACAGCCATAGGTAAAGGCATACGCCAGTCACCCAGTCTCCTCCCTTCCCTGTCCCCAGGAATGCCTTCTTTCCCCATCTCAGTGCTCTATTTACAAGTGCAGAGAGGTAGCCAGCGCAGTTCTATCCACACTTGCTACAGCAGCGAGGGGAGTGCAGTTTCCTGGCTTTGAGCTCACAGCCCTGCCTTCGAGCTTGAAGCCAGATCCTGTCTAGGGATCATACGAATGCTCCCTCCATCAGTTAAACTTTTAAATCAACAAATTCCTCAATTAAGGCTACATTCCCATACTAACTTCCCTGGGACTAAACCCCATTCAGATGATGATGATGATGATGATGATGATGATGATGATGATGATAATGATGATGATGATTTATTTGTATCCAGCCTTTTGCCCAGTAGTGCTTACCCCTGAGTAGACATGTATAGGATTACATTGAAAAGAGCCTTATTCACCATGGTTAAAGCCATGGTTTAAGGTGTCTTCTGAACACATCCTGGCTTTCTGGCTTAACTACCATGGTTAAAGCCATGGTTTAAGGTGCCTTCTGAACACAGCCTGCTTTTCTGGCTTAACCACCATGGTTAAAGCCATGGTTTAAGGTGTCTTCTGAATGGGGCCATTGTAGCTCTAATTTACGCAATTTGAGCATTTGGGGAAACTTACTAACATGATGGTTATAATGTCAAAATGTAACAGAGCCTAAGGTGGATCAGATGACACTCCAGTGGCCAACAAGACGCTCCTGGAAAATTCATGAGCACAGGAAGAGAGAGAGAGAGAGAGAGAGAGAGAGAGAGAGAGAGAGAGGATCCTTTATTGCCCTGGTAAACAAAATTCACAACACTTCTTCTATTTTTAAAGGTTGTTCTTTATGTTTAAAGTTTTGATACAGTTGTTCTGTAAGGAAGGGATGCCTTTTGTGTATTGTAGGCACACAGAGAGTGTCTGTTTTGGAATCATCATGTTGCTACCAACGGAGGTTATTTCTCCTCCCCCTGCTTCTGCTCTATTCCTCCAGCAATCGCTAGCTGCTTACAAGCCGCTCCTTTTCAAATGCAAAACCATTATCTGCAGCAGTTTCCTGAGTCGGTTCAAAAGGAGGAAATAATAGTGCTTTACCACCCTGCCCTACACCTGGCTGATGTTTTATTAATGAATGTTTCAACACACACACACACACACACCAGCCTGCGTGGTTTTCGCTTTCCCTTCTGCCGCTCGCTTCAGATCAAATGTCAACATAAGAGGAAATACAAGAGGTCATTTCCTCTCAAATGAACGCAAGGCTGCTACTTCAGACACGACATGCCAGCTATAGAAAAAGGGAAACAAAAGAACGATGGAGCATAAAAGCAATCCGTAGGCCTGCGCAGGGTTTGGGTGCAGCTGTCCCATGAAAGGGCACTTCAATAGAGCCCAATTAGAAGGTGCTGAAGGGATTGTTGGCTTTGGACATATTGGCATCACTGTACTACAACTACTTTGGATTAAAAGAAATGTAACAGACAAGCCACATCAATGGTGGGAGGGTGAGAGCTGTAAGAAAGGGGGAAAGGGACTTGCCTTGAGGAAGCATAGGGTGATATGACCCCTCATGCTCCGCCCTACGCCTGTATTGGTGTAGCATACAGCCATGTGTCAAGGGATGTCCCTCCATGGTGCACAGAAACCACTCTTTTTAAGGCTGTTGGGAGAGCGAATATCAAACGGATTTGGACACTCTCATTAAGAATTAATCCGAAGAGCCCTTAGGATATGATAGGGTGACCATATGAAAAGGAGGACAAGGCTCCTGTATCTTTAACAGTTGTATTGAAAAGGGGATTTCAGCAGGTGTCATTTGTATGCAGGACCTGGTGAAATTCCCCCTTCATGACAACAGTTAAAGCTGCAGGAGTCCCTGATCTCTTGACCAGGTACAAAAGAGGGCAGGACTCCTGCAGCTTTAACCCCATAACTGTTGTTTAAATGGATACTGTTGTTTTTATACTGTTGTTTTTGAGGGTTTTAAATTTTATATATTTTTAGTGTTTACTGTTTTTAACTTTTGTAAACTGTGCAGAAAGCTTCGGCTATGGGGCGGTATATAAATGTAATAAATATATAAATAAATATAAATATAAATAAACTGTTGTGATGAAGAGGGAATTTCACCAGGTGCTACAGGCATTCAAATGACACCTGCTAAAATTCCCCCTTTTTTATACAACTGGAAGAGCCTCGTGTGGCACAGCGCGGTAAAGCAGCAGTTTCTGCAGCTTAAACTCTCCCCATGGCCTGAGTTCGATGCCAGCGGAAGCTGGTTCTCAGGCAGCCGGCTCGGGTTGACTCAGCCTTCCATGCTCCTGAGGTCGGGAATATGAGTACCCAGTTAGCTGGAAGAAAGGTAATAATGGCCGGGGAAGGCAACGGCAAACCACCCCGCTATAAGGCCTGCCAAGAAAACGTCAGCGAAAGCTGGCGTCCCTCCAAGAGTCAGTAATGACTCAGTGCTTGCACAAGAGGTTCCTTTCCTTTTTTTCCCTAGATACAGGAGCCCTGTCCTCTTTTTCATATGGTCACCATACAGTACAGCTTCCAGATTATACAGTATGCTTTCAACTCAGCTTTTCTTGACTCTAGAGTCTGGGTCTTCTACAACCCTGTCAAATACAAATACAAATTTTATTCATGGCTACCCTAAATGGGTTTTAGACTAATGCAACCCTGTCATTCCTGGTTTCTTCTGATTTCTAGAGCTTTTTTTCTCTTGAATTCCCCCAACAACTTTCGAACACTGGCCGTACCTGCTTCACATACTGCTTTACCTTCCCCTCCCAACCCTTTAGCAATTCATAAGGCAGTTGAGTTTTCTGAAGTTTCTCTTTCTCATAGCCAGTTAGGTTTCCCTTTCCTCCTTAAGTTTCAGTTTTGTGATCCTGACCAAAGAACAGTTTCTAAACAGAAAATAATCATTTTACAATTTAGAATAAAATGCAAGAAGTCTAGGGCCTAACCTACATCAAGCAGGATATAGCACTATGAAAGCAGTACATGATATGTGTCTATTGGCCCCAACGGTTGTCAGTGCACTTTGATAGCGCTATAAAGCAGTAGTGTGGCTCCTGCCTTTTTTAACAGTTTTATTGTTTTCTACAAAAAAAATAGGAAAAAAGACAAAGAAAGAAAGCATAACAGAACATGACACACTTAACTAACAATACAATACAAAACATCTAATAAAAATACATATACAAAACATATAAGGCCTTATTCCATTTGCGGCAATCTTCACGTCAGACATATAGGCTACCGGTCTAGCTCCTTCCTATCTCTCCTCTCTCATCTCACACTATTGCCCCGCTCGTGCTCTTCGCTCCTCTGACGCCATGTTTCTCGCCTGCCCAAGGGCCTCTACTTCCCTTGCTCGGCTCCGTCCATTTTCTTCTGCTGCCCCTTACGCCTGGAACGCTCTTCCAGAACATTTGAGAACTACAAGTTCAATCGCAGCTTTTAAAGCTCAACTAAAAACTTTTCTTTTTCCTAAAGCTTTTAAAACTTGATGTTGTCCAGACTTTCTACTGTTAGTTTTACCCTACCCTGTGCCTGCTTACCCTACCCTGTGCCTGTTTGCATTCTCTTCCCCTCCTTATTGTTTTATTATGGTTTTATTAGATTGTAAGCCTATGTGGCAGGGTCTTGCTATTTACTGTGTATAATCTGTACAGCACCATGTACATTGATGGTGCTATATAAATAAATAAATAAATAAATAAATAATAATAATAACTTCACTTTAGCCAGCCCAGTGTTATGTAAAGACCACAGGTTGTATATAAAACCCACAAACAAATACATCATTCTTTTGCAACTCTTGTATATACTCTATCAGAGGTTTCCAGTCCAATACAAACGAGGTCGTTGATTTTTCTCTTACTAATGCCATAAGTTTGGCCATCTCCGCCAGATCCTGCCTTTTATATATCTTGCTTGGTGTAGATTAGGCCTAGGAAAAGGCATCAGTGAGAGGAAGGAAACTGGAAGAGAGAAATACCAGAGCAGAGACAGGGGCAGCATCTACACTACTGCTTTATAACGGTATTGAAGTGCACTGACTACTGTTGGGGCCCATTGACACATACCATGTCCTGCTTTCAAACCACTTCCATAGTGTTAGATCCTGTCTGGTGTAGATCTGGCCAGGGTCAGTTCTGCCATACAACAGGATGAAGTAATCTGCTTTAAGCAGCACCATTGGAACTGGATGTCATGCTTGATCTAGGCTCAGCCCAGGAGGTCTCCTCCTCTGGTAAAACTGCTGAGGTCAAAGGTCCTAGGAATCCCCCCACCCCACCCCAATTCCAGCATTCTTGTAGGCACCATCACATCCCCCAAAAGGACACACCTGGGATTTTAGTAACAGTGGTCCTTGAGACACCCATGACCAGGACTACTTCACACCTGGAGTCAGAAGAGGAGGCCACGTGACCACCCAGCCTCAGAGAGAATCAGACCCCAAAGCTGCAGGCACAGGAGATCTCTCAACAAAGCACACACTTGAGGGCCAAAACTCTCCAGACTACTCAGGAGTAAGAGGGCTCTTCGGACATAGCAGGGCTTTTCGAGAGTATGGAACTCCTGAGGAGCAGGAGGACTAGGTGAACTGTTTGCAGCTTGTCTGGGCAGGGCTCTGAAAACCAGGCAACAGAAGCCTTTCATTCTGTTCTGTCCACAGTGAACAACACTGCTCTTAATCTCTCTGTATCCCAGTTGCACCTCCCATGCTTCTGTCTCCAGGTTTTGCCTTGACCTTGAACCTGCGCTAGTCCCTTGGATTTTTCCTTTGTGTTTGAACCGGGTTTCACTCCACAAGCCTGCAAATGGACCAAGTGGAAGCAGAACAGCTGGTGCGGATGGGTGGAATTGGTATCTGAATGGTGCAGCAAGACTTTTTAAAATGCTGAACCCGGAGCGGCCAGGAGCATTTGGCCTCCACAACAGGCAGCCAAAAGCCTGTGCAGAAAGCTGCAGGTGATATAGCCAGCCACAAGGGTACGGAAGAAAGCTGCTGTTCACATATTGATTTGATGTAACCAGCAATACCTTTGGCTGTTGGCTGCTAGCATCCATTTAATGTTTGAATCCAGGCCATTGCCTCACTAACTTATCCATTCCTGAAAGAAATCCCTTTTAAGATGTGTGATCTGTGATTGTGTCTCTTGTACAGGGCTTGTAACCAGAACATCTTCTGTCCGGGCTCATGGCTCGCCTCATCCATCAGCCGGATTTACTACTGTAGCTACATGTAGCATTTCCACGGCTTCCCTCAGCGGCCCAAAAGGCCTTCTATCAAAAGCCCCATTTCTAAAATTGCACAAGTTTCCTTGTAGCAGGAACAAAATATAGTGCACAGAAACCAACAAGGATGCAGGGAAAACAAGCATGAGGCAGATGCACAATGAATTATTACTTTGTCTCAACTTGGGGCCTTGCTAGACAAGGCCTTAGCGCGCTTTGTGGGCCGGTTTCCCTGCTGTGCGTCCAGATGACGCACAGGGGAATCCGGCGCCAGGCCGAGCTGAAGCCTCCCCTAATGCGCCATAAGCAAAGTCGCTTATGGCGCGCCTTTTTCGCAGCCCCGGCCTCAGGCCGGAGCTGCGAAACTTCTAGCTACTTCCGTGGCTTTTTGCGGCTACTCGCTTACTTGCGAGTAGCCGCAGAAAGCTGCGGACTGGCCACAGCGCTGAGCGCTGTGCCTATCGGCCGGGGGAGATCCCAAGGGGGGGAGAGGGGCATGGGGAAGGCCGGACCCACCAGGAGAGAGGGGGGGAAGCCGGACATCAATGATGGCAAGGGAGGGGGCAAAGATCGGGGATGGGGCTGCCGAGGGAGGGGCGGAGAAGATCGGGGATGGGGCTGCTGAGGGGGGGGAGAAGATCGGGGATGGGGCTGCCGAGGGAGGAGGGGAGAAGATCGGGGATGGGGCTGCCAAGGGAGGGGGGAGAAGATCGGGGATGGGGCTGCCGAGGGAGGGGGGAGAAGATCAGCGATGGGGCTGCCGAGGGAGGGGGGGAGAAGATCGGGGACGGGATCGGGGATGGCGGATGCGGGGAGGATGAGCGAGCAGGCAGGGGCCTATGGGGAGGGATCAGCAGCGGCTGGGGGGGCTAAATTAAAAATAAACCCCTTACCTTCTCCGCAGTCTTCGGGCCGCACATGGCCTCTTTAAACTGAAAAAAAATGGCGGACGCTGCAGGGATCGTGAGGTCCCTACGCGTCCGGCATCTGGAAGCCCCGGGCGCGCGCGCTATCATCAGCGCGCCGTCGCCCCGCCTCCCTGCCGGCTTATACCGGCAGGTCTAGCAAAGCCCCCAGATGATTGCCCTAATTTAATTGGGCCAGTCAGAGTGAATTCACAGTCAGACTGGGCAGAACCCGGACAACAGACGGGGAGGGAGATTCATGTCGTCGCACATTCCAACCAATGACAGTCTTCACAGAGATGTGCAACCACTCCTCAATTCCAAGAAATGTTGCTGAGCCTACTTGTTCCAATCCAGCTAAAGTTGGCTCAAATCAGTGGAGGATGGTGGCTCCAATTTCGGTGGGGCTGTGTATCCATTAGGGTAGAGCTTTCCAAACTTTTCATGTTGGTGACACACTTTTTAGACAGGCATCATTTCGCGACACAGTAATTCAGTTTTACTAGCAAACCGGAGGTTAAACTAACCCCTTATAAGAGATATGGACACATACATAAATTGTAATAACGAAATGTATGGGGACACAGCATATCTCATGAAAACCTTTCATTTATATTTTTAAAAATATATGATTTGCAAGATAATAACATACATTTCCAAGACTTTTCACATTGAACCAATTTTGTCGAGCTGTGATCGAGCGGCGGTTGAGACGGTGTTCTATCAAAAAAACTGGACCCATGGAATTTCTCGAACGCGTCACTTCAGGTGCAGCTGCGTCACCGGAAGTGATGCGGAATCAGCTGTTTTGACCCGATTACGCATACTGCGCATGTGCAGTACCTGTATGATCCCAGGACCGTGGTGTGCATACATGGATACGACGGAAGGGGAATATACTAGTACACCATACTAATCATATGTATCACTTTGCTGCATAAAAATGCATGCAAGTTGGTATTGATTATTTCACATAGACTCAGAGGTTTCTTGTTATGTTCGCGTGACACACCTACACACTGCAGCTGACACACTAACGTGTCATAACACACAGTTTGGAAAGCTCTGCATTAGGGGGTTTCAGTCAGAACCAGCCCAAATTCTAAAGCAGCTCTCCTAGGTGCAGAAGCATATCCCCCACACCTTCACTAACCCTTTTAGGATTCCGGCTGGCTTTGACTGAAACCAAGAATGGATTCACAGCCCCACCAAATTTAGAGCCACCAGCCTCCACAGACTCACTTTTCCCCACTGGATTCCAGTGCATCATTTATTTATTTTATTTATTTACAATATTTATAAGCAGTGTACAAGATAAAATGAGAATAAACAGAATAAATCACTTGAATTTTTTTTAAAAAAGAAGCAAATACAGAGACATTAAGGAAAGGCTTCCTGCAATAATAATGTTTTCAGGAGGCGCTAAAAGGAGTACAAAGTTGGCGCCTGCCTGACCTCCAGAGGCAGGGAATTCCACAGGAGGGGAGCCACCACACTGAAGGCTCTTCCCCTGGTGGACTCCAATCGGAGGATGGATCTATGTGGGACCACCAAGAGCAGACCATCGCATGACCTCAGTGACCGGGCAGGTTGGAAGGTGAGAAGGCGCTCTCTCAGGTATCCTGGTCCCAAGTTGTATCATGCAAGTCAATTCTAAGGCCTTAGCTAGACCTACCTGAAAGTCCAGGGGAGAGGAGGGGAGACCTCGCGTTGCGATTAATGTGAGATCTCGCCCCCAATTACATGTAAGGCGCAATGACCTCAGGAAGAGAGGTGTCGCTCCCGCCATTTTTAAATTATTTTTTAAAGGGGACAGAGTGCACGAACACTCATGTGCAAAGGTAAGTTTTTTTAAAATTTAAATTAATTTCCCCACTCCCCCACCCTCCCCCTACCCAAAACAGGCCCAAAGGGGAGGGCTGTATCCCAGGGCCAGGAAGAGATTATCCTTCCCTGATCCCGGGATCTCCTGTGTGTCATGTGGATGCACAGGGACGATCTCAGGGTTCACACCAGGATATAGCCTGGTCTAGCTAAGGCCTAAGTGTGACCTGCATCTCATTGCATTCAATAGAGCTTTCTACTGGACAGATTTGGGTGCATTTGGTGCTCATGAGGCCACTCTGAGTGTTCAGCAGACGTCCGCCCTCGCTGCCGAAATTCCACACTTCCTCCCAAAGTTTCGGCAGCGAGGATGTACGGCTCTTGGGAGCTCAACTTGCCAAGACGAGCCTCACAATTTCAGCAGAAAGGGTGGGCGGCCACCAAGAGCTCACACGGCCTGACAAGGGTGTGTGTGTGTGATGGCCCAAGCATCCGCTGATTTGGACGCTGCTGAGTTCGCCCACCTCTAGCATGCTACGAAAACGCCAAGAAATCACAAAACTATCAGCAGTCGGGGAAAGGGGTGTGGCTATTAGAAGCAGGCGTGGCCCTCTGGGGAAGCCGAGATGGCCGAATTGGCACTCCAGCGGGGCAGGAAATGGCCCACGGGGCTCAACTCCCTCCCTTGCTGTAAGGTTTCTTTGCCTTTTGCACATGTATATGTGTGTGTGTGTGTGAAGTTGCGAGCAGGCTGGCTGTGGCTTCCGCAGGCTCAGAACAACTCTGGCCTGAGCTGCACTCCTTAACAAGCGAAACCGTGGAAACAGCTGGCTGGAAGCCTCCTTAAGTGTCCTTCTGCTGATGCCTCATTTCCATGACAAAGAGATTAACGAGATAAGCAAGCAGAATAGGCAACCCGCCGCAGCCATGCCGATGGCGACGGGGAGGCAAGAAGAGCTGACGCAGACTTCATCAGCGGCCCCGGCAATTTCCCCGCGCTGTAATGTCCCCCGCTTTCTGATGATTCATGTAAGCAAACAGACCGAGCTCGTTTTGTGGCTCACCGTGTGCCCGGCTTGAACGAGCTGCCCCACGTGTCAGGCAAGGCACCAGGTCCCCCCCCCCACACCTGAGGCATTTCGAGGCATGGGGCCTGGAGGACTTTACAGGAACAGGTGGCAAATGGAATCACCTTGGCTGATTATTCTTTCCACTGAATCAGCACAGCGGGTCTATTCCTCACTCCTTGGGCCAGCTGTTGGCTGGGCTGTTTGCATTAGTTAATTCATTGGCAATACTATTACCACCACGACTGCTTAACACTACAGATGTTGTAAAGTTGGACTGCAACATCTGGAGGGTGCTGTTGGGCTGTTCTATTTATTATTATTATTATTATTATTATTATTATTATTATTATTATTATCATCATCATCATCAATACTTAAACATACATCAATACAATAAAAGAAAACAACATAATACATAAATGTTGAATAACCTTAATAACATATATTCTGGCTTAATCTGTTAACATAATCATACTTAACATAAAAGTGCACCCCCCACCACGGGATCTTATTCCTGTTTCCAAAATCTCATTGTTTCTTCTGGAGGTGCTTTCCCACTCCCCTTAGATAAAACAAATTCTAGGAACTGTTTCCATATTCCCTCAAAATCATTCACTTTTGTTATTCCTCGTCTCACTTTTATATTACGTGTTAATTTATCATTAATAGCAATATCCCATATCTCTTTATACCAATCTTCTATATGGTAATCCCCTTGAACCTTCCAGTTCCTAGATATCATTAACCTTGCTGCTGTTAGCAAATTCGTTATCAGTTCTTTTGTCTCTTTGTTACAATTTAATTCTCCATATAATGATAACAATGCCACTATAGGTGTCTCTTCAATCTCCATTCCTAAAATTTCTTTTATCTCATTAAACACCATTTTCCACAATTTTTGTACAAATTCACATTCCCACCACACTGTTGGGCTGTTCTAAAGGTTTCGTAACATTGAACCCACCAGGATCGGGTGAAGTCAAGGCTTCTTTAGATTGAGTTGTCCCATTGGTCCATCCAACCACAAGAAACGCATGTGTTTATATTTATTTAAAGTCTTTGTGTAGGGTACCCTTTAGGGCCGAGTCCTCACAACATGGCTTGCATCGCATGACAGTAAAATGTAAAACCTCAACATTGAATGAATACACATCCCTCATAAAACATTGTAAAAAACAGCAGCGTGAGTCAATAGCCAAGAAACAGCAATAACAAGGAAGTATGATCATCAGCCCTGTGTAGTATCATTACAACACTTAAAACTATGCAGCCCCAAATCAAGCAGAAGCAGCATAATATCCCGTTGATAAAAAGTGACTCAAAATAAACAGGCCCATTGGAAGAATTGTAATGATAGCGTCGTATGAAACTCAGTCAGGATGTAATTCCACAAACATGGGGCCACCACTAAGAAGTCTTCCTGTCTCTCTCCGTTGTGCATACAGTGACCATATGGAAAGGAGGACAGGGCTCCTGTACCTTTAACAGTTGTATAGAAAAAGGAATTTCAGCAGGTGTCATTTGTATGCATGCTGCACCTGGTGAAATTCCCTCTTCATTACAACAGTTAACAGTTACATCTGGTGAAGAGGGCAGGGCTCCTGCAGCTTTAACAAATGACACCTGCTGAAATCCCCTTTTCTATGCAACTGTTAGATACAGGAGCCCTGTCCTCCTTTCCATAGGGTCACCCTAGTCAGCAACTGAAATTTGAAAGAACCTTTGCCTTCAACCCTCCCCTTTCTGCCCATACTAGAGATGTTGCAAGTGCCCAACTGAGTCTGGGAGTCCGATGAACTTCCGCATGCCTTCCCCTCTGGACCCAGTCAGGAGCCCAAGCTCAAGGACGGACTCATACTGGAGCACTCCTGAGGCCTCCACAAACACTTTGCAGCCATACTGCCTCACTGCCAAAAGTGTGCACTTCCTCACACTGCCTCAATGGCAGCCATGAAGGCCCCATTTATGCAAGAGTAAAAGCGCAAATTATGTCTGCCATTGACACAGCAGGGGGAAATGTGTATTTTCAACAGTAAGGGTGGATAGTTCCTGAGCGCTTGTCGGGACAGGCCTCAAAAGAAGCTCATTTGGCCAGGCAAGTGGCAGCAGTCAGTGTCAGTGATAGAGCAAGCATCCAACAAGTCGGACGCAGGTGAGTTCACCCACCCCCCTATTTGATGAAGGTTCTTTATGAGCCTTCAGCCTGGTTTTGTCAAAAACTGCCTCCCACAATCAAAGTCCATACCTGTCTTTTGGCTTCCAAAAATGGCCTCCCACAATCAAAGTCTATACCTGTCTTTTGGCTTCCAAAAATGGCCTCCCAGAATCAAAGTCCATACCTGACTTTTGGCTTCCAAAAACTGCCTCCCTCAATCAAAGTCCATGCTTGAATTTTTGGCTTCCAAAAACTGCCTCCCAGAATCAAAGTCCATACCTGACTTCTGGCTTCCAAAAATGGCCTCCTGCAAGCAAAGTCCATACCTGTCTTTTGGCTTCCTCCCAATGACCCAGGCAGGGCATCGCTAACCAAACTTTTCTTCACAAAGGGAAACTTAATATAAATTTTCCAAATGTGCACATGCTGTTATAGATCTTGTATTTGGTGCACAAGTCACATGACAAACTCAGACATTTACAGACTTTGGCCACCAGGTAATGTCCTAGTCTGGGGCCCATCTGAAAGGTGCAAATTGGGTAAATTCTGATAAAAAATGAACAGAAATTAATTTCTCATACATCCCTACACCTTGAAGCTATAGGATCAAAGCAGAGAGTTGCAGGGAGCTCATTAATGGCCTCCTTGGAAGTCTCCTTGAACCTGTAGAGGTGAACATCTCTGAGCCTTTCTGAGCTGAGCTCGCTAGCTGATCTGAAAAATGATGAGACCTTTTTTTGTGACTAGCGTTTGCCTTCACCTTCCTTCCTACTCCTTCCCTCTGCATTTACCTCCTCATATCCCCATCTTCATAGGTCCACTACCAAGACTTAGGATAAGAACCACAATGTATAACTGAAGAACTCCTTTCAACCATATGTATCATGTGAGAAATGGAGAGCTTTCCTCCTTAAGCTCTTCAGCAGTGGCGGGTGACGTAAGGACACTCCTGCGATCAACACATGGAGCAATTTGAGACCATCATCATTGTCGAAGAAACTCAGGTCTACATCCGTTGCCTAATTTGCCTTGAAGTCTCATTAAGCCTGGGCAAGCTGCAGCAGGTCCACTCTGTAATCAGCTGGGATAAATTGGAAGCTGATTGGAGTTCATTATAAAATAGTGTGGTACACAGAGGTGAGCAAAATAATAAGGCACATCCATCAGCACTGGGCGCCTACCGCCCCATGCACGAGCAAGCTGCTGTCTACCAAGGTCTGAGGACAATGGCAGCGTTGCAGGCTGTATTAAACAAGCCATGAACTTTATTGCTAGGGTTTTGTGTAAGATTACCCCTTATATTGGGCATAGCAACACCCACTGGATCACCACAATCTTGCTTGGCATACATCCTGCTTGCTTTTAGGTCACAGTGGGGCTTAGTAATCAACAGAACTCTTGGCTGACACATATGGAATATGTTTATAATACAGGTGTGGCAACTGTGTCATTCCTGCCTATTTTCAGTGGAAATTCTTCTTCAATAAGGCCTACCTTCTGCACACAGAGTAACACTATGACCAGGAGCTTTATGATCAGGTCCATCCCTTTTTATTTTGTCATCAAGTTATGAGGACACACTGGTTGGGTTCAGACATGATGCTAACACATCATCAGTTGTGTTTGAGAGTGATCTATGATGGGTTAGCGTGTCATATGGGGGGGTGTTCCTTCCCACACAATGGGTACTGTACCCACCCATTACCCACAACCTGTAGTTGGAGGTAAGGGCTCCTGCATGCTCTGTAGTGGGTGTCAGGAGCAGCATCACTAAAACCATCTGCTCCATGGAAAAATGGGGTGACCATGGTGACAGCTGCCTAGAGTGTCCAGAACTCCCAGCGATGCTCTAGGCAGTGCAGCCAGACTCTATGGTCACCATTGCATAGTGTTTGATGGAACAACCACCATGGCCTGATTCCCATTGTCGCTGAGATAAGCAGCAGTGGCGGCTGAAGGACAGGGACTTACTTATGGAATGGGATGGGTACGTAAGTCATGGTGCACTGCAAGGTTCCTGGTCATGTGAGGGTCACATGAGTCGTAGTTTTCCACCCCATGGTCGTGTGAATAGGGCCACCATATGCTAACCTGTGGTGGTTCATTTTCCAGAACAACTTGTGATGGATTAGGATGTTGTCTGTGGGATATCCCCACCACCACATGGTCAACTATTTACTGCATATAAGCCATTCTGAGAAGCCAGACTGCTCTGCAGTAAGGGATATTTCACCTATGGTGTGTTAGAGTGTTGTCTGTCGCATACCGTGGGTTACATAGATCGCCCACAGAGGTGTTCGGCAAGAGCGGGCAAAAATGCTGTTGCCGCTCTGCTCCTCTCAAACAATCTTGATTTCTGCTGCAAAGAAAGCTGGGATACCTGCCTGGCTGGATGGAAAGACTAGAGGAGGAGGAGGGGCAAAGGGGCAACAAACTACTCTGGGTGGTTTCTTTGCCTAATCCTCTGATGGGAGCACAGTTGGTTGTTTGCATGAGTACCTACCAAGCGTAGCTTGCTACCTACCATGGGGTTGTGTGATGTGTGAACCTAGCCACTAGCTTTATTATAACCTGTATTATTCCCTTTATTATCAACCCTTACATAGCCAGGAGCAGAAGGTGTAGTATATATATATATATATATATATATATATATATATATATATATATACATACATACACACACACACACACACACACACACACACACACACACACATTAAGACATTTAACAGTAACTTTTAAAGGTTCTGTTTATGTATATCCTCTTATACATATAAATCTTAGGCCACAGCTAGACCTAAGGTTTATCCTGGGATCATCCAGGGTTCACCCCTGCCTGAGCACTGGATCCCCTGTGTGTCACCTAGGTGAACAGGTTTGACCCCTGGACAATCCAGGGATAAACCTTAGGTCTAGCTATGGCCTCAGTCTCTCTTTCTCTAACTCTTTCTGCAGACTCTCTTAAATTTAACTCTTCACAGACCCTCTCACTCAAGCAAAGCGCCCAGCTTATATACCCCACACACTTCAGCCCCCTACTCACTTAGCCAATCATCTCATATATGCTAATACACCATTCCTTCCATCACTCATCCCACTCTAAGGCCATTGCTAGACCTACCTGAAAGTCCAGGGGAGAGGAGGGGAGACCTCGCATTGCGATTAACGTGAGATCTCTCCCTTGTTTACACGTAAGGCATGACGACCTCAGGAAGAGAGGCGTCGCGCCCACCATTTTTTAAAAAGGCGATGGAGTACACAAATGCTAGTGTGGAAAGGTAAGGTTTTTTTTAAAAAAAATAACTACTCTCCCTGTCCACCCACCCCCAATGGGCACAGCTACCGGCTCCGTGTGAGTAATCACGCAGAGCCGGGTAAACCCATGGAAACGGGCCACACACTCCGTGGTCTCAGGCAGACCACAGAAAAAGCAGGGCCAAAGGGTAGGGCTGTATCCCAGGGCAAGGGATTGATGATCCCTACCTGATCCTGGGATCTCCTGTGCGTCATGTGGACACACAGAAACGATCCTGGGTATTACCTCGGGATACAGCCTGGTCTAGCTAAGGCCACAGTCTATATATACTCTCTATAAAAGATACAGAGTTATATCATGAATACATGTTTATAACCACAATTCATGATAGTGAATTGTGGTCATAGAATCATAGAATCATAGAATAGCAGAGTTGGAAGGGTCCTACAAGCCTATCGAGTCCAACCCCCTGCTCAATGCAGGAATCCACCCTAAAGCATCCCCGACAGATGCTTGTCCAGCTGCCTCTTGAAGGCCTCCAGTGTGGGAGAGCCCACAACCTCCCTAGGTAACTGATTCCATTGTTGTACTGCTTTAACAGTCAGGAAGTTTTTCCTGATGTCCAGCCAGAATCTGGCTTCCTTTAACTTGAGCCCGTTATTCCATGTCCTGCACTCTGGGAGGATCGAGAAGAGTTCCTGGCCCTCCTCTGTGTCACAACCTTTCAAGTATTTGAAGAGTGCTGTCATATCTCCCCTCCATCTTCTCTTCTCCAGGCTAAACATGCCCAGTTCTTTCAGTCTCTCTTCATAGGGCTTTGTTTCTAGACCCCTGATCATCTCGATTGCCCTCCTCTGAACACGCTCCAGCTTGTCTGCGTCTTTCTTGAATTGTGGAGCCCAGAACTGGACGCAATACTCTAGATGAGGCCTAACCAGGGCCGAATACAGAGGAACCAGTACCTCACGTGATTTGGAAGCTATACTTCTATTAATGCAGCCCAAAATAGCATTTGCTATTATATAATTCATGATTATAACCACAATTTCTACAAGTAACATCACAACAGCCAAGTACAGAATACATGCACGCTATGTCTAGGGATGGTTGAGAATTTTATTGCAGCTTTGTTTTGATAAGTATTCACCAGAATTTGCAAATTTCTCCTTATTCATGGCAAACCTGTCTATAGATTTTTTTAAAAAAAATGTGGAGGAAAGCAAAACTGACAGTTCATAAAACCAGCACCTTGAATGCTTAGCTGTTAAAAGTCTGGCTTTGACTCCCTGTGGAATCAGTCATGATTGTGGTCCTGGATGCTGGTTGCCACCTCTTTTCTTTCTGACAGGCTCCTCTTCTTTAGAAGTTTACATTCTGGGCAGGCACATCACCGTGTCCTCCATGCTGGGAATAGTTGTACCTATTGAACTTGGCTGTTGCAGGTGGGTGGGAATTTCATTTTCAGTTTGTTTTAGATAAGAATTTACCGGCATCTGCAAAGTTCTTTGGACTTTCTTTTTTAAAATTAATGTGGTGGAAAGCAAAACTGATGGATTTGCAGAGGCATGAAATTGATATGAAAAAGAGTATCCACTGGATTTTCAAGAAGAGTGAAATCCAAAATTGGATCCAAAGTTGGAGGTTCTTTATGAGGGGACTCACATCTGAAAAATCACAAGGGACAACGAGGAAGTTGTCGATATTCTCAAGGATATTGGCCCATCCCTAGTTTACCAGGCAGCATGTGGCTCAAACTTGGGAGTGCAGAAAATTAGCCCCTGGATCCTTGAGCCAATGAGGTTGTTGGACAGAAGAAAGCACTTCAAGCAGTTCTACCCATCAGCCTATAATCCTCCTTATCTGTGACACTAGAGGGCCAATCCAGTTCACTGGATCATATAAACCCAGGCCGTTGCTAGACCAGGTGTAAGCACAGTGTGAGGCCCGGTTTTCCTCCTGTGCATCCAGATGACGCACAGGGGAATCCTGGGTCAGGCTGCGCTAAAACCTGCCTTAAGCCAGCATAAACGGATTTGCTTATGGCCGGGTTTTTCTGCAGCCCCGGCCTGAGGCTGGGGCTGCGGAATGTCTAGCAGGGTCCATGGCTTTTTGCGGCTGCTCACTTACTCGCAAGTAGCCGGGAGAAGCCACACACTGGGCACAGCGCTCATAGGAGCGCTGTGCCCATCGGACCGGGGGGGGAGATAGGGGCCGTGGGGGAAGGCCGGACCCAGCAGGAGAGGGGGGAAGAGCGGGCATCGGGATGGCAAGGGGGGCGGGCAGTGGAAGAGCGGGCATCGGGGATGGCAAGCGGGGGCAGGCGGGGGAAGAGCGAGCATTGGGCCTGGCAAGGGGGGCAGGCAGGGGAAGAGCGGGCATCAGGCCTGTCAAGGGGGGGGAGAAGATCGGGGATGGGGACAGGCCTGGCGGATGGGGGGAGGACGAGCGAGCAGGAAGGGGGGAATGAGGGGCAGGGGGAGCGGGGGGGTTTATTTTTTTAAAAAAATCACCTACGTTTCGGCGGTGCGCTCCAGCGCACATGGCCCTTTAAGGAAAAAAATGGCGGACGTGACAGGGCTTCCCCTTGCCTCGTCGCATCTTACATCTAGAAGATGGCGACGGCGTGCGCTAGCTGTAGCTCACCGTCGCCCCTCCTCCCTGCCGGATTATCCAGCAGGTCTAGCAAGGCCCCCAGTCTTCAACATGCAGGCCTGTTCTTTGCTTCAAGCAACATTTGCTTGGCATTTTAGAAATCCATTAAGAGGGGGGGAAAGTGAGCAGGAAGAATTTCTCCTATTTTTGCTCTCCTTTACTGAAAATAGAGGCTTATTATTCTCTTAATGGTGCAGGAGCTGGCTTGCCTAACACTAGCCTGTTATTTAGGTAATGCCTTCTTAGAATTATTACAAATGTCACCATTCTAATCGGGGACAGTAACTCCTAGCTGTAGAGTGTGATTAACCCTGACATTTCATAGTGGAAATGTTTTAAGAACAGTGTTTTATACAGTCTATATTTTAATGTTCTCATTTCCATCTTACATTGTTGCAGAGATGTAACAGTCCTGGTCTACACAAGCAGCAGATGAAACGTAGAAGGTTGTATGAGATTGCTGTACAGTATATAGTCCTTTAGAACCTCTTTTGCCTCTATCTTTTCAACCTTCTCTTCCTCTGAAGATCATAGAATCATAGAATAGCAGAGTTGGAAGGGGCCTACAAGGCCATTGGGTCCAACCCCCTGCTCAATGCAGGAATCCACCCTAAAGCACCCCTGACAGGTAGTTGTCCAGCTGCCTCTTGAAGGCCTCTAGTGTGGGAGAGCCCACAACCTCCCAAGGTAACTGATTCCATTGCCATACTGCTCTAACAGTGAGGAAGTTTTTCCTGATGTCCAGCTGGAATCTGGCTTCCTTTAACTTGAGCCCGTTATTCCGTGTCCTGCACTCTGGGATGATCGAGGAGAGATCCTGGCCCTCCTCTGTGTGACAACCTTTCAAGTATTTGAAGAGTGCTGTCATGTCTCCCCTCAATCTTCTCTTCTCCACGCTAAACATGCCCAGTTCTTTCAGTCTCTTTCAGTTATTGCATCAATAACCTATAGATGCAATATCTCTTCCTCCAGTTATTTCCATGTTTTCCCACTTCCCCAAATGTTTGGGAAACAGGCATTTTTGCAATATGAATCCAAATGGTTATATGTTGCTTAATGTGTTATTTTTATCTACAAATGGCTTAATTGATCATTGTGTTGGGCATTCATTCACCACAGTTAGCAGTTTTCCTCCCTCATTCATAATACTAGAATCCTTTATCCTGTGAAGCTGAATATTGGCAGATTTGGGACAAATAACATCTTCACACAGTGTGGTAGTTGAACTATGGAATCTGCTACAAAAAGATGTAGTCATGGCCACCAACTTATAGACAGCTTTAAAAGGGTGGAGGGTTGGCAGACTGATAGAACCTATCAATAGCTATTAATCATGATGGCTGTATATTACTAGGGCTGTGCTCTGCCCCATTTCAGGTCATAGAAGCGGGTTGGGGGGCAGCGGAGTGACGTGGAGTAATTTGCTGGTTTGCGGAGCGCGCTGCGTCTCTTTGGCGCTCCGCCCGCCATTTTGGACTTTCCCCTCATAGGATTGCATTGGGCGAAAAAATGCCTATAACTTCTAAGTTTTTAAAGCTAGATCCCTGAAAATTACTGTGCTTAGACATTGATGATCGGGGGTAATTTGTACCGATTTTCAGGGGGAAAAAATGTTCAGTGGTTGGGTTGCTATTAATTTTTATAGACTGAGTAAAAGTGGGAGGGAAGAACCTTTTTTCCCCCCAGCATTGATAGACATCTTCATCTCCAAATCATGATAAGTGATCAGCCCATGTGAAGCATCCTCCAATCCCAATGTTGGAGGGGTGGGGGGAATAAGCAAGAAGGGATACTTAGGAACTTTTCTTTCTTTGTCTTTGGCTTGGAATTTTTTCAGTTTGTAGTGGATTGGTGAAGCAGTAGCCCCAGCAAACTCACAAACACAACCTGCAGGTGTAGATTAGGCCTTGGTTGTTTTATAGATTTGGTGAGAATATGCTGTCCCTCAGCCTCTACATGATATCTCTGTGTTGAGCATGGATATGTGAGGAAAGAAAGACTAGAGCTCTTCACACTTACAGATCACATGGAAGCCTACCCTATTTCTTCGATTCTAAGACACACTTTTTCCCCATATAAACATCTCTAAAAATGGGGTGCGTCTTAGAATCTCAGGTGTGTCTTAGGTTGGGTTTTTTTTTCTGTTGGTGGTACTGAAATTAGTGTGTGTGTTACAATCGATGGCGTCCTACAATCGAAGAAATACGGTATATATGTAGAGATCTACAGACGTATCTTCAGAGAGGCTCCTCATTTTCAGACATCCGTACTTTGTGCATGGACATCACGTACAAGGCTGGGAAGGTACAAGACCCCAATTCATGTTAATCATGTGGTGCCCCCTTCATGTGCATACCATGTGAAGGAGGCTTGTATCAAATTTACCTCCTGTATCTGATGTAAGAACATAAAAAGAGCCATGTTGGATTAGGCTAAAGTTCCTCTACTGTTCCCCACAGAGGCCAACCAGATGCCTCCAGGAATATCATGAGCAGGGCTTGAAGGCAACCCATTCCCTCCTACTGTTCCTCCCTGGCCATTTATATTCAGGGGCATGCTCCCTCTGAACTGGACATTTCAACATGGCCATCATGATCAAGACACTTATCTTCATAGAATCATAGAATAGCAGAGTTGGAAGGGGCCTACAAGGCCATCGAGTCCAACCCCCTGCTCAATGCAGGAATCCACCCTAAAGCACCCCTGACAGATGGTTGTCCAGCTGCCTCTTGAAGGCCTCTAGTGTGGGAGAGCCCACAACCTCACCAGGCAACTGATTCCATCGTCGTACTGCTCTAACAGTCAGGAAGTTTTTCCTGATGTCCAGCTGGAATCTGGCTTCCTTTGTTGGATGTGGATGTGTTTAATCTCTTAGCCTCTTTTTGCTGAATTCCATCAATTATTGCATGAAGAAGTGCTTTTTTTTCTTTTGTCTCATCTGGAACAGCAAATATATAGGATTTGTTTCCCCAATTGGAAAATGGCTATTCACAACCCTCCCCTGTTGCTACACACACACACACACACACACACACACACACACACACAGAGAGAGAGAGAGAGAGAGAGAGAGAGAGAGAGATTAATTAGAAGAATACAGCCTTATTGTCTCCAAGTCAGGAAATCAGGCCTCTTCCCTCTCTCTCTCTCTCTCTCTCCCATGCCCCAATTGTTCCTTCTCTCCCCGCCACCCCCAAACCTGGTGGTCCATTTGTTATCACTTCCCCAACAGTGGTTTGTCACAAGCCACTGGGAAGAGATACATTTTGAAGTAGTCAAGCACATCAGATTGAATCAGGCTGGTTATTACAGGCATAACATTTTTCCTTCCCAAGGGGATCCCCAGAGTGGTCAGCAGGTGGCCTTGCTGATAGTCTAGGGATTGAAACTAGATCAGAGTCATTGACTCATTTTCATTGTAAATGAAGCTTGGCAGACAATGTGAGATGCTTGCTCTCTCCACATGTCACCGTGAATCACTGGGCCATAGCCAGGCTCTTGTTAGCCAGAGCTCTGCTCTGTCACTAAAGACTGTGATGCTTCCCGATGTGACAGGTCAGAGGAAGGAACAGAAATCACTGGTGGTTGGATCCTGATTCTGGAAGAAGCCAACTTTCCATCCTGCCAGAAATGGGACCACCAAGCTGGGTTACAGGTGGGCTCCTAGGTGCTAGTCTTAGGACCTTTACAAAAAACAGGAAAAGTGTCTCAGAAGGATTGGGCTAGGGAAGAATCCGTTCCAGGAAAAAGATAAGGCAGGCCCATGTCTAGTACTGACTGGCAGCAGGAGCGGGTCAAGGAAGGTCTGATCAAACACATGGATGCTAAACAGGAAAGACTAGGGGAAAGATTGAGGGGCACAGTTGGCTCTAGGTTTGACTGAACCCTTATTTTTATTTATTTATTTATTTATTACATTTTTATACTGCCCAATAGCCGAAGCTCTCTGGGCAGTTCACAAAAATTAAAACCATAATAAAACAACCAACAGGTTAAAAGCACAAATACAAAATACAGTATAAAAAGCAAAATTCCCTCTGGTGAGCTCCCTCAGATGTCAGTCAGTCCCTGGTTGCAGACTTACTTGCTGGCAACAGTGGCTACCATTTTAAATCCCTCCTCAAGTCCCCCAATGTGACATCATTCAGGGGCATTGTGGGAATTTTAAAATGTTGGCTCCCAGGCTACATTGGAGGCACCATGAGAAATTTAAGTGACAAATCACAGATTCAGGACAGCCATCACTATTAGCACTTCCGGGGGCACTGGTTTCCCAATAGCTGCCCTGTAGAGGAGTATGCATTGCAGCGGGTAGAATTGATACGAATTTATTGTATCTTGTAGGTGTGACTAGTTCTATATATGTGTGTTGTGAGATAACCATGAGTAATGGAATTGCAAATGGAGGGAGGCTGCCATGAATGAGTCAGTCAAGTGCTGGAAACAGGGATTCCTCTATCTGGGTGTTACTGGTATCAGTGGCAGACCTGGTTACATTCAGAAAAATGGGAATGGTGGTATGACCAGGTCCAAAACTAATGACGAGGTCACTGGAATCTTTTATTTATTTATTTTTATACCGCCCAATAGCTGAAGCTCTCCGGGGTTATAAAAGACCAGAGTTATAAAAGTCCATGGTTTCATCAATTAGGGAGAGAGTTCCCGGGAGAAAAGAAATACCCCTCCCATGCTTGCTTTGGTGGTCTTCACCCCCCATGCCCTCCATTTAGGTAAATATGAAACATTGATATTAACTGTTAGATTGAGAAGAGCCTAGATTTCATTATGTTGTCAATTTGCTTGCTACTAGCTTCATTGTACTTGTACTGATTATAGCTTGCATGTATTTGGGAATGTTTGCAATCTGCCTCATCTTAGCTAAAGCTTGTTATTCTCTTAGACTGTTTGAATAATGACAATGTATTCTTTGGTACCATTTTTTGTGTTGCCTGGCTTGAAGGAAGTTTCAGGGACAGCTACCCAAATACTTTAATTCTTGAAGCTCAAAACACTCGGTAAAGAGTGGAGTCTAGCGCTGTTGTATTCCCTCTTGAACTGGTGAATCTCAGGTTCATCCATTCAAGTTTGGGAATCGAGTGAGTCAGATGGAGCAAGAAGCAGTAACTTGTCTCAGCGTCGTGGTGCTGAGAGCTGATGTTGGGTCTGTGGTGGCAGGGTCAGGTAGCAGGTTCACAGATAGCAAAGGGAGGAGAAGGATTCATCTGAGGACAGGCAAGTCGATGGAGGGTGAACTCTGAAGTTGCTTCAAGCAAATCATTTGACTGATTTGGTGATGGGAAGCAAAGAGAACAGAGGTCTTGTGCTGGTAAAAGATGGTCCCGTTTGACAAAGTTGTACCTGCCAAAATGCAATCTTCCTTAGAACAGTTAGGAACGTCTCCGCATTCGCATCTTCACCCCCTACTGACTAAATTCCTGTTTTCTTTTGCAAGGCTTTCTGGGATGTTAGGGCCAATTAGGTCAGAACAACCCAGTGAGTCTCAACTGTGTCTCATTTCAGGAGCAGCTGAGCTGGGGAGCGAGTCTTGACACAACTCCATTTTGAGGATAATCCATCTGTGGCCATTTTTGGCTTTTGAAAGATAAGGGCATTACTAAAGACTTTGTTAACATTTTGACATGGATCCCAAATGCTGGTTGTTAATTGGAAGCTTAGCTGGACTGGTGTGATATGAAGGTTTCACTGGAAGAGTTGTGTCCCTCTAGAGACACTCTGCATATGTGCTGGAACCAATTTAAAGGTGGGCATTATCAGAACAGCTTTGATTCTGCTAGGATCTGGGCCAGGCCATTCTAATAAAGTTTTGGATAGAATACACTGGCCCTTCAACTGGGATTCACCATTTTAGGTGGCTGCTCTCCAAATCCCATGAATATCCATTATCCGGCAATTATGGCACAGAGACATCTGGCTCAATGATCAAAGATTGAAGCAATCTGGTGCCTCCCAGTCTGCATGAGGCCTACCTTGTCACTGGGCCAGGTGAGTTCTAAACATAAGCATGCTTGATTCTCTGTGCATGTTTTCAATCAAGGATGGAAGTGAGAAGGTGGACTGGCCCAACCCACTAGCCAGAGGACTGACAGCTTTTCAAAACTTGGCTCTCCAACTTCTCAGTAGTTCCTACCACAGATGTCAGCTGTTCTGTAGTGTCTTACCAGGGTCTGCCTTCAAGCGTATGGCCTCCCCCAAAGACATCTTCAGAGTTGGAATCATTGTATACACTTAGAATTAGGTCTGTGCTCTGCTTTGCTTCAGAGCGTAGAAGCAATAGCGAGGCAGCCTGATTCGCCTCTGATAAAAGGCGGAGACGAAGTGGTTCGGAGGGGGCTGCGGATCGAGGCAAAGAGGATCGAGACCAAATGGATCCTTCGTCTCAATCCGGAACTCTGAAAAAAAAGTAAGTGGGGGCTTACCTGGCCCTGCCGCAGTCCATGTGGCGACGGCGGCAGAGCCAGGAAAGGGGGCAGGGGGGAAGGGTCTTATCTGAGTCTGTCGCATTCCAGCAGTGGCTTCACCTGAGCCCCAGGACTCAAACCGGAAGACCAGGCTGCAACTGTGGCCTGCCTTTCCGCTTTGAGCCTTGGCCTCAGGTGAAGCCGCTGCCGGAACACAACAGATGCATGTAAGGGGGGAAGGGGGACTTATCTGGCACTGTCGCCACCACTGCAGTCCATGAGGTGATGGCGGTGGAGCCAGGTAAGGGGGCAGGGGGAAGGGTCTCATCTGAGTCCGTTGCATTCTGGCAGCAGCTTCACCTGAGCCCGGCCTGGTCTTCCGGTTTGAGTCCTCGGGCTCAGGTGAAGCCACTGCCAGAATGCGACTGACACAGGTGAGGAGGGACGGAGGGCCTTATCTGCCTCCGCTGCTGCTGCTGCAGAGCTCCAATTCGGATCTGGAGCGCCGCAGTGGAGCAGAGCAGACCATAGGCGGGGCAGAGCAGACCCGATCCAGAATTTGCAGATCGGGTGCGGAGTGGATTGGGGGTCCGTGCACAGCCCTACTTAGAACCATAGAGATGGAAGAGGCCAGTTAGGTCATCGGGTCCAACCCCCTGTTCAGTGCAAGAATTCAGTTTAAAACATCCCTGACAGATGGCTGTCTAGTCTCTGCTTGAATAGCTCCAGTGACTGTGAACCCACCACCTCCCTAGGCAATAAGTTCCAGTGTCTGGCTTCTCTGATTGTTAGGAGGTACATTTAAAAGATGTGCATGAAAGAAATGTATACTTTTGAAAAAGGCACACAAATACGCTTTAATCAATGGGTGAAGACTGCGTACATTTCAAAGATGTGCACTACTGTTTAGGGTGACCATATGAAAAGGAGGACAGGGCTCCTGGATCTTTAACAGTTGCATAGAAAAGGGAATTTCAGCAAATGTCATTTGTATGCATGTCGCACCTGCTGAAATTTCCTCTTCATCACAATAGTTAAAGCTGCAGGAGCTATACTGCAGCTATACTGTGACCAGATTTAAAAGAGGGCAGGGCACCTGCAGCTTTAACTGTTGTGATGAAGAGGAAATTTCACCAGGTTCTCCATATATACAAATGACACCTGTTTCAATACAACTGTTAAACATACAGGAGCCTGGTCCTCCTTTTCATATGGTCACCCTACTATTGTTGCTTACTTTTGGGAAAAAGGCCTGAAAATACAGAGATTTTAATGTGAAACAAACAAACAAACCAGCTCAGAATCTACCCTATTTCTTCGATTCTAAGACACACTTTTCCCCCCATATAAACATCTCTAAAAATGGGCTGCATCTTAGAATCGCAGGTGCGTTTATTATTTCTTAGAATCAAAGCTTTTTTTTTTCTGTTGGTGGTACTGAAATTAGTGTGCGTCTTACAATCGATGGTGTCTTAGAATCGAAGAAATATGGTATATGGACTTCAGTCGGGAAAAGCTTAATGATGCAATTCAGAGAACTTCACGCTCAGGTTTTGCTGATTCACACATCCCTACTGGCAGCCAATGCAACTGACATAGAGTGACCCTATGAAAAGGAGGACCGGGCTCCTGTATCTTTAATAGTTGTATTGAAAAGGGAATTTCTGCAGGTGTCATTTGTATATATGGAGAACCTGGTGAAATTTTCTCTTCATCACAACAGTTAAAGCTGCAGGTGCCCTGCCCTCTTTTAAATCTGGTCACTCTAGTATAGCTCCTGCAGCTTTAACTGTTGTGATGAAGAGGGAATTTCACCAGGTTCTCCACATATACAAATGACACCTGCAGAAATTCCCTTTTCTATGCAACTGTTAAAGATACAAGAGCCCTGTCCTCCTTTTCATAGGGTCACCCTAACATATCTGCTGCCCCTCCATCTGTTTCTCCTCTCTGCACCACTATTTCGAAGGGGCAGAGTGAGAATATTCTCACACATAGAAAAATGGGAGACAGTTTCCAATTTCTCCAGCAAATAATTCCAAATCATACTTGCTACTGGCAACCTGATTACTATCCAAGCCAAGATCCTAGTCAGCATTAAGGGTGGACTGGGCTCCTGTAGCTTCAACAGTTGTGTAAGAGTGAGAATCTTGGCCAGGATAGCTTATCACGCAGAAGTCAGAAAAGCCTAGCTTGGTGGAATTGAAAGTCCTATGTACTTATTAAATGTGCAGGCACCTTGCCAACTTTTCCATCTGGTCTGAAGCCCAGCATAGTCACAAAGTACCTTGATGCCAGGGCCTTCTCTGTAGCAGCACCCACCCTCTGGAAAACCCTCCCTCATGTGGTTCAGGAGGCGGAAAATGTAACATCCTTAAAACGCCTCCAGAAAACCTATCTTTTTAGACATGCTTTCCCTGGAATATAACTTATTCCGTTTTTATATGTTTTTTTTTTTTAAAAAAAGCAAAAAACCTTAAAGTTTTAAATCTTGACTTTTTATATATTATGGTTTTAATTGTAAACAGCCCAGAGAGCCTCAGCTATTGGGAAGTACAAAAATGTAATCCATAAATAAAATAAATATTTTCAGAAGAGAATGTAGCAGCTGCATGTGAAAAATTGCACAGAGTTAGTGTTTTCTTAGGGTTTCTTCATGTCAGGAAGATTTTTGGCCTCTTCTTTCTCTCCCCCCCCACCCCAAATCCTCTCTCTTTTGCCTCTGCCCTTGTAGATTTGGCAAAAAACACCTGGATCCTTTGATGTTTCAAAGGTTAGATAAAGCAAGCAAAGGACACACCTGTAACCTTGGCTTATTTTGGGACTTCAGGCACAGAAAAGTTTCTTTGTGAATTATGAATGAAACGTCTGTGTCTTTGGGCTTTCTGATAAGAGATGTTATGGGAAGTAAGGGAGGTTTTTTCTTTTCTCCAGAAAGTGGATTTTTGCGAGACTAACTGGTTCTGGTCTGACAGCTGCAGTGGCTAAATTTCCCTAACTGAGCTCACAGATGGGAATGGGCACTTCTGTTGTGGAAAGAAGGAATATTTTCCTCACATCATAACCCAAAAGAAAGTTTTCTTCACTCTTCCTAACAGTCAAACGGTCTATAACAATAAAACCCAACATTATTTGCTTCTTTCTCAAAGATTTTTTTTAAAAATGATAGAAACCTCTGAAAATATGGTATTTTGACTGCCTTTTGTGGGGAAAAGGTACTTGACAAATCTCCTGAACTGTGTTGTGAGAGTAGTTGGAAATAATGAGGCAAGACATGGGGAAGTGGGTTGAACTGTGGCCACATTTATTAAACTTAAGATTGGCATGGGGTGTCAGTGTGAGAATCTAAATACTACATCCATCAGGTAACTAGGCTGTATGGCTAATAAGGATCTATAAGAATTCTGTTTCTGTTTGCAAATCATGCAATCTCACTCTGCTCACCCTCTCGAAACAAACATGAAATGTAGCATCTTTTGCCAGGGGAGGGACACACCATATTCTCAAAAAGTATAATTTAACAAATGCCCATGCTTTACTCAACAGTGGGAAACAATGCACTTTTGAAAAATAAAAATTGGAAGAAGAAGACTTTTGAAATTGACCAAGGGCCTTGCTAGACCTACCTGAAAATCGGTGCTTCAGGTGCGGCGAGGCCGCACAACAATTTCCATGGGCCGTCGCACCTATCTACACGTCAGACGCAACGAAGCCCCGTCGTGTCCGCCATTTTTATTTATTTTTTGTTAAAGGGGCCGGTGTGCGCAGGAGCGCACCACCGGAAAGGCAAAGTGTGATTTTTTTTTAAAAAAAAATAGGGTCCCCCCCTGTCCCCATCCCTCAATTTCCCCCTCCCCACAACCTCCCCTCGCCTGTGATCCCCCCTGTCCCCACCTCCTGTGTCCTGCCGCCGCCACACCACCGATGTCCCCAGCCGCTCTGTCCCGCTGCCGCCGCCACTGTCCCCAGCCGGCGTTTCCTGTTCTCACCATGTCCGGCCTGTGATGCCTGCTGTCGCCATGTCCTGCAGGCCAGACATGGTAACAACAGGAAATGCTGGCTGGGGACAGTGGCGGCAGCAGAACACAGGAGGTGGGAATGGGGGGGGTGAGACATGGACGTGCGGACAGGGGGGATCGGAGGCCAGGGGAAGTCATGGGAGGGAATCGAAAGTGGGTAGGAGCGCAAATCAATTTTTCAAGTGTGGAAGAAGATTCATATTTAGGTTTATCTCTACTCCCCAATTCATGGCATGTTGGGATTTCCTTTGAAATGGGCCCATTGAGCTGTCTGCAGCTTTAAATCCCTGAGATACTGGGGTGTCCGATTTTCATAAATTCCCCAAAAATCAGGGGATGATGGGATTGGCTTGAAACTTGGCATCCATGTAGACACATGGGTAAGCTGTCATGGGACCGAAGGTGAGGTTTCTGACATGCTAATTGACGTAGTTGTAGCATGGGACTTGATTTGGGGTGAGTTAAAAGGTTAGAGCCCCGCCAAAAATCAGGGGATGATGGGATTGGCTTGAGTCTTGCCATGAATGTGTCTCTAGATGGCATCTGGGGGGGTGCTTGCTTCAATTTTTTTTATCTGTCAAAACTCCGGAGAACAGCCCATGTCTGCAAATGGGGTGCCCGATTTTCATAAATTCCCCAAAAATCAGAGGATGATGGGATTGGCTTGAGTCTCAGCATGCATGTGTATCCCTGGATAATCTATCATGGTGGCAAGTTTGAGGTTTCTAACATGCAAATTGACAGAGATATCAAAAGGGGTGTGAATTGGGGTGAGTTAAAAGGTTAGAGCCCCGCCAAAAATCAGGGGATGATGGGATTGGCTTGAGTCTTGCCATGAATGTGGCTCTAGATGGCATCTCTGAGGGTGCCCACTTCCAAGTTTTTTTATCTGTCAAAATGTCAGAGAACAGTCCATGTCTGCAAATGGGGTTTCCGATTGACTTCGCCAAAAATCAGGGGATGATGGGATTGGCTTGAGGCTTGGCAAGCATGGATAATCATGGTGCTGAGTTTGAGGTTTTACTTTCTAACGTGAAAATTGACGGAGATATAGAAAAGGGGTGTTTGTTTGAATTGCGGGTAGGGGTGCTGTGTTGGAGGTTAAATCAAATCAGGGGATGATGGAATCTGCTTGAAACTTGCCATGAATGCGGATGTGCCCGCTTCCAAGTTTTTTTATCTGTCAAAACCTCGGAGAACAGTCCATGTCTGCAAATGGGGTTTCCGATTTTCAAAACTTCTCCTAACATCAGGGGATGATGGGATTGGGTTGAAACTTGGCGTCCATGTAGACACATGGGTAAGCTGTCATGGGACCGAAGGTGAGGTTTCTGACATGCAAATTGACATAGTTGTAGAATGGGACTTGATTTGGGTTGAGTTAAAAGGTTTAAGCCCCGCCAAAAATCAGGGGATGATGGGATTGGCTTGAGGCTTGCCATGATTGTGGGTCTAGATGGCATCTGTGAGTGTGCCCACTTCCTTTTTTTTTATCTGTCAAAACCTCGGAGAACAGTCCATGTCTGCAAATGGGGTGCCCGATTTTCATAAATTCCCCAAAAATCAGGGGATGATGGGATTGACTTGAGTCTTGGCATGCATGTGTATATGTCCATGAGGTGTCATGGTGCCAAACTTGAGGTTTCTAACTTTAACAGAAAAAAAGTTGTATACTTTTTTAGCTTTCAATGCAAGCCTATGGGGGGGAAAACAGAGCTCCGATCTGGATCCGGAGCTCCGCAGCGGAGCGGAGCATATTATAGGCGGAGTGGGGGCGGAGCGAAGCGGCCTGATCCACAAATCGCGGATCTGGAAGAGAAGCGGAGCGGGGGGTCCGTGCACACCCCTAGTATTTATTGAAAATTCAATTAAAAATGGGAAAGAAAAAAAGGAGAAAGAATAAAGGGAAGAATGCCTCTCCTAAGGTTTAGTTACCAGCAGTAAGAGCCTTAGGCTAAAATACGTTAATACTTTGGCCCTGCCACTTTTGCCTATAGCTCCACCCACTTCATCTTCAGCTCCACCCACTACTGGATTGTGGCCTCCAAGAGCTTCTCCAGAGTTGAAGTCAGCCCCTGGGCTGAAAGATGTCGAACACCCCTGATGTACGCCCTGCCAGCTCCTCTGCTGGCTTGTCATTCATAGCTGGGTCCTTTTCTCCTCCTGAGGAATCCCCATCTCCCAAGCAGCCCTTTCTTCTTGAATAGCCTCCTGGTGATGGAGCCGTCTGCTGGACAGACAAGTGTTCCTTCAGCAGTTCTATGTTTGCTAATGGGCCTGCTACTGTCATTGATCTGAGCTAGATCTATTCTACTGCTTTACAGCAGTATTGAAGTGCACTGGTAACTGTTGGGGCACATTGCACATCCCATATTCCACTTTCATACTGGCCTTAGCTAGATGGAACTTTATCCCAGGGCATACACCAGGATCGTCCCTGTGCATCCACATGATGCACAGGGGATCCCGGGATCAGGGAGAGATCATCCCTCCCTTGCCCCGGGATATAGCCCTCCTCTTTGGCCCCATTTTTTCCGTGGTCCTGGGTTGAACCCAAGACCATGGAATGTGTGGCCAGGTGCTGCGGGTTGACCTGGCTCTGTGTGATTCCTCACGAGGAGCTGGGAGCTGCGCACAGGGTGCAGCGCTCCTCACGAGTGCTGTGCCCATCGGGGATAGGGTGGGGGGAGTGGGGAAAATAATTCAATTTTAAAAAGGACTTACCTTTAGTGCATGAGCGTTCATGCGCTGCTGGTCCTGAATTATTATTTTTTTAAAAAAATGGCGGACATGACGCCTCTCCTGCTGAGGTCGTCACATGTCACATGCAGACAGAGGAGGGATCTCGTATTAAACACAATGCGAGATCTTCCCTCCTCCGTCATGAGATAGCAGGTAGGTTTAGCTAAGGCCATTGTGTTTATTTATACCGCATTATCCAAAATACTGCAACAAACATCATTGTGTGTCCTACAAGATATACATGTGCAAGAAGGATATAGGGATATAGGGTTACCAGGATGGGGTTGTAATAATTTGATGCAAGGTGTAGATCTGGCCCTGGAGATCTAGTGGACCATGGAGATGAGTAGTGTTGTTGCAAGCATCCAACTAGGTCCTTAAGGGCAGTGGAGTCCCTGCAACCAGCCCTCACGGACCCTGTTGGATGTGGTTGGTGAGAGTGAGGACTCACACCCGGGTGCTCACGAAGGCCCCACGAGCATTTGCCAGCCGGCCACCCTGACTGCTGACATCACACATGTCTCCTCCTGCATTTATGGCGGCCGCCATTGGCAAAAAAAAAAAAGGGAATGTGCGTGATTTTCGCAGTTGTTGTGGGAAATCGCACACTTCCCACAATGAGGTCACTTTCCCACGATGAGATCTGGAGTCTGGCTGGATGAGGATCCTGACAATTAAAGTAACTCTGTGTGTGTGTGTGTGTGTGTGTGTGTGTGTGTGTGTGTGTGTGTGTGTACCAGTAATTATGCAATATGCACCAGTAAATATGCAATATGCATCAGTAAATATGCAATATGCACGAGTAAATATGCAATATGCATCAGTAAATATGCAATATGCATCAGTAAATATGCAATATGCACCTGTAATTATGCAATCTGACTTCAGGAGGAGGACATCACAGATATTCACAACATCTTTAAATGTACTATCATGAGTTCTTAACGGAGCACCTTGACTGCTACCTATTAGGCGCTGATAAAGCTGCACTTTCTACGAGAGAGTCCACCAGAGACCTAATAGTTTTCCATTCTATTTTATGCCACATTTACCTGCTTCAGTTCACTTTATGCAACTAATTCATGAAGGCAGCAAACCATGTATTATTACGTTTAGCCAAAGGACATATTGCCCACTCCCATGGCTAGTTATCTTCTTCAGATATAAAAAGGTAGGAATACCTATATTATTATTATTATTATTATTATTATTATTATTATTATTATTATTATTATATTTCTCTCTTCTAGGTGGACATGATGGGCTGCTATTATTATTATTATTATTATTATTATTATTATTATTATTATTCTCCAATTTGCTGGAACCATTTAAGAAACATCACCTTTGGAGAAAGCAGTGATTTGTAAGATCCTAAAAGATGGTATAAAGCAGCAGACAGAGGAAAGATTTGCCCAGGACGAGGTTTAAATCAACAACCATTCTAGCCCCTGATGCGTCTTGACAGTTCACAAGGCAGAGTGCCGATCTATATTTAGTCTTTTAATGAGGGAGCAAATGAAGTTCAGTGTCCCGAAGCATTGGAAAGAGCTCCGTGAAGAGAAGACAAAGGTTATGCGTATCTCCAAAGTGTGGGGAAAGAAAGAGGGTGGTGGGAGGGAGAACAAAGGGGGAAGGGGGCAGCATAAATGCAGCCTCAGCAATTCTTAGTGGAAAATGTTTGTTCAAGGATCTCTCAGCTCCCCTGCTGGTGAATGCAATGCTGCCATCATTGTAGCTGTAATTGGACTAAGAAGAGTAAACTCGGGCAAGTTTTCTGAGCTTACCAATTGCCTCTTGGCCCAGAAGGGATGATGATGATGATGATTTATTTATAAAGCACCATCAGTGTACATGATGCTGTACAGCGTAAAACAATAAAATAGCAAAACCCTGCCGCATGGGCTTACATTCTATTAGAATCATAATAAAACAATAAGAAGGGGAAGAGAATGCACCAAGCAGGCACAGGGTAGAGTCAAACTAACAGTATAAAAGTCAGATCAAAATCAAGTTTTAAAAGCTTTAGAAAAAAGAAAAGTTTTTAGCTGAGCTTTAAAAACTGCGATTGAACTTGTAGTTCTCAAATGTTCTGGAAGAGCGTTCCAGGCGTAAGGGGCAGCGGAAGAAAATGGACGAAGCCGAGCAAGGGAAGGAGAGACCCTTGGGCAGGTGAGAAACATGGCATCTTTGGCTGACCTCAAGCACAGGCAGGGATGGGCGAGAGTTTTACTTCAGTTTGGTTTTGATAAGATTTTACCAAAATTCGTGAAATTTTCCATGTTTAGGAGAAAACGTACTTTTAAAAATATCAGATGTGAGAGAAACCAAATTGGGCAGATGAATGTGACCAGGCAAAGGACTTTCAGCGCTTGGCTCTTAAAAGTCAGGGTTTGAATGGCAGTGCATCCAAGAATTTTTGCATTGAATTAGGGTTGCCACCTCTAAAAGGCTCACCAACAATTAGCTTGAACATTGCAAGTTTGTCCATCCCTAAAGCTAAGTCCATTGCACATGCAATCTGTGAGATCTCCCCTTTTTCTTGGTGTCAGCAGTAGCAGCTAGCTACTACTTCATCTTTCATGGCATCCCAGTCCAGCTGGATATGTGTCTAGACTCAAACCAGCATCTGACTGGTGGTTTTTTTCTCCATGTAGGGGAAAAAATAGGATCCTGCCTCTGGAAGTAGGAGATGTACAAACATTGTGTTAATGTCTGCAAATCATGTACATGCGATGGTCACCACCCTGAATCCCAAATTGAGCAAGAGAGCACATTCTCTGTAAATACTCAGAAATTGCTCAACGCATGTTCACACTTGAAGAAAAGAAATGGGCATTTTTAAAAACACACGTTCACTTCTAAAAGTGTATCTATTTTAAATACACATTGTTATGCTTTACTCTATGGTGGGGGAGTGCACACTTGGCATGTGCTGTTTTGAAAATGTGTATTTTCCCCATTCAGAATGAGCACTTACCCCATTTGTCTGCAATGAGAAAAGCACACAAGCAGATGTGGGTAATGAAGCAAGGCAAATTTCAAATTGGTGTTTGGAAAATCTGGGTGATCACAAAAATTGCTGGTTCACCCATCCTTTTTTGGAAGGCAGCCCCAGCTACTGTGGTATGTGCAGAGAGCTCCCACCCCACAGAAAAGGGATAATCTAAGCATGAACCATCCCCACCTGACATCTGAAATAGTACAGTCCATAAAAAGCTATACAGTGTTATTTTTGCGGCCCGTGTAGGTGGGCTCTTAGTGGCTGCAAGGGTCACCACCTCTTAGCAGGAAGTAGGGAGGCGGGCAGAGACAATGGCTGAACCCACATTTTGCTAGATTTGGAACGTGCAATTCTTTTCTTTCTCTCCACTGATTAAACGTCGGACACATTCATTCACAGCACAAAGTTCCTTCTCCCTCCCAAGCCCTCCCCCAATACTCTTTAATAACTACGGCCGTATCACTTTCCTCTCCAGATAGACAGTGTAATTCCCCTGTCCATCAAATATGTAGGTAACTGCATGCTGAGAAAATCAAAATGTTGGTGTTACAGATATAAAATGGCTTGTGCTTATTCCCCATGGTGTCACTTCTCCCTGGGCCACCTTCCCTTGGGAGCAAATAAGTATATTAAGCTTTTTTATTATTGTTAAGCAGGAATGAAACTTCTTTGTTCCTTAGTGCTATTTTAATGGCAGCTTGCTCTGCATTGTATATAACCAGGGCTGTAAACTGTATTATTATTATTATTATTATTATTATTATTATTATTATTATTATTATTATTTATTTATATAGCACCATCAATGTACATGGTGCTGTACAGAGTAAAACAGTAAATAGCAAGACCCTGGTACTGGGAATGTCTATACGAGCCCTATATCCCGGGATCATCCCAGGATCATTCTTGTGCATCCAAATGCCACACAGGGGATCCCGGGAGCAGGCAGGGACGATCCCTCCATTTTCCTGGGATAATCCTTAGGAGTAGAAAGGGCCATTGTGGCATCACCAGCCTCTGTGACATCTATTTAAACCCCTCCTTCGCTGCCACCACCCTATTCTTTATTCTCTAAAAGGAAGAGGGGAAAAGAAACCCTCTTTTAATTACTTATTTGTGTGTGAGTGTGGGCGTGTATTGTGCAACTCAAGTAATGCATATGGCTGAGCAGACGTGGTTGATATAACAAAATAAGACTGAAGTTTAGTCATAGTAAAAGATTTTAAAGGACACTATAAGTTTGTTCAAGTTGTACACATAAATCTACCTCCCTCAACTTCCCAGGGAATAATAACCACTCCCGAATCCTATAACCCCACTTTCCTAATCCTATCCTGAAACACACCTCTGCTAAACCCAACTCACTCCTACCCACACCAATTCCTAACCCCTGATAAACTCTCTAACTCCCAAACTGCCCAACTGTCACTTCACTCCCTCTCTCTCTCTCTCTCTCTCTTTCCATTTCAAATTAACAAACCAATCAGATGACACCATTTACACTGCTCACCCTTCTAACTCCCCCCTCCCACTTACTTGCCATTTCCTAAAAAAGAAAAGAATTGGCCACCGCAACTCCAACCCTTAACCCACATACTTAAATACATACATTAATAATAATAATAATAATAATAATAATAATAATAATAATAATAATAAACAATAACATATAAAACATTTTGTCACAGGTATCTTCTGGGTCTTGTTCACACCAGCATAGAATAGCTTTCTCTTACCTGGGATCATCCAGATGTTTTAGGTAGGGGTGTGCACGGACCCCCTGCTATGCCCCACGGGCCAATCTGAAAATTTCGGATCGGCCCGCTCTGCGTCGCTCCGCCCATACTCCGCTCCTCTTCGCCTCGGAGCTCCGGCTCCGAATCGGAGCTCCGCAGTGGAGGGGAGTGGTGCCAGGTAAGGCCGGGAGAGGAGGGCGGGGGGGTTACCGGGCCCTGCCGCCGTCGCCGCCCGTGCGGTGATGGCGGCAGAGCTTGGTAAGGGACCAAGGGGGAGGGGGCCTTACCTGCCTCCGTCCGCGGTCCGTCAGCTCCTTCAATTGAGCCCGCGGTTCAGCCAGAAAGTCTGGGCTGCAAGTGCAGCCTAGACTTCCTGGTTGAACCGTGGGCTCAATTGAAGAAGCCGAGGGACTGCAGATGGAGGCAGGTAAGGGAGAGGAGGGGGAGTTACCGGGCCCTGCCGCTGTCGCCACATTGGCGACAGTGACAGCGGCAGGGCCCGGTAAACCCCACTTACCTTTCCGGCGGAGCTCCGGATCGAGGTGAAGGATCCACCTTCACCTCGATCCTCTTCGCCACGCTCCGCCGGCCCCCCAATCCTCTTCACCTCCGCCTTAAGGGCAGGCGAAGCCCCCCGCTCCACTTCTAATTCGCCGGTCTGATTAGAAGCAGAGCACATCGCTAGTTTTAGGCTACAACTAGAGATGTTGGAAACATCTGCACTGGGATGAAATGAGTTTGGAGTTCTATGAATCTGACTGATGGATTCCACAGTAGATTGGGTTTCCTTGAGTAGCACGGATACCACAGCCTTGTGATTCAGCTTTCTTAAAAGAAAAGAAAAAACTTTCTGGAATTTTACGCAAATTTAATTGTAGAAAACTACGAAGAAGAAGAAGAAGAGGAAGAAGAAGAAGAAGAAGAAGAAGAAGAAGAAGAAGAAGAGGAGGAGGAGGAGGAGGAGGAGGAGGAGGAGGAGGAGGAGGAGGAGGAGGAGTTATAGAAGGTAAAGAACTCTGGCAACAGGAAAAGGTCACAATTATTCTGCTAGTCACATCAGTCATAAGCATCACATCAAAAAGCTATACAGAAAACCCTCAGAAACTGGGCCTACCAAAATACATCCACGCCTACATCCAGAAAGTAGTCATACTTAAAACATGCTCAGTTGTCAGGAAATTCCTGAATCAATAAAAGACAGCATGACTTGCAATCCCCGTCATGTCCATCTAGAAAAAACACCATGAGCGAGAAAAGACATAACAACAATGGCAGAAAATGTGCATTTTCTCTAAAGTCTAAATCATCCCGGGCAGGATCTACACTACAGCTTTAAAACAGTTTATAACAGTTTTGACAACTGTTGGGATCCATGACACACTCCATATACAGTTTTCAAAACATTTTCAATGTGTTTTATCTTACTTGGTGTAGATCTGGCCTAAAGTGTAGGACACAGAATGATCAGCTCAAGTTAAAGGAAGCCAGATTCCGGCTGGACATCAGGAAAAACTTCCTGACTGTTAGAGCAATATGGCAATGGAATCAGTTACCTAGGGAGGTTGTGGGCTTTCCCACTCTAGAGGCATTCAAGAGGCAGCTGCACAACTATCAGTCAGGGATGCTTTAAGGTTGCTTTCTGCATTGAGCAGGGGGGTAGACTAGATGGCCTTGTAGACCCCTTCCAGCTCTACTATTCCATGATTCTATAAACCGCTCAGAGAGCTTTGGTAATTGGGTGGTATAGAAACGTCACCATTGGCTATGCTGATGTGAGTTGCTGACCAATAACATCTGGAGGGCCTTCCCCACCCCTGATCTAGGTGCATGAGCCATGTGTGAACAGACTCTTTGGGAAATGAACATCTCCTTCTGTGAACCAGTGTGAGCTACCAGTGGTTTAAAGTTGCAGATAAACAGAATCTGAAGATGAAAATGATCTTAAGAAGAAAGTTGGGGTGGTGGTGCTTCAGAATGGAAAACCCATGTAGGTTTAATATTGGGGGAGGAACTCTTTGTGGATGTGGAAAAACCCATCATTCTTGAACCTTCAATTGGATAAAATACCATTAATACTGCAGGAAGCCATCCTTGATGGATTCAGAATCAATTAGTCATCTTAATCATTTCTTTTTTTCCATTTCTAATTTCCGTGGTGGTACCCGTAGACTGCCCTCTTCCTGCAGGGATCTTTGTGATGACATTTGGTAATGCAGCAGCAGGAAGGAGCTTTTTCCCTGTAAAGACGATTCATGTTCAGCTGCCACAGTGGATCATTAATAACGCATGCTGTTAGCCCATTAATATCATTAGGGCTTCTTTGATCTTGGGGATAAGGGGGAAAAGGCTACATTGTACTTCCTATTGTGAAAAACAACAGCAACACAATGCGTATCAATACTTAGAACTGGAGTTCTCAGAAGTGTTTGCTGTTATTGTAAGCCCTCCCTGCTATCTCAAAAACTTACAGTGCCATAATTAAATGTCGCTTTAAAAACAAGCACATAACACTGACAAGGCATTTTTACAAGCCACAAGTGCAATCCATTTACACAGTATAAAATTAGCTGTGTTAAGTATTAATTCTGGTTTTACTGCTTTCTTTTCTCCTGTATTGTACATCCTTTAAGGCCCAATTGAACGTTCCTTTCGCAAGGTGGCTACTGCGAATTGGTGCAACCATCAGATAACTGCAATATTTTCTTTACTTAGTGATGGGTGAGCCCCACTACCTTAGCAAAATTTGGGATGGGCCCAGAATAAATTATTGTGGGGGGCAGTTATCTATGGAACTTCAACAATGGAATTAAGATTCTTCATAGGTGTTGGTAATGAACTAGTTTATCAACAAGAGAGAGGGCCTTTTCAATGGAGGCCCCCAGTTATGAAATGATCTCCCTTATGATGCTTGCCTGGTGCCGACGTTGTTATCTTTTTGATGCCTGGTTAAAACTGCCCTCTCCTCTCTGGCATACAATGAGCTTAAATTAGTTCTTGGATCATCTTCAAGATGGATAAACAAATTGGCATTTTATGGTGGTGGGCGGGGGGAATGAAAACTTTGGCAAAAGAGGCTGGGAGAGGTGAGAATTTTGAAGAATTTTCTCCTTGTGGAGGGGACAGGGTTTCCACATACCTTTTAAAGTATAGGCAGATGTATAGGGGGGTCCTTTCTATTTTTAATTATTTTTGAACACCCCCAGCACTTGCAGGAGCCCAGGAGTTCTTCCTGAATGCCTATTGAAGAGGGTGAGGTCACATGGTTTCCAATAGGCATTCAGGAAGAATTGCCAGGGTCCTCCAAGTGCCGGGGGTGGGTTTTGGGTTGTTGTTTTAAAAAAAAAAAATGAAAGAAAACCCCTGAAGAACTGGCTACACTTTTAAAAAAGTATGTGGAAATGCTGTCCCCCTCCTCCCCAAGGAGAAAAAAAATCTCTGAAATTCTCCCCCTCCCTGCGCAAGACACAGAAAAAAACCATGCCTCTTTCAAAGGAGAGTAAAAGTTCCCAAAAATAAGGGGTAGGGGAGGATTCCACACAGCACTAGTTTCAGATGTACATTGTCTGCAGTTTTATGTAAATGGCTTTCTTTTTGTATTTTGTATAATGTGTTTTTAATGGTTTTAATTTTTGGAAACTGCTCAGAGAGCTTCGGCTATGGGGCAACATTAAAAAATGCAATAAATGAAGTGAAATGAAATGAAACACATCTGGAGGGCAACAGGTTGAGAGAAACTGAGCCCTGGCAAATCAGGCCTCCCGAGAAGAAACACGCCTTTTACCGGCCTGTTGCAGAATCCATAGAAACTTCATTACCGAAGCCCTCTGCGTAGGCGCCACTTCCTGCCGTTTCTTCCTCCCTCCCTTTGTTATCCTCCGCCACTGTTCTCAAAGATGACGGAGCTAATAAATGAAACTATAAATAAACACTTCTCTCTTTCTCACTCCCCACCCCTCCTCTCCTTTCCCCCAGTCGCAAGCCGAGTCTATTAGGTTTGAAGCCATCATTTCTGTTTTGCATAATTGACATCATTATCTGTCAGGTTGCTCGGCTTAGGCTGGCAGTCATTATGAGATCATTAGAAAAAGGGTTGTAATAAGTTCAGAAGGCCAATCGGCTGCATTCCTAATCACTGGAAGAGAGACTGCGGATAGGGGCCTCGGGGAGGAAGTATTGAAGCAGATAGAGGATTTTTAATGACCAAATCAAGTTAGGAAAATGCACCACCTGTGCCTCAGTGAACAAGATAATTTCAGCTCAGAGCCAGGGCAAGTGCAGCGTTTTCCCGGCCCAAACCTCGCACCTTCTGGCTGGCAGCAAAAGGGAGAGGGGAAAGCACATTTTGGGTAAGGAGAGGGCTTGCAAATTATTATTATTATTATTATTAAAACAAAAATGTTAAAAAGCCAAGCGCAATTTGAACTCAGAGATGATTTGGAGAGAAGGGATGGGGGTGTTCCACTTGGCTGGCAAACACCAGTGGCTGATGGCCACTAGGACTGGAGAGGGGGGAACTTGGGTGGCAATTTGGTAAAGTTTGGTTCAGTCTTACAGTCCAGACTAGGGGCATGGCTAGGCCTAGGGAGGGGAGGGGAGGGGGAATCTCAAGAAATGGTGATCACAAGATCCTCCCCCTCAGTCCACATGTGGCGCGCAACGTCCTGGGAGGAAGGAGGACGTTGTGCCCGCCATTTTGGATTTGTGTTTCTATTGAAGATGGGTGCACAAGCGCTCCATCAAAAAGGTAAGTCTTTTCCCCCCCTTTTTTTTAAAAAAAAAATCTGCTCCCCTCCTCCCCCCCTGATGGGAATGGAGCTCCTGAAGAGCTTCATGCCTCATGCTCAGTTCATTGCATTTACTCGTGAGGAGCCGGGACAAAACCAGGATGGCTGACCACACCTCCCGTAGTCTCAGGATGATCCCAAGACAGCGGGAAAAGTCAGGATTAAAGCCATCCCGGTTATCCTGGGAAAAGGGAAGGATCATCCATCCCTGCCCCTGGGATCCCCTGTGCATCATGTGGACGCACAGGGGTGATCCCAGGGCGATCCCCGGGATAAGCCCTCATGTAGACATGCCCTAGGACTCCCTGCTGAGTTGCAGAGAAGGGGGAGACAAACACCCTAAAATGTGTAGCTTTGTTGAATATTCAGGATAGATAAAAGGAAGTACCTCTCTGCACAGCACATAGATAAACTATGGAACTCACTACCACAAGATGTGGTGATGGCCACCAGTTTGGATGGTTTTAAAAAAGGGGGTGGGATAAATTCCTGGAGGAAAAGGCTATCCATTATTACTAGCCCTGATGCCTAGATGCTACCTCCAGTATCAGAAGCAGTGAACCTATGTATACCAGTGGCTGGGGATCATGGGTGGGAGGGTGCTGTTGTGCTGTGTCCTGTGTGTGGGTCCCTGGTTGACAGCTGGTTGGCCACTGTGTGAACAGAGTGCTGGACTAGATGGACCCTTGGGCCACAGCTAGACCTAAGGTTTATCCTGGAATCATCCACGGTTCGCCCCTGCCTGAGCACTGGATCCCCTGTGTGTCACCTAGATGAACAGGTTTGACCCCTGGACGATCCAGGGATAAACCTCAGGTCTAGCTATGGCCTTGGTCTGATCCAGCATGGCACTTCTTATGTTCTTATGCTCACCTGAAAAGGGTATGCATATTACGACAGTGCTGATGTGCCCCCCCCCCCAATCTGGTACCAGTAAGCCCACCAAAGTCACTGAAGGGACACAGATGTGCGTGAAGTCACGTTGTCATCCCCACCCCCATCAAACCAGGAGCTGGGCCTGTTTCAACCATTTACTTCAGGCAAAACTTAGTAACTCTTTGCAGCACAAACAAAAAGGATAGGTCCTTGCCCCACAGAATGTACAATAAAATCTGATGGTAGGAAGAGACGAGATGAAGGTGTGGGGAGAAACATTGTCATTTAGACTTTGCTGTGGTTGGAGACGGAGATTTGGAGGGGGAATGAAGTAATCTTTTCATGCATTTGAATTATCAGTTAGGTTGATTACACACATCTCTCTCTCTCTCTCTCTCTCTCTCTCTCTGGATGTGCTGAACCGGTGCTTGGCTGCGACAATGGACTGGATGAGGGCTAATAAACTGAAACTCAATCCAGACAAGACTGAGATGCTGCTGGTGGGTGGTTCCTCTGATCAGGTGGGGGGCATTCAACCGGTTCTGGATGGGGTTGCACTCCCCCTGAAGGAGCAGGTTCGTAGCTTGGGGGTTCTCCTAGAAGGATCTTTGTCACTTGAGGCTCAGGTGGCCTCGGTGGCACGGAGTGCTTTCTACCAACTCCGGTTGGTGGCCCAGCTACGCCCCTATCTGGATAGGGATAACCTAGCTTCGGTTGTCCATACTTTGGTAACTTCCAAATTAGATTACTGCAATGCCCTCTACATGGGGCAGCCTTTGAAGATGGTGCGGAAGCTGCAGCTTGTGCAAAATGTAGCAGCCAGATTGATAGCTGGAACAGGGAGGTTTGAGCATATAACACCGATTCTGGCCCGTTTGCATTGGCTGCCTATATGTTTCCGAGCCCAATTCAATGTGCTGGTCTTAACCTATAAAGCCCTACATGGCTTGGGACCACAATACCTGATGGAACGCCTCTCCCGACATGAACCTACCCGTACACTGCGCTCAACATCTAAGGTCCTCCTCCGAGTGCCTACTCTGAGGGAAGCTCGGAGGATGGCAACAAGGGAGAGGGCCTTTTCAGTGGTTGCCCCCAATTGTGGAATGATCTCCCTGATGAGGCTCGCCTGGCGCCAACATTGTTATCTTTTCAGTGCCAGGTCAAGACTTTTCTCTTCTCCCAGGCATTTTAACAGCATTTAACAATGTTAAGTTTGTTTTTAATGGACCCCAGAATTGTTGTTTTTAAACGGATACTGTTGTTTTTATACTGTTTTTTATGCTTTTGATGGTTTTTAAATTTTGTATACTTTTAATGTTTACCATTTTTAATTGTTGTAAACTGCCCAGAGAGCTTCGGCTGTGGGGCGGTATATAAATGTAATAAAATAAATAAATAAATAAATAAAATATTGGGATGTCAGAGAAAATTTGGACTTCCAAATGCTTGCACAGGTGTTACAAACCACAGCCTTAGGACCCATGTAAGGAATCAAGTTTTGCAGTCATATGAACACCCAAATCTTGAAATTAATTCCCATTAATAAATAGTCAGACCTGTTCTAACTCAATCTAAATATTTGTACAAACGACAGCTCCATCAAGGCTCATTTATTTCATTCTTAATGACATGGACGTTTGAATTTGGCTCATTTGAAATTGTTTGAGTTGAGAATGTAAACGCATTAAAATTCACTCATCAACATGTTTCAACAGCTAATCAATTACAAAGTGATTTTTAAAAGGGAAAAAAGAAAGAAAGATTAGCACAGCTCTTCTTTGAGCAAAATCTTCACTCATATCCACTGCCTCATTGTAAGAGCAGGTTGCCTGGTAAAATGGCCTTTCTCAGAAGGGTATTTGATTACTTCAAGGGTACATCTCTTACAGTACTTCAATGGAAGGAACAGCGCCTCACTCCATAATGTCTCTTTGGATTTGAGATTTCTGCTTGTACTGAGCTCTCCCATGGAACTGAATGGGTGTGTTCATCTGTAGGCTTTTCCTATGCAGATAATCCATACCAACCATGTGGTGTAGTAGTTAGATAGCTGGATTGAGGAGTTGATTTTAAAAAAAGAAAATGAGAAAAGAGAAAATAAACCAATAAAAGGTTTAATGAGTGAAATATATAGAATATTAGTGGGAAAGGGAGAGACAGAAAGTGTAGGTAACATGGTATGGGAAATTGATTTGAAGGTACAAATAGGGCAACAGAGTTGGAAAGGGATGTGGAAACAACGAGTGTTGAGAAACATGTCTGTGAGGATAAAAGAAAATTATTACAAGCTTGTCTGGAGGTGGTACCTAACCCCAGTGAAATGAAATATGATAAATAAGACAAACTCGGCATTATGTTGGAGAGGTTGTCAAGAGAAAGGATTGTATTTACACATGTGGTGGGAATGTAAATTTGTACAAAAAATATGGAAAATGGTGTTTAATGAGATAAAAGAAATTATAGGAATGGTGATAGAAGAGACACCAATCGTGGCATTGTTATCAGTGTATGGTGAATTGAAATGTAATCAAGAGATAAAAGAATTGATAACAAATTTGTTATCAGCTGCTAGATTAATGATATCCAGAAATATAGAACTATATAGAAAATTGGTACAAAGAAATATGGGATATTGCTATTAACGATAAATTAACATGTAACATGAGATTTAGAAGAGGAATGACAAAAACGAATGATTTTGAAGTAATATGGAAACAGTTTTTGGACTGTGTATTATTAAAGGGAAGAGAGAAAACACCTCCAGAGGAAATAATGAGATTTTGGAAATTAGAATAAGATCTCTGGGTTGAGGGAGCACGTTAATGTTAATCAATGATTAGATTAAACAGAATCAAGTTAAAATAGATGTTTATTAATTTGTTTAGTATGTATTTTTATGTATTATGTATTATGGGGTAGTATTTTATACTGTATTGTTTGTTGTTTGGAAGTTTAGAATTTATTTATTTATAAAAAAGAGAGTTGGATTGGTACTCAGAGGATCCATTTCTAGTCCCCTCCCCCGCCCCACTCAGCCATGAAGCTCACTGGATTACTTTGGGCTAGTCACTGACTCTCAGCCTAACCTACCTCACAGGGTCTTGAACATAGTATAGGGATGGTCTATGCCAATTTCAAAGGCATTCAATTACAAGTAAATCCCATGCAATTTCTATATCATTGTGCAAACAATGCATGGACATTCACATTTGATTTTATTATGCATTTATTTATTTATTGCATTTATATCCCACTTTTTTTCCTCCAAGGAACCCAAGGCTGTGTACATAATCCTCATCCTCCTCTCCATTTTATCCTCACAACAACAACCCTGTGAGGTGGGTTGAGCTGAGAGCCTGTGACTGGCCCAAAGTCACCCAGTGGGTTTCCATGACTGAGTGAGGACTAGAACCTGGATTGCGCGACTCCCAGTCCAACACTTTAGCCACTACACCACACTGGCTCTCACTAGGGGTGTGCTCCGCTCCGATTAGAATCGGAGAATCAGAAGCTAATTGGCCTGCTCCGCCTCGCCCAGAGGCGGAGTAAAAGCGGACCACGGACCCTTAGAAGCAAGGCGAAGAGAAGCGGCCATAGGAGAAGCGCTTCTCTTTTTGCGGAGTGATCCGCCCGCCATTTTGGATAATTTCACCCATAGGATTGCATTGCGGAAAAGAATAGGGGATAACTGTGTTGTTTTTTAAGCTACCTTTCTGAAACTTCTTGTGCTTAGAGAGTCGTGGATGGGGGTCATTTTGAGCCTACTCTCAGCTCTCTGCGTGGTGCAGTTCGCTTGCTATATTTTTTTTAAAAAAGCGGGTAAAAAAAGCGGGAGAGGGTAAGCGGCGGTTGTTGTTTTTTAGCGATGACAGGCACATTCAACTCCCAATCCTGATGAGAATTGATGACCTCATGAAGCATCCTCCAATCCCAGCGTTGGAGGGGGGACTAAGGCAGAGCCACCCTGAGAGCTTTCTCCTTTCAGTCTCTTTGTGAGTTGGCGTTTGTGGAGAGAGGAGTTAGTTTATAGGTGCTACTGCTGTGTTTGGAGTTGGAGGAGATTAGATTAGGATTTAACTTGGGTTGTGTGTGTGTTTGTTTGCTTGTTTCTGACTGTTTGCTTAGTTTGCTTTGAGTTTTTCCCTTACTTTGATTTAATATAAACTTTATTTTTAATTTTTGGAGTGTTTGTTTGTTTGTTTGGTTTCTCCCCCTTCCCCCTCTTAAAGCCTGACTGTGTTTCATCTTCCTTCTTTCTTCTATATAAAAAAAATACAAGAAAATACAAAAAAAATATTCTCTATTTCTTCTGTGTGTGTGTGTGTGTGTGTGTGTTACTGTGAGAGTGTGCTGTGTGCACTGCTTGTGAAGTGCAAAAAAGCCAATACAGTTTGAGCATTTCAAATCCTGTTTGGGCAAAGCATATACATTTGTCCCATTTCCCTAAATACATATTATTATTATTAGTATTAGTATTATTAGTATTAGTATTATATTATTATCATCATGAGAAGAGGGAGCAGGCGCACGTCTGTGGCTGGGCGTGCTGAAAGCAGTGGTGGTCAAGGGAAGGCTCAGGCTGGCACCAGTAAGCAGGCTGCCTCTCCTGCTGTGAAAATCAAACGGGCAAGTCCATGGTGGGGCATCTGCCGGGACTGACTTCCCCATTCTAGATCTATGGCGTATCTCTGCCTGGCTCTCTGCCCGCCTGTCCTCCTCCTCCTCTGTGACTGCCTCGCAGGGATGGTTTGCACATTGCAATGTGTTACAGCTGGCTTAGAAAGAAACAAGCCATCCTTGCATCACTTCTTTGTGTCCCCAGACATGTCTGCTGCCTGCCTGCCTGCGTGCCTTCCCCCTGGGGTGCTGCTGTGGTGGGGCATCTGCCAGGACTGATTCCCCCATACTAGATCTGCCCGCCTGTCCTCCTCCTCCTCTGTGACTGCCTCGCAGGGATGGTTTGCACATTGCAATGTGTTACAGCTGGCTTAGAAAGAAACAAGCCATCCTTGCCGCACTTCCTTGTGCCCCCAGAAATGTCTGCTGCCTGCCTGCCTTCCCTCCTTCCTTCCCTGCCTGCCTCGCAGGGATGGTTTGTGTGTGTCTTGCTTTGACTCAGAGGATAAGTCCTTCCTGCGCTCACTTAGACTTTTTGAAGTTCCAAATCAATTTTTCAAGTGTGGAAGAAGATTCATATAGGTTTATCTACTCCCCAATTCATGGCATATTGGGATTTCCTTTGAAATGGCCCCATTGAGCTGTCTGCAGCTTTAAATCCCTGAGATTTTCAAAAATTCCCCAAAACTCGGGAGGCTTGGGTTGGCTTGAGTCTTGGCATGTGTGTGTATACGTCCATGAGATGTCATGGTGCCAAACTTAAGGTTTCTAACTTTTTACAGAAAAAAAGTTGTAGGTTTTTTTTATTTCAATGCAAGCCTATGGGGGGGAAAGCGGAGCTCCGATCCGGATCCGGAGCTTCGCAGAGAACCGGAGCGGACTATAGGTGGATCGGAGCAGAGCGGACCCGATCCGGAAGTTGCGGATCTGGAAGAGAAGCGGATCGGGGGGTCTGTGCACACCCCTAGCTCTCACACACCACACCTAAAGCAATTTTGTATGTAACATCCCGTAACATACTATATATTCTCTGTGCCTTTTCCTAATATACATTTTTTTTAGTCAAGAATCCCATCACAAAATACAGAGAAGTGCATCATCTGAAGTGCAATTATGTTCCGAACTACATATTATTCCAGGAAAGCTGAATTAGGTCAGTTTGCCTTAAAAATGTGGACCTAACAAACTTTTTTAGTGTCCTTAACGTCATGTAGATCCACTGAAATCAAAGAGACATAAGTCCCATTGATTCCTATAGGTCTGCTATGACTAAATATGAATACCACTGAATCTGCTTAACATAAATATAAGCAACCTAGAGCACATGTAAAAAGGTTAAGCAAATAAATAAACATGGCATATTTAGAGGTCATTTAAAATAGATATATTCTCTCTCTCTCTCTCTCTCTCTCTCTCTCTCTCTCTCTCTCTCTCTCTCTCTCTCTATATATATATATATATAGTGTGTGTGTGTGTATATATGTGTATGTACTTTACTAGTCTTGAGGCCTTGACTGAAGCCTAGGGCTAAAGCTAGCAGCCAAACAAGCAAACAAAAAGTCACTTTTGAGCTCAACTGGATTTGAAATGCAGAATCCCAAAATGCAAGTTGTCGGTGTTAAATATTGCCTGTAGCTCTATTGGGATTAAAATAGCCCTCACCACTTGAGCAAAGGAGTGGTGTTCACTTTCGCTAACCCTGCTTTGGCATAGGCTATTTTGATACCATGTGGCTTCTCCAGGCAAAAATGTGAACTTCCATTGTCTATGCTTATTATTCTAGAAGGGTCATAGCTCAATGTTAGAACACACATGTTGCGTGCTGAATCTGCCAGCTTCAATTCCTGGCATCTCTAGATAAGGCTGAGAAAGACTCCTGTCTGAAATCCTGGAGAACCCCTGAACAGTGTTGTAGTGGAGACGGGACTCACAGGGTACTTTTTTATTAGCAGGGGCAATTCTGTCATCTGCCATCCCCCTCAAAGAACACCAAGGTGTAGAACCAGAGCCAGGTGCATAATAGTGGCTCAGAAAGTGGACATTCTCTTGGAATGAAGAAGCAGAGTGCCTCTGGGCTCATTTATTCTTAGTGCCAGCATGGAACTCACACTTATTCCAAACATGAATCCACACCTAGTTTTCCCCCAAGTATCCTTGATTAGAGCTGCCCAGTTCAGAGGAGGGCCAGGATCTCTTCTCGATCCTCCCAGAGTGCAGGACATGGAATCATGGGCTCAAGTTACAGGACGCCAGATTCCACCTGGACTTTAGGAAAAACTTCCTGTTAGAGCAGTACGACAATGGAACCAGTTACCTAGGGAGGTTGTGGGCTCTCCCACACTGGAGGCATTCAAGAGGCAGCTGGACAACCTTCTGTCAGGTATGCTTTAAGGTGGATTCCTGCATTGAGCAGGGGGTTGGACTCGATGGCCTTATAGACCCCTTCCAACTCTACTATTCTATGATTCTATAAGTCTTTTTGTTGTCAGTGCACTTGAACAATTGGGAGCCAGGAATCCTTGGAAATCTATTGCAAATCATCTAGAGGTCTACCAGTTGATCCTGATCTACCTTGTGCCCTCCCTTGGTGTGGACATAACTGGGCAAAATGGACCAGTGGTTGGATATGGTATAAGGCAGATTAGAAAGAAAAAGAGGTTCTACCTGAGTTACACAGTCTGAGAAAAACAATAATTAAGGACAGGAAAACTGTTTCCATAACATCATAGGTCATTAGGGTCACAGTAGAAGTCTCACTCGTAACATCAACTCAGTGCACTGCAACAGGAAGAAAGGTGAATGTAATGGCTGGCATCATTAGAAAGCAGACTGAAAATAGAACAGCTGGTATCAAAATTGCATTATGTTGGCTCGTTTCACTATCCCTCAGCTCTGTGATGAACAAGAGAAACTTCCTATACCTCTTTCCTTTGAAGAAAAGAAGAGATTTTTGGTAACCCTGGTAGGAAAACATACACAGACAGAAAAAAACCCAAGTTTTGTTTACAAGTTGATGGAGGGGAGAAACAGGTAGCTTAGAGAGGGCTTATTTCATGGCACAATCTGTCCAGGTACACACACACACACACACACACCCCTGAATGAGTTACATGGTCTAATCATAATAGTTCCAGCTTCCCTAAACAATGCCAGATGTTTATGCCAGGAAGCACTTTCCCCCACCCCGCCTAAATTTACTTTTCACGTTGCTTCATTCAGAATCTTGGTTGAATGCGACTACATTAACATTTTGAATATAATTTGGTCACCGGTACACCTAGGGGTGACCATACTACACCTACTTTAAAATGTCTTCACTGGCTGCCAATTATTTCCAGGTGAAGTATAAAGTGTTGGTTATCACCTTTAAAACCTTACATGGTTTGGGTCCAGGCTACCTGCGGGATCACATTCTCCCATATAATCTGCCCTGCGCACTCAGGTCCTCTGGGAAGGGTTTATTTCACAAATAGGCTGACAACAGTTACCCAGAGGACCTTTCTTTCTGCTGCCTCCAGACTGTGGAATGGCCTGCCTGAGGAGATTTGTCACCTTAACACTCTTTCTGAGTTTAAGACAGCCATAAAGACTAGTCTCTTCTGGCAGGCCTACCCGGATGAATTTTAAAACTAAGAATTTTAATACGTTGTGATTGTTATTTTATAATTGTATTGGTTTTATATGCTCTTTTAACTAGTTTCATGTATCGTATTTAATGTTGTTCTCCGCCTCGATCCAGAGGGAGAGGCAGGTAAGAAATAAAATTATTATTATTATTATTATTAATAATAATAATAATAATAATTTGCCATCTTAGAAAACAGAATATAATGGAGAGAAAGAGGACCATGTAATCCACTTTGCCTTCCTTGCAAGAGGAAGAGAATGGTGGAATGGGGGTGGGGGTGGGGGGGCTTATAAACATAAAAAAAGAGAAAAACTGTAGGAAGAATAGGAAATGACAAGAATAGGGAGTCTTGTCCAAGTGAGGAAAATAAAAGGGATCACAAGCTTGCACAAAGGTGATGCAAGCATACAATAAGAGATGCGAAAAACAACATCAAGGCCAACATTAAAGAATTCTTTAAATATAACAGAAGCAGGAAACCATCTAAGGAAGCAGTTGGGTCGCTGGATGACAATGGAGTCAGGGTGTAATAATAGAGGACAGGGAGAATGCAGAGAAGTAGAATGGTGATGGCCACTAATTTGAATGGCTTTAAAACTGGGTTCGGTCAATTCCTGGAGGAGAAGGCTAGCAATGGCTACTAGTCCTGTTGGCTATGTGCAACCTCCAGTATCAGAGGCAGTAAGCCTGTATCTACTAGTTCCTGGGGAACATGGGTGGGAGGGTTCTGTTGCACCATGTCTTGCTTGTGGGTTCCTGGCCAACAGCTGTTTGGGGAATATTTATTTATTTATTTATTTATTTATTTATTACATTTTTATACCGCCCAATAGCCGTAGCTCTCTGGGCGGTTCACAAAAATTAACCCCATGAAAAGCATAGTAAAACAACCAACAGTCTAAAAACACAAATGCAAAATACAATATAAAAAGCACAACCAGGATGAAACCACACAGCAGAAATTGATATAGATTAAAATACAGAATTAAAACAGCAAAGTTTAAATTTAAGCTAAATTAGGTAAAATACTGAGAAAATAAAAATGTCTTCAGCTGGCGATAGAAGGAATATAGTGTAGGCGCCAGGCAAACCTCTCTGGGGAGCTCATTCCACAGCCGGGGTGCCACAGCGGAGAAAGCCCTCCTCCTGGTAGCCACCTGCCTCACTTCCTTTGGCAGGGGCTCATGGAGAAGGATCCCTGTGTATGATCTTAAAGTCCAGGAGGTACATATGGGAGGAGGTGTTCCTTCAAACAACCTGGCCCCATACATCTGTGTGAACAGAGTGCTGGACTAGGTGGACCCTTGGACTGGTCCATCATGGAACTTCTTATGTTCTTAATAAATGGTTAGAGGGCTGCACTGCTGCCCTGGCATTGAGAAGGTTCTACCTGTAAAGGGGTGTGTGTGTGTGAGAGAGAGAGAGAGAGAGAGAGAGAGAGAGAGAGAGAGAGATGATATATAGTTTTCTCAGATGTAAATCCCACTGCATCCATTGGGATGTACTCACTAATACAGGGGTCCCCAATGCAGCACCCACAGGCACCATGACACCCCCTGGGTCCTCCAATGGCACCTATTTCTCTCCCCACCTCTTTGCCTTGCTGTTTCTCCCTGCTCCTAGCTCTAGCCTTGCTCTTTTGCTCTCCTTTACCCCTTTTCCTTCCTGTTTCCTCTTCCCTCCTAGCCTCTAGCCTCACTATTTCTCCCCTTGCACTACAACTGGACTTTTTAACTCACTATTGACTTGCTAGGCCTCTCTGGCAGCCATTATGTGACTTGTCACATCTCCTGTGGCAGCCATTTTGTGGTGATGTCCGCGGCAGCTTCTCAAATTCCCAAATGTGCCCATGGGTCCATAAAGTTTGGGGGACCCTGCCCAAGTATGTGTGCTTTGGATGCATGTGAAGAAGGAGCTGTGAACAATCCCCTGAACGTACCTCTTCGGAAGAAGGTGAGTACATGCAAGCTAGAACTGTTCTTTAACCAAAATATTGCACTACGTTGGAAGATGTCCATATGGCAACAGCTTAATTGAGGCTCTTTTATTAAGCCAAGAATCCCTGCACCCCAAAGGGTGTGGAGCAAAAACATGTCCAGAAAGCAGTCACACACATTTCAATGGGAAACAAAGGAAAACAAGCCAACGATCAAGTATCTCATTCCGGCATCATGAGGCAAAGAAAAAGCAATTACCAGAAATGAGCGTGTATATGTTCAGGGCCACTTGCTTCATTGCAAAGTAAAATGGGCCATATCCAGACCACCAAGCGTGCAGTGCATACATCAAATGGTATTGCTTGTCATCCACTGTTGCCCTGGTTGATGAGAGCCCATGTCTGGAAGTAAAGGTCACACTCAGGTGTGTGAGGCAAAGCTGATCTGACACTTTTTGTACTGCTCATTTTCTCCCAGAACTTAAAAGCCTTCCATTGTCAGACAGGACCCTAGCTAGAATTGGAGGAGGGATGGTTAGGAAGGGGGGGGGGAGAAACACATTTTTATAAAATTAAAGAAGTGCCCAAGTAATTGTAGTACAGTGAACATACAGCTGAACATTAAAATTATTAGAAAATAAATTCTTTCTTTTTCTTTTTTTAGAGAACTGATTAGCATAATAAGTAACATTTGAGCAGTGCACTCCTGTACAGAGCTGCCCAGATGCTACTTTTGTTTATTTTTAAAGTTGGGCATCTTAGTAGACAGCTTTTGTACTGGGCTCCATTCCAGAGCCAGAGCCAAATCACGGAATTCTGAGGGGGGCATGATAGCACTGTTCAAGTACTTGAAAGGTTGTCACATAGAGGAGGGCCAGGATCTCTTCTCGATCCTCCCAGAGTGCAGGACACGGAAGAATGGGCTCAAGTTACAGGAGGATAGATTCCAGCTGGACATCAGGAAAAACTTCCTGACTGTTAGAGCAGTACAACAATGGAACCCATTACCTAAGCAGGCAGTGGGGTCTCCCATAATAGAGGCCTTCAAGGGGCAGCCGGACAGCCATCTGTCAGGGACACTTTATGGTGGATTCCTCCTGCATTGAGCAGGGGGTTGGATTGGATGACCTTATAAGCCCCTTCCAACTCTACTATTGTAAGATTGTATGAAACTAATGGGTTCTACCCTGGCTCAGTCCTCAGACCCAATCTGGACTCTTAGGCTTGCCAGGCTATCAGATTTTAAAATTTATTTATTTATTTATTTATTTATTTATTACATTTATATACCGCCCCATAGCCGAAGCTCTCTGGGCAGTTTACAGATATATATATATATATATATATATATATATATATATATATATATATATATTTCAAGGCCATGACCCCCTACTCTCCATTTTGTTTTGATACACGTGTGATTATTCCTCAACTGGAGTTATATCTCTGGTTATTATGAAGGGTAAAAAAGGAGTCATGCTCTAAACTGCCTTCATTCCTTCTTTCCTTTGTTTTTTTGTCTTTCTTTCTTTCACAATTTAAAGTAGCCCAGCCCTGTGTATTCCATGCCCTTGTTTAGCATTCTGACATCCCAAAAGCATATGTTCTCAATCCCCACCCACCCTTGATTTTATATGTGCAATTTTGAAATGTTGGTAAGGAAGTTGGTCTTCAGAAGTGACCTTTAATGAGGAACATGGCAGAGACACTGAAGTTATTGTCAAACAACAGCGAACATAATTTCTGTAGAAAGTAGCAAGAAAAGAAGGGCGGGATAGACATCAGTGCTGAAAAGAATTTCACTCCTTAAATCCACCCTGGCCACAGCTAGACCTAAGGTTTATCCTGGGATCATCCAGGGTTCGCCCCTGCCTGAGCGCTGGATCCCCTGTGTGTCACCTAGATGAACAGGTTTGACCCCTGGACGATCCAGGGATAAACCTTAGGTCTAGCTATGACCCCAGAATCAGCTAAGGTGCTTCCCAATGGAGGGCTTCTAAGGCCATAGCTGGATGGGGCTTTATCCCGGGGCGAACCACATGACGCACAGGGGTTCCTGGGATCAGGGAGGGATGATCCTTTCTTTGCCCTGGGATATAGCCCTCCCCGTTGGTGCCAGTTTTTCCACGTTCCTGGGCTAAGCCCAAGACTGCAGAACGTGTGGCCGGTTGCCGCAGAGTGACCCGGCTCCATGCGATTCCTCGCGAGGAGCTGGGAGCTATGCACGGGAGTGCTGCGCCCATCAGGGGTAGGGTGGGGAGAGTGGGGAAAGTAAGTTAAATTTAAAAAAGGACGTATGTTTTGCGCATGAGCGTTTGTGCGCTGCTGGTTCTTTAAGAAATTTTTTTAAATGGCGGGCGCGATACCTCTCTTTCTGAGGTCGTCGCACATCACATTTAAACAGAGGAGGGATCTCGCATTAAACAGAAAGCAATATCTTCTCTCCTCTGTAGCAGGGTAACAGGTAGGTCTAGCTACCGCCTCAGTCTAACCATCAGAAGCCATTGTGCTGCTACTCCACCTTTTCTTTATTAGCAGATCTTCTGTGGTAAGAAAAAGAAAGAAGCAGGGGTGGAACTATCAGAGGGTTACAAGTAGGGACCTTGAAGAAATCGGCAAGGGAACCAAATGAGTTTGTATGTTTATTCATCCAACCCCAGTGACTTCACAGCAGACCGGCTTTTCCCCAGCTGGGTGGAGTGCGCAGACTTGCAGACTGTTTCCCTAACCTTTGGGAATGTAGCACAAATTCTGTCATAGAAAAATACACCAAAAACAACAACCAGCAAAAATGTGCATTTCTCCCATATGCTAAAGCGTGGAAAAAAAATAGTGGGAGGGTGCATTTGCAAACAGTCAGAAACTGAACAAAAATCCAATTCTGTCGATGGGTGGATGATGGAATGAAAGGCGCCTGAGGATCCATTAAATACAGACGGAAAGGATTTTTCACAATCCGTACATCCCTAGTTAGGAGTAGAAGATGACATCATCAGTGCCCCCCCCTAAAATTCTGTGAAACTTCATCTGGAAACTTCATCTGGAAGCACCATTATACATGGAATTCAGCATTTGACATATAATATTCACTATTTGATATTTGACGATTAGCATTTGATATTCAGTATCTAAGGCCTTAGCTAGACCTACCGGTCTAGCGGGGTGGAGGGGTAAAGATCTCATGATATTTTTATTGTGAGATCTCCCCCTCTGTTCACACACAGCATACGACGACCTTAGAGGGAGAGGCATTGCACCCGCCATTTTGTTTTTTCTTAAAGGGGAAGATGTACATGAGCGCTTGTGCGCAAAAGTAAGTTTTTTTTTTAAAAAAAAAAATTCTCCACTCACCCTACTCCACCCCCAATGGACGCAGTGTCCTGAGGAGCTCTGTGCCCTGTGTGCAGGTCCCTGCTCCTCACGAGAAACTGCAAGGAACCAAGACAAACAGTGACACTCGGCCACACATTCTGCGGTCTCGGGCTCAGCCTGGGACCACGGATAAACCAAGCTCAAAGGGTAAGGCGAGATCTTGGAGCAAGGGAGGGATCATCCCTCCCTGATCCTGGGATCCCCTGTGTGTCATGTGAATTCACAGGGACGATCCCGGGGATCGCCCCGGGATTTCGCCCCATCTAGCTAAGGCCTAACATCCAGTGTTTGATGATATCCAATGTAGAACATAGATGCTGTGTTTATGGAAAAGTGGGATGAAAAATCTTGAGAATAAATAAGGAAATGCAACTTTTTGATAAGGTTCGAGGGGCTTTTTTGGTGTGTGTGTTTTTAATAGGGTGGAAAATGCTAAGTAACAAATGTCTCTCGCACCAAAAGAAATCTGACAATAGGGATCTTGCTTGTTTATTGTGTATATAGGCTCTGACGTTATGGTTGTCCGCAATTTAAATCTAGCACATTTTGCTCAGTTACGATAGGCTAGGCAGGATCTCTGCTATTGCTTTATAATGGCATTGCAGTGCACTCACAACTGTTGGGGCCCATTGACACATTCCATATACTGTTTTCAAACTGCTTTCAAAGTGTTATATCCTGCTTGGTGTATATCTGGCCCTAGTCTCTGAGGGCTCATCTACACCACGCCAGATATTCCACTATGAAAGCAGTATATAAAAAGCAGGAGCCACACCAAGCAGGATATAGCAGTATGAAAGCGGTATATGGTATGTGTCAAAGGGCCCCAATAGTGGTCAGTGCACTTCAATACCACTATAAAGCAGTAGTGTGGCTCCTGCCTTTTATATACTGCTTTCATAGTAGAATATCCTGCTTGGTGTAGATGAGCCTGTGGCGTTACACCCCACAAGTCAATTCCAAATGTATGTCTGCAGTTTGTAAGTCTGTGGTTTTTAGAATGTTGGCCTGAGTGATATATAAGGGAATGACTGAGGGGACTGAGAGTTCTTGTTCTTGTTCTTTTCAGGGAAAAGCTTTTCAGGGGGACTTGTTAGGTCCTCTTAGAGTCTTTAGTGCTCTCTGTATTTATGGTACTTAAGTTCTGGGAAATTTGAGCGTCAGTGTAGTGAGTGATGTCTTTAGAGTGTGGTGTGCACGTAGTGGAAGTATATTAATCAATACTGATAATAAAGAAAGTTCAAGAGTGATTGTGTGAGAGAAAGGAAAGTGCGAATGTGAGAGTGACAGGATTGTATGGAAGGTTTCAAAAAGGTTTTTAAATGTTGTTATTTGAAAAAAAGCTTATGAACTTTTAAAAATAAATTTTGATTGTTTGTTTTAAAACTACCACAAAAATCCCACGTGTCTGTTTGGCGTTTATCATCTTAAGTTTACACATTCAGCACCCACTCTGACAATCATTCACCTAAGCAGATATAACTCACAGCGCATTATTATATATATTAAAATCCTTCTCCATTTTAAATCCCTTTCTCCACATAGTTTGGAGGAAGGTGGGTTTTATCCCTTGCCTCAGGCGTATCAAGCGGTGGTGCTTGGCTTGAGCAGGGAGTAGCCTCGGCCAGTTCTGGTGTTCAGAGCCTGTATTGTCCCATAAGAAGTGGTGGTAGTGGTAAGGTCTGTTGTTCAGAGCCTGTGTCGTGGCAGAGCCCTGATTCATGTTGAAGCACATGGGAAAGGACAATAGCTCACTGTTACGTCTGAATCAAAGGAAAACAGAACTTGCAAATATATGATAGACTGTTTGTGGTGGAAGAAAGTGGGGTGGACACTTGGTACCTCACAGTACTTGATCCAAGGGGGTGGGGACTTTCCCCCCTGCATACACATATTTCCCTTAGGGCAGTGAAGTTGACCCTTAAGTGAACATTGTACATGTTTGAAAGAGCAAGATAGGCTTTTGGTCTTCAGTAATTTCTATCTGAGATCCAAACATTTCCTTGACAAAGACAAGTAAGAATAAAAAAGAATTGAAGTTGCAGGTGATTGTCATAGATATGACTTGCGTTCGGTTATAATTGTTTCCAGGTACAAGACTACCATGGGAGGAATTGAATCTTCTCAATGGATACAGAATAAGAATGAAGAAAAACAACAACAAACGGATGTGTCATTGGCTGTCCACAAGGGACAGAAGGCTGTAGATTGCTTCTTCATTTCCCCCACTTTATTTTTAATTTCCAGATGCAAGGGGCATGATACAAAGACACTCTGTGAAGTAGATGAAAACTGGATCAAGCAACAAAATGAGCCACACAAGAGACAAGTAGTTGAAAATGCCAATCTTCAAATAATGCTCAGAGAAAGGATTAGATAATGAGTAGAGGACCCTGAGTAGCAGATGCAATGATTTGAGCTACTTTAATTGCTCAAAGGGTTTATCATGTTCTACACTGTGGAATATTACTTAATAGGATCTATATAACTCGAGAGTTTACCTCTCTTTTGCAGCTTTGTCTGGGTGACATTTGTTGACCACTTACCATGCTGGAGATACTTAAAGATTTCCCTCTGGATGGATTTCTTCACTCCGCCCAAGGTTGACAATGGGCTTTTCCTCTAGATTGACTTTCCTGTGGATCTTCCGTAGGGCTCTATCCAACTGAGTTCCTGTCCAGGATGTGCACTGCTGCTCTCTATGGGATCAGCTGCCTATGGCCCAGCACTGACAGCTATGGGTGTCCTTGAGAAGCTGAAGTACACCAAAAGTATATATAATCTGAAGAAAAAGTCAACAGTTGGCTTTGAGCTGAGCCAAGAGGTTCATCCACAGTGTCCAAGTGGGACGGTTGAAATTATGAGGATGCAGGTATGTAAAAGCCATCTAGAGAAAGCTGGGAACTCTTGCAGGCATGGCAGTGTTCTGGCTGATACAGTTGCAGCAGCCCTTGGGGGAACTATCTCTCACTTGGGGTCCCTTGAACTTGCACTGCATTTATCCCAGCACTGGTATCTATCATTCATCCCCAGCACTTCTTGGTAAATCCACTGGGGGATTTACCTGCACACTGGGGGTTGCCAGAGTGGCCCTGGGGTAGAATTTGGCCATGGACCCCTCATAGCTGGTGCCAGCAGTGTAGTCTGGGGCTATCCCTGGGGTCATCGGACATGTTTTTATGCTCTGGCTAGTTGATCCAGAAGCCAGTGGGCCCCAAACCCAGAACAATACAGCAGGCCCTGGTTTTATCAGCAAAATGCTTCTACTGTGCCAACATCCCTAACAAATGCATGCATTTTATTCTCATAAATTAGAGTGCAGAAGAAAGTGACAAGGAAGTACCTTGAATATTATTTTTTTTAATAAAATTGTTCTTATAGTAGCTACAGTATGGTCATTGGATATTTTTAACAAATGTTCTCAGTCAGACATAATGTTGGCCTTATAATTCAACTACATCGACTTCACTTTGGAAACAAGGAAGACCATTTTCTCCAAAGGAAATCAATACAGGATGGATTTAGTAGGCGTAAATGGATCCAGCGCGACTTTGTCAATTGGGCAACAAAGCATTTCCCAGTGTTCCCATGTTGAATTGTCACCAAATTTTTATACATCCCAGAGTGAGCCCCGAGCCTTGTGAACATTATTTCGCAGACTACAGATGAATAGCACATTCTAAGACGGTCTATGAAAAGACAGCAAACGAAACACACGTTTCCCCTGAATGAGCCTTTGCTATACAGGAACATAGGAAGTTGCCTTATACCAAGCCAGGCTACTGGTCCATCTAGCTTTGGGATGTTGGAGGAATCCAACTTGGGGGCGGAGCTTAGTGAGTTTCCACCAGTTCTCTCTCCCCCCCCACACACAGAATGCCAGCTTATGGTTCCCTGAGCTGGCTTGACTTGATACATGCTAAGATGGGCAAGCTCATGTTTTCCCACTTTTTAATATTTGTGAAATCAGGATTTGTGCAAATTGGAATTCTTACAAATTTGTGGCTGGGAGTATTTTTGGAAATTGCATTTTTCTCCCTCTCTCAAAATACTAGAACCTGGGGTCATCCTATGAAGCTGATTGGTGGGAGATTCAGGACAGATAAAAGGAAGTACTTCTTCACAAAGCGCATAGTTAAATTATGGAACTCACTACCACAAGATGTAGTGATGGCCACCAATTTGGATGGTTTTAAAAGGGGGTTCGATAAATTCCTGGAGGCGAAGGCTCTCAATGGCTACTAGCCCTGATGGTTGTGTGCTGTCTCCTGTATCCAAGACAGTAAGCCTGTTGCTGGTGAACATGGGTGGGAGGGTGCTGTTGCACCATGTCCTGTCTGTTCATATCAACTGTGAACAGACACCAGAATGAACGTCACCGCACAATCCACTAAACAATCCTCGTGGAACAGATTTCACAAAATCCTGACATCCCTAATTGAATCCACCCGTCATTGTATAACACAGATGCTAGATGGAATTAGAACAATGGTCTGGTTCAGACAACACGCTAAACCATGCTGCTTAACCACAAAATGGTTAACGGAATGCATGCATTCCCTTAACCATTTTGTGCTTAAGCAGCATGGTTTAGCGTGTTATCTGAACAGGGCCAATGAGTGGTTACATAACGCCATAGGTGGCACAACACACCTGCACTTCCCCACAGAAACAGGAATGCATTTGTTCTTGAGGAAGGCAGTTCTTGCCAAGAAGGGAAGTATAATTATGCAAGCAGAGTCTATTACATTTGCCCTCTTTCTTATACAGTTCAAAGGCCAAAAAGGAAAGCTCTAAAATATACATATGTGTATGCACACACACATATATCACACACACTTTTTAAAGGCCATTTCACTAGGGAACAGTCTTTGGCATTTGCTGTTCACTGTTGTTTTAATCAGCACTATTGAGCCAAATATAAAGAGCTCTGTTTATTTTTAATTAAGGAAAGCAGTGCCTATAAAATCAAATGAAATATATAAGCAATGTTGCCTGTTGGAGATGTTCTTTTCAGCCTGAGAGTAATACCATGAATGCCAATGCACATCTGGTACTACGCCTACAGTCCGCACCAAGTGTGGTGTAGTGGCTAAAGTGTTGGAATGGGAGTCATGAGATCCAGGTTCTAGTCCCCACTCAGCCATGGAAGCCCAGTGGGTGACTTTGGGACAGTCACAAACCCTCAGCCCAGCCTACTTCACGGGGTTGTTGTTGTGAGGATAAAATGGAGAGGAGGAGGAGGAGGATGTACACCAACCTGGGTTCCTTGGAGGAAAAAAGGTTGGTTATAAATGCAATACTAAATAAATAAGTGAACAACTAGGCGTGGATGTCGATTGGGACATAGGTCCATGTGGAACTACCAGGAACAGGCCCTCAGATGACCTCAGTGACTGGGCAGGTTGATAAAAAAAAGAAAAGAAGCCATGCTCTGAAGTATGCTGGTCCAAAGTTTTTTAGGGATTTATACGGGAGCAGGTAGAGAGAGCAGGCTGGTCATCAAGGCAAATCACAGTGAGGACAATGCTTTCTACCCTCACACTGAAGAGGCAAACATTTTTGCTCTCCCCAGAAACAATCCCCAAAATGGCGAATTGCATTTCACATTGAGGGAAAGTTTTATTTATTTATTTCTACGCATAATGCACTTACCCCATTTCAATCAAATCTTACTTGTTGGCAGTTGTCACACAGTGTCACCAGAATCCGGCATATTACGGGCGGAAGGAATGTAAGGTCTTCCTGACCTGAGTTGCTTTGGGCCTGAGGATTAAGTCAGGAAATGATGGGCCAACATCAATGGATTTTAATCTGAAGCAACTTGATCTTTTCCCCCCACTCCTTCTGGGAGTTTTATTTGTTGTGCTTAGGGTGCACTATAGATCCAAATACATTATGATGTCTTTTTATTTGTTTCTTTCAGGAGAGAAAGGAAGAGCCAGAGAAAGGGTTCGATGAATCAGGAAGGAAAAAAATCCCTCAATTTTATGAAACAATCTGTTACCCTATCAAAACAAACCCCCGTAATGAAATGTTAGTGACCGTAGCAAAGCATGAAACAGAGATACTGTGCTCATTCGAAGGCAGAATATGGCAACTACTGCCAAAGACAACATGTTCTTCAGAAATGCACAGAATGTGTGTCTGTGTTGGGGTGTGCATGGCTCTCTCCGTGTCTGGGGTGGGTGGGGGGAGAGGTATTAATGTTCTATCAGCAGAACACTTCCTGCTTGAGGCTTTCATTAATCCATATTTTCCGAACACTGAAAAAAACAACCAACTTCATAAACTATTTCACAACTCACTGAAAGTTTCTGAATCTCAAATCCCTTTAAACCAAAAGCACGGCCATGAGGCTACGGATGGCTAAGAAATTTGTTGAATTCACAAATTTATGCAAGCACGCCCAACTCACATCTCCCAAGACTGAAAACGGAAGAGAACGCCTCTCTCGAATGAAAACCATATGTTTCTGAGGCTTGAAATGAATTTTGGGGAGTGGATATGATTTGTTCTGTTTTAAAAAAGAACATTTGAAATGTGCACACAAAGAGTGTGTACATTTGAAAGAATGCACACAAAAATACGATTCTTAATGGGGTAACTGCGTACATTTCAAACATGTGTGCAATTTATGCATTCATCTGGAAAGATGCACACAGAAATACATGTGAATTGCCATAGAGGTTTGCAATCCAGTGTGGACCCAGTTGAATAAGCTTGGTGGTAGAAAAATAAGAGCCTAGACAAGATTGAGCGTGACAGATTTACCTATCCGTATATTAGACATGTGTGTTATCAATGTGGGGAGGGGGTATTTTGTTTGCTTTGTTAAGAAGCTGAGCATGTTCAGTGGGATTAGCACATCGGGTATTACAAGGCAATGCCAAAACACATCTTAAAAATTAAGAGAAACAGATAGAGTGCCAGAGCATATCCATAGCAGGAACAATAAAAAGGGAAGGAGTGTCTCCACCACAGGGCGTAGAGGGAGGGAGGGGGCAGGATCACAGACTTACCAGCTTCCGTGATCCTCCCCTTGTGTCTTGATGGCCACATGATGTCCTGGAAGGACGTCACAGCTGCCATTTTTTAAAACAGCAGCAACAGAGAAGACCGCAATTGCGCTCCACTGAAATGTGAGTTTTAGAAAAACAACAGTGATCCCACCCCCAATGTATACGGGCAGCCCCTGTGCAGCTCTGTCCACATTTTAAATGACCCACTACTCACAGGGAGGATGGGACAACCTGGGAGCAGCCGCCACATGGCCCGCACCCCACAGGATATTCCCAGGAATGCCAAAAGTATGGGTTTTCCGCGGTTCCCTATATCCCGAGGAAAGACCCTGGTCATCCTGGGTTGCCCCCAGGATCCCCTGTGCATCATTTGGATGAACAGGGACGATCCAGGGACTACCCCGGGATAGAGGGATGGTGCAGACATGCCCAGAGTGTCATTTGCAAGCCAAAATCTGTCTGCACCAAGAACTCCACCCAGAGATAGGGCAGCTTGTGTGTGGGGGGTGGGTGGGGTGGGTGGGGGGAAATCATTCAAGAGACGCTGATGGACTGGGAAGCAAGCAGGTATGAAGAGCCAATGAACCATCAAAGGGGTGGGACCATTCTGGGGGCTGAGAGGATTATTCTGACCCTTCTTCCACCATCGAGAGCCTCAAATGGTTCACTGCATTTCTTATTGTACAGGAGAGATGGCATTTCGCAAGCTGCTATATGAAATTTCCCATTGATGCATTTGTGTGCCTTTCTTAATTAATTTATGATTGATTGCATTTCCATACTACCCAATAGCTGAAGCTGTATGCATTTTCAGTTGTGCACATTTTTCAACAGCACACACGTGGTTTTCGGTGTGTGTTCCTCCCCCCTCTGAAACTTGTCATATGTTTGGCAACTGTACAGTTTTCAGAGGCAAGTTACATCCCATTCTGTTGGCAGGTACAAAACAGGCATTTGGGCCTCAATGTGAAGCCAATACATTTCTCACCCATCCCTAGACTGAGGGGGAGGTCTCTGACAGGCAGAACCTCCTCCTCCTCCTCTTCCCACTACTTCCCGAACAATTTGGGCTTTTCCTAATTGGCCTTGGTTCATTTAGGCTTTCAACCAGTCGAAGTGCCTTCCATGTCCTCTTCCTCATCCGATAGGAGTCACTATCCCTGCTGCTGCTATTCTTGCTCAGGTGGAGTTCATCATCCCCCATCAGCATCACATCCGAGTTGGCTCAGTAACATTTGGGTCGGACGGCTATCCTATCCATCTTCCATTTTCTATGACCTTGCAATCCATACAATTTTATTAGCAAATCTCAAATGGGCCATCTTGCATCGGTGGTGCGCTCCAGGCGAATCAAGGTAATCTCCTTTCCTTTTATACGAGACATTTCTGAGCACGAGTTCCCGTATTTAGTTACCATTTATCATTTCCATTATAATTATTTGCTGCTGTAATATATATCCAGGTCAAAAGAGCGAGAGGCAGAACACAACTCTCTGCTATCTTCATTTCGAAATCTGTATTTATCAAACTAGGTTACCCTGCACTTAGGCGGTGATTTATTTAACACAGAGCCCAGAGGGGAGCCTTGAAGCTGAGATGGGGAAAACTAGCAATGGCTACAGTCAGTCTGATAATAAAACCCTTAACGAAGAAATGGAAACATCAGAAATGGTAGGAAAGTTAGATCAGCCTTCTGGAAAATTGTGATACTTACTTAGCCTGACAGGTGTTCAATATCTTGATTTACTTAAGTAACATTAAGAAAGAAAGCTTTTTGCACAAACTTTTTTTTTTAATTGAGCGCTCTTCCTTGTTCTCAGATTTCCATCATATTCTAAATACCGGTATTCTTTGGCTGGTCATTTGTGATTCCTGGTGTGGCATGGGCATCTGGTGCTTGCCTGTCAGTCTGCTAATTCCCAGTGCCATCCAGGGAACTACAGAATGCCTCGTACTGCAGCCTACTGGGGAATGACTGGACGATGATCATAGAGATGGCTGTCCAGAGCAGCCAGGAGGAATGGAGGAAAACGAATCAGAACTATCTGCAGGGGAGCTGGCATTTGATATGCTTCTACAATTTGCACAGTGGCCAGCCTCTGAAAAAGACTTAAGGCTCATCTACACCAAGCAGATATTCCACTATGAAAGGGGTATGAAAGTAGGATATAAAAGGCAGGAACCACACTACTCTTTTATAGTGGTACTGAAGCGCACTGACGACTTTTAGGACCCATGACACATACCATATACTGCTTTCATACCACTTTCATAGTATTATATCCTGCTTGGTGTAGATGCGACATGGGCTCCAACAGTTGTCTGTGCACTTCAATATCACTATAAAGCAGTAGTGTGGCTCCTGCCTTTTATATACCGCTTTCATACCACTTTCATAGTGGAATATCCTGCTTGGTGTACATGTGGCCTCAGTCTAGGCTTGTTCATCCCTGGCCGATGGCTGGTTGGCCACTGTGTGAATAGAGTGCTAGACTAGATGGACCGTTGGTCTGATCCAGCATCAGGGCACTTCTTATGTTCTTATGTTCTTAAGCTAGAAAGATGAAGAGAGAGATTTACAGGTGGCAAGGATGAGAATCGCCCACTGGCTGAGAAGGTATCAAACAGAACAGAGGACATCTGAAATAGTCCACACACTTGCACAATCTCTCATAATAAGGCTTCTGGAATATGATTATTTCTCCTGGCATAGAGGGAAACATGCTCCTATCTATTTATTTTGCTCCCCTTATCTTTCTGCTCCCCTTATCTTTCTGGATGCCCATCCTACCTCAGGCCCTGGATGTGAAAAGGGCAGGTTTCCCATACAAAGGGCTAGGCAATTGTGTCATATGTCCTGAACAATGAGTGGAGGAAAGTGTTGGCTGGTGTGTGGGTATGCAACGATCTTCACACAACCTCCCCATCTTGTCAGGATTGGTAGTCTGGGGTCAACAATGAGCAAGCAAGTGGATCTTGAGAATAGGAGATCAGCTGGACTTAACCCAAGAAACATGCTTCTCAGGCCTTAGCTAGACCTAAGGTTTATCCTGGGATCATCCCGGGGTCATCCCTGCTTGCTCCTGGGATATCCTGTGTGTCATTTACATGAACAGGGATGACCCCGGGACGATCCTGGTATAAACCTTAGGTCTAGCAAAGGCCTTAGATAGAAGAGCCAGAACAAAGATTGAGGCTTTCTCAAGCCAGGTGGAACGCTCTTGGATTCTTTATGTCGCCAGACAAATGCTGAACTCGTGCCTGACCTACTAGCTTCTACTCAGCTACACTGGTCGCACCTAATGTATGGTTGACAGCAGACCAGCTTCTCAATCTTCTTTGTCGGCTGCCGGAATTCAGATAATTCTGGTTGACAGAATTCAGATCATTCTGTTTGACAGAATGAGAAGTCCCTTCTACTTTAAAGATCTCAATGGCCTGAGAAGGTTCTACCCATTAAGGTGCCCTAAAATACAGTATTATTAAATAAATAAAGAAGGTAAGTCACAGATGATGAAGGTGATATTATTACAACTACTACTACTTCTACTACTACTACAATTTCTATACTTTCCAATACATGAAGTCTGATGATGATGATGATGACAAGTTACAGCTGGGATAAATAACCATTGCAGATTCTTATAGCATTTAGGTAACCTAAGCTGAGGTTACAATGTTGGTAACTTTTCTCTCTCTTTCCCCATCAAATGGATCACTTTACATCCCATCAAACAGGTTCCCCCTTTTCTTCCTTTAGCCTATTTTTGTTCTGTTTCTGTCTCCACCCCCCCTCCCCAATACATACACCACACACACACACACACACACACACACACACACACTTATCTCTAATGACCCCTGCTGAGTTTGGCAGCAAAATCGTAGCAAGATTTCTCTTTCATGACAACGTGAAAGCAGCGATTGAGTTCCAGACACAGGGTAGTGTTGTTGTATTCCTCAAGCAACAGGGCATGGACATAAATTTTGCAGTATGGCTGTAATAGGTTGGAAACTTGGGGGCCATTGCCAGCTCAAGCAATCACTTCTGAATCCATGAAGAGGAGAAGCAACACAGATGTAGTAATGCAGATATCTCCCAATTCACCCTGTTTGGGCAAGTCTTAAATGTTCTTGTGATGTGGGGAAAGGCTAGAAACAGTGGGCATTTGTAATTCTCTTTGCCCTGGCCCCCAGAGGGGGTAACACAGGCCAGTGATGTCCCCTTCCATTTGCAGAAGGGAAAGCAAGCAAAATAGTGTGTCACACTCCTTTTTGGCCTTTCCTGACAATGACCTTTTCTACTGCTGCTAAGTGGAAATCCTCCCCATCGCTGGCTGCCTCCACCAAACCAGCCTTAAAACTCCTTGGGTATCCCATGTCCACTTTTAGATATTGGGGGGGGTGCTTTTAGATCTGGGAATGGGTAACGGTAAGTTTTTTTAAAAAAATAATTTGGTTTTCCTGCTCCCCCACCCTAATCCCGATGGGTGTAGCACTCCTGAGGAGCGTTGCACCCCATGCACGGCTCCCGGCTCTGCACAAGTAATCATGTAGAGCCGGGTCAAGCCGCAGCAACGGGCCACACGTTCCGCGGTCCCGGACTCAGCCCAGGACCGTGGAAAAAATCGGCCCAAAGTGAAGGGCTGTATCCCAGGGCAAGGGAGGGATGATCCCTCCCTGATCCCAGGATCCCCTGTGTGTCATGTGGACGCACAGGGGTGATCCAGGGGTTCGCCCGAGGATATAGCCTGGTCTAGCTAAGGCCTCTGTCCCTATTTTATCCAAGTTCCTTCTTAGCAATATCTTACTGTCGGAGATCCAACATTTTCTCCTAGTTCCCCATATCCAGCAGCCCTTTCCTTCCTCTACAGGTCTGATTTTTTTTTCTGTGATTCTCTGTCTCTCTGATCCTTCTAATCTTCTTTTTTCTCAAAATCTGCTCTTCTGCCCTCAGAATGTTATATATTAAAAGTAGCCTATATTTTCCTCTCTCCAATCAGAAGGGTAGCTCCTTGATTTAAATTAGCCCTACATTCCTGTCCTGAGCTCTCCCCTTGAACTCCTGTTGAACTTCCTGTCTAGTTCCTTATTTCCTCTTCCTCTCCAGACCTTCTGGCTCCATGAGCCTTTCTGCCAATACTTGGTGTCCTGATTCTAATAACTCTTGACCTTTTGGCTGGTACTCTCCAGCACACCTTCAAAAAAGGATTTAACCCCATCATATCCAAACCAAACTTTATACAAACATGTAAGACAGTTCTGTTCCTTCAGATGGGGCAACAAGTAAACTTGAAATGGGCTACCATTGGTCCAAGGTTCATATCTTGGGTAGGCCTATCCCAAAAGATACCATGGACTTCTTCTCTTGCTTGGCAGAAAGGGCTTTGCTTACATGCCTTAATTGAAACTGGCTGATAATATCTGTACCTGCCAATGTTGTTTGCTCAGCTTTTCATAATTTATATCGTAGTCTCAATTAAACTTTATGGTAAACAGATATAGCGAAATTTCATTTGTTCATATTTCATATTCTCTCTTATCATTTTGGAAAGGGAGGAAAGTTGCTGCTGACAGAGACAGTAATCAAGTGGGATTAGAGTCATATTGTATACAATGTGCTTTTCAGTTCTGAGCTCCTGCGGTTGTGTCATAGTCACAGCAGGAGAAAAGAAATGGGAGGGGAGGATCCAGGCTAAATAAGGACAACATTTTTGAGGGGAGATAAATCTTATTCTTTGCACACACACACACACACACACACACACACAAGGCAGGGGAGGGGAAAACCAGGGTTTAAATTGAACAAAAACCATTCAGGGGTCCCAAAGTGAAATAAACAGCTGCTAGCTTCCACCAGAGGAAAGTCACCTATCGGACAGGGACACTACCGAAATTTACCACCAACTTCTTCTTCTTATTATTATTATTATTTATTACATTTATATCCCACCTTTTTTCCTCCAAGGAACCCACATACACAATCCCCCAAAATCACCCAGTGGGTTTCCATGGCCGAGTGGGGACTAGAACCTGGATCTCCCAGCTCCCAGTCCAAAACCTTAGCCACTACACCACACTGGCTGTCACATATGAAAGTGCTTTGTACCATCTAATACCATTGGTCCATCTAACTCAATATTGTCTATCCCAGTCTTCTCCAACATGGTGCCTTCCAGCAGTTTTGGACCTCAGTTCCCAGCAGCCAACATGGCCTAGGGTTAGGAATGTTGGAGTTGTAGTCCAAACATATGGAGGACAACAAGTTATGGAAGCCTGTTCTATTTTGAACAGCAACAGTGGTCCAGGATCTCAGGCAGTGGTCTATGCCTGAGATCTGTCCAGTTAAAAAGGTCGAGTAACCCACTACTTGATCTTTTCAACTGGAGATGCCAGGGATCAAACCTGGGGCCTTGAGCTATGACTGAACCCCTCTTTGATAATGACCAGCCTTAGCTGTAGGATGGGGAGGGGGAAATGAAAGCAAGAGACTGATATCTAATACGTTCCTTACCATCCTCTTCAACAATTGACAGCACCAGCTACTCAGTGTTCCACCAGACCCTAGCAGATGCTATAATATTTGGTGAAAGTCCTTTCATCACGCAGTAAAAATTAGACATGTGAGACTCAGCAAAACTCAAGCTTGCTGAAATTCTCTGAATTCCATCACAAAGCTCATCCAGAGGATCTTTTCTTCTGCCACCCGTAGACTGTGGAATCGCCTGCCGGAGGAGATTCATCAGCTTAATACTTTCTCTGAGTTTAAGACATCCATAAAGACTAGTCTTTTCCGACAGGCCTACCCAGATAAATTTTGAACCTAAGAACTTTAAGATTTTGTGAGTGTTCTTTTAATATTGTATTGATTTTATATGTCCTTTTAACAAGTTTTATGTGTTATATTGTATTTAATGTTCTCCACCTCAATCCAGAGGGAGAGGCGGGTAAGAAAAAAATGAATAATAATAATAATAATAATAATAATAATAATAATAATAATAATTCCTATTTAAGTCCATTTTGCATTGCAAGCTTTCGTGTTTTTCTTTATTTTCGCATTAAAAACCATGAGCATTTTCTGCATATTTTCCCAAACGTACAAATCAATGGTGTCCTTCTTTGAAATGCACACATTTTCCCCATTGTTTAAGGCACATTTGTGTGTATTTTTCAAAAGTATACATGTTTATGCACATTTTTCAAATGTATGCATGTTGTTAAACTTCTTTTTCCTTTTCTTTTTTGTCTGTGAATCACGTTACGAGCTTGGAAATGCATGGACTTTGACTGCAGGTTGCATCTGAGTCCGTGTTCAATCCGAAAAGTATGAACTGGGTAAATCCTGATCAAAAACAACCTGTAATGAATTTCTCATACATCTCTAGTAAAAATAAGGCTGTGCATCGCTCTGTAATCACTAGAGTACTGATTGTGCATTTCATGAGTATTCAGCAACTAGTGTTAATTAACAATGCACAGAAGGAGAAAAATTGTCCAGCAGGAAATGGCAAAATAAATCCCATTGGAAGACAGGGGTAGGAGAAATGAACCATAAAGCCAGACTGGTGAGAGGTACATATTTCCTTCCTCCTTTCCTCCGTACTTAAAGCCTATTTCATTTAGAGCTTTTCTTTATGAGGCTGTTAATGCTATTTTCAGTTTCATCACTGAATTGAGAAAACTACATGAGGAACATTTCCTTCCCTGCTTTTCTGCTACATAAACTCTAGGTGGCACTGTGATACACCAGAAGAGCACAAATACACAAGAGGAAATCAAACTTCATTTCACTTTCACAGTTAAATGCTGCATTTCACCTGATCTTAAAAAAAAAAAACCCAAAACTCACCGAAAATGCTAGTTAGATGCAGAAGTGACATCTTCTAAAAAATATGTAAACAATTGTAAGTAGGGAGTGAGGATTGCACAATAAATACCACTTGTAGAAAAGCCCTCAGTGAGATAATCCCTAGTAAGCCAATTATTAGCATCAAGTGTCCAAAGCAACTAGGCTTCAGATGGAGGATGGGTGGTCACCTAGAATCAAAGAATCATAGAATAGCAGAGTTGGAAGGGGCCTACAAGGCCATCGAGTCCAACCCCCTGCTCAATGCAGGAATCCACCCTAAAGCATCCCTGACAGATGGTTGTCCAGCTGCCTCTTGAAGGCCTCTAGGGTGGGAGAGGCCACCTAGTTTAAAGTCCAAAGTTGGGGTCAGCTCCAGGATTTTGCATTCAGGCAAAGGACGTTCAGTGGGTTCCTTAAACAACATAGGTGTGTGCAGTACATTTCATTAGGGTGTGCACCCAGGTATTATTATTTTTTAAAGGTGAACATTTATTGAATACTCAGTCTTAAAGAACATTATTTTTCTTCATTCATTTATTAAACACTGTAGACACTGATGCCCTACTCTGAGTTCAGCTTGGTTGACCGCAAGAGGGCTGTTGCAGGGGAGGGGGGATAAGGAAACGCTCCTCAAGCTCCAGCACTGATGGGGCTGTGTGGTGACACTGGCTGGATGAGGGGCTTAGGAGGCAATATTAGCCTTGGGGGGAGGGGGTCCTCCTGGCTTCTTTGAAGCATGGTTCCGAGCAGAGAGGCTTCCAGCAGAACGATTCCATTTCACTGCTGATGCTGGGAGCAGTGGCATGCTGTTGGGGGTGGCAGCAGTGGAGAAGCCAGAAAACCATCCCCACTGCATCTGAAGCCCCCTCTGGATTCCTACTCAATTGCTCCCACAATTTGGCACTTATTGCTTGAGACATTAGGGTGTGCCTTGGCACACCTGGCACACCCCTTGTGCGTGCCTATGTTAAGCAACGGGTCCCAGTGTTAGGCTCCAAGCATGGGACGAAGAGGAAGAAGCAGTGGGTTCAAAATGGGTTGAGCACCTTGGATAGCACCCTTAGAGTTGTGACTGGTTCTGACTAAAACCCAGAGTGGATTCACAGCCCACTGAAATTGGAGCCACAAGACTCCACTGGACAGCTGGAGTGACATGCTCTGAACACTGAACACTAAACTGAGCTGTAGCAAGGCTAGGTATGGGCACACTCTGCTCGCCAGACTCCCACCAGTTGCCCAAGCCTGGTGGACATGTGGGGTGAGTTGCCAGGCGGTCCATGGGCACCTGTTGAGAGCTCGTGTCCTCTTCTTTTTTTGTCCATGAACCACAGTTTCTGGAGGCAAAGGAAATTATGCGTTCCTTACCACCACTGGGGGTCTTCAAGGTCCTGATTAACAGGGCTTTAATGCCCTCATTGGAGCGGGGGGGGGGGAACGAAATGAGCAATTTCAAGAGCTGCCAAAAAGTGTGCATTTCTCCCTGCTGTGTTAATGGTGGCCTCCTTCCATGCAGTGAAGGGAAAGGGTGCGATGCCAGAAGCCAGGCATCGTACCCATGCCCAAGTGCTCAGGTGCAGCTCTGCCTTCAGGCCAGGTGCATCTGAATGTGTCCGCCAGGGCTGTAAACAAGGGCGGGTCTGCTGCCCTTGCAAACCCAGTCAGTCACTTGCACCATCCCTAGTTCCCTTCTTTGTTTCTGTGAGCCTACGGATGCTAGAGAAATCCTTGACAGACCTGAATGACGTCGGATTCCTGAGAATCCTGCAGAATCCACAGCAAAACGACTCTCCCTGCAAGTGTAACTTGAAGATTTGGGCATAATATTTACCCTGGGGAAAAAAATGGGAAGCTGCACAAATTGCAGCTGCAATTTGCATATCTAAAAAAAAATTACAGAGAAAAAACATACATTGTGCCGTGGGGTGTCAGAGAAATATGCCATAGAATCAAAGGACTTTGTATTTCTATGAATTTGACCCACAGATTGTGCAATGCCCTGGCTTTTTATGATTCACATGGATTCTGCGGATTTGCAGATGGTTTCCCCCCCCCCCCCCACTTTTTAGAATATTACTCAAATTTAGTCACAGAAAAACAATTTTTTATAAAAGGAAAAAATGGCCAATAAAGGTGCATATCCCCCATAGGCTAAAGCAAGAAAATGCACATTTGGGGGAAGACTTGCACATTTTCTCAAGTGGAAATTTGCACAAATTGGACAAAAAGAAATGGTTTTGCCAATGAGTAGATGACAGAATGAAAGGCACCTGACAATCCATGACATACAGGCAGAACGGATTTTACAAAATCCGTACACCTCTAGTTGCGGGTAATGAAGAGCAAAGCTTAATACCGGTGCAATGCTTGGGCCCATGATAGGGTCACCCACCCAAGGTGGGTGGTAGGAATAAAATTCCATAGGCCTCATCCTGCATGTGGCATGTCCCCACTGAAAGGGTGACATCGGAGTTCACTAGAAATGTAAAGGAGAGACTTGTAAATACGTAAAGCTGGAGTGTAGAGTAAAGCCCACGTATTGGCCTGGTTCTCGTGTAATGGCAAGCCACTGTGGGTGAATTGACCACATGACTTGTTGTTTTACATTTTAAAAATTCAAGCCATGGTGGGGGCAGGCTACAGCTTGTCGTTACATGTGAACTAGGGATGTGCTCCGCTTCTAATCGGACCGGAGAAGCAGTAGCGGAGCGGGGGGCTTCGCCTGCCCTTAAGGCGGAGGCGAAGAGGATTGGGGGGCCAGCGGAGCGTGGCGAAGAGGATCGAGGTGAAGGCGGATCCTTCGCCTCGATCCGGAGCTCCGCCGGAAAGGTAAGTGGGGTTTACCGGGCCCTGTCACTGTCGCCCATGCGGCGACAGCAGCAGGGCCCGGTAACGCCCCCCGCCCTCCTCTCCCTTACCTGCCTCCATCCGTGGTCCATCAGTGTCTCCAATTGAGCCCGTGGTTCCAGCAGGAAGTCTGGGCCGCACTTGCGGCCCAGACTTCCTGGTGGAACCACGGGCTCAATTGAAGACGGCGACGGACCGCGGACGGAGGCAGGTAAGGCCCCCCCCTCCTTACCGGGCTCTGCCGCCGTCGCCGTATGGGCGGAGATGGCGGCAGGGCCTGGTAACCCCCCCCCCTATGGGGGGGACCGGAGCTCCAATCCGGATCCGGAGCTCCGAGCGGAGCGGAGTGGGCACAGGCGGAATGGGGGGGGCGGAGCGGGCCGATCCGAAAATGGCGGATCTTAAAGTGAAGCGGAGTGGGGGGTCCTTGCACACCCCTAATGTGAACTTGCCTGGAGTAGGTTGTTTCAGTGCTTAAGAAGCCACAGAGAACCCATGGCCTGTTCTAGGGTTCGGGGTGTGCGTGTGTTTGTTAACAGTGTAGTGTAGTGGCTACAGTGTTGGACTGGGAGTCAGGAGATCCAGGTTCTAGACCTCACTCAGCCATGGAAGCTCACTGGGTGACTTTGGGCCAGTCACAGACTCTCAGCCCAACCCACCTCACACGGTTGTTGTTGTGAGGATAAAATAGAGAGGAGGAGGATTATGTACACTGCCTTGGGTTCCTTGGAGGAAAAAAGGCAGGATATAAATGCAAGAATAAATAAATAATAAAAATAATAGTGACAAGCTGCAGCATGCCCCCACCCTGGCTTGAATTTTCAAATTACCAAGCAGCACAGTAAGGCGAAACCCTGCAGGGAAATTCACCCACAGTGGCTTCTCGTTATGCACAAACTGACCTGCTCTGGCCTGCGCTCTTTGTTCTAAGAGTGTGAGGGGAAATTGGCTTAATGGAATATTATGTTCTCCATTCAAAAACTCTGATATTGCTCTAGGCAAGAAAAAGCAGATCTGAATTGTTGTTACACATCTCATGCACCACTCTTCAAATTAAGACCAACTTCCATGGCCAATTGCAGCATTTTATCTGTCAATAAGATGTTAAACCTGCGAAGTGTTTCGGACACTTATCTGCAGCACTAAATATGGTGTGCGTTTCCTCCTACATGCAGACAGAAAATATTGGATCTTGATAACATCCCCGTTTGAATTTGTGATGTTAAGTAATGGGCAACTTTTGAAGCCGGGGGATATAAAATTTGAAGTCCAGCCTTAATTTATATAGCAGTATCTGTAACCTAAAATAACTCTGTGACTTTTGCACACCAAGTTGGTGACGGATAGAGCAGAGGAGAGAAAAGGAAAGAGAAAAGAAATTGTTCTGACCCTGATCTTTTCCTCCTACCGCAAGAGGATGCTGCCCCTCCAGCACCAACACTTCCTTACTTTCTTCAGCAAAGCATGATTGGTGACACTAAAACCGTCCAGCATAAAGGCAAATATGCTCCTTAGCTGTCCAATTACATTACATCATCTCTGTCATTAATGGCACCTCGTGTCAAGATGCGGTGAATTGCCTTCTGGAAGTGGGGTGCGTAATGGCAAATGTTGCCCATATGCAATTTGCAGTGCACATCATCCCATCTTACTCAGCGGAAGGATAGTGCGTCGCCTCCTGAGTTATCGCCCCCTCCTTAATCTTGTTTCCAGTGGCAACCAAATCAGCATTGATGGCCTGGCAAGACATTGTGTGTGCAGAACGACCGGCTGCCTTTGCATTGCATCTGTTGACCACAGGAGCATTCACTGCATTTGAAAAGGAAGTCACTAAGGGGTGTTCCATGGTTCTTATTATTTATTTATTTATTTATTTTTTGCATTTATATCCCACCTTTTTTCCTCCAAGGAACCCAAGGCGGCAAACATAATCCTCCTCTCCATGTTATCCTCACAACAACAACCCTGCGAGGTGGGTTGGGCTGAGAGTCTGCGACTGGCCCAAAGTCACCCAGTGGGTTTCCATGGCTGAGTGGGGACTAGAACCTGGATCTCCCGACTCCCAGTCCAACACTTTAGCCACTACACCACACTGGCTCTTCTTCAAAAGGCACTTGTGAATGTCATAAGTAGTCCCACAGGATGACTAGGGATGCTGTGAGTGCCCCCAACCCTAATGGACTCAGTTCGGTGTGCCCAGCGAGAGTGTGGACCCACACCTGAGTGCTTGCAAGGCCCTCAGGAGTACTCAGCAGCGGCTCGCCCTAACTGATGGAATTGCAGATTCGCCTGTCCTTGTTAAAAGCGGCTGCTATTAACTCAGCAAGGGGAAGTGCGCAATTTCCAGAGGTTCTGGAAATTCTACATTTCGCCCTGCTGCATCAATACCAGCTGTTAAGGCTCCATTAATGCAAGTCTGAACTATTTTCCCTTGCATTAATGGGGCATATATATATATATATATATATATATATATATATATATATATATATATTCTTATTGCATTTATATCCCACCTTTTTTCCTGCAAGGAACCCAAGGCAGCGTACATAATCCTCCCCCTCTCCACTTTATCCTCACAACAACAACCCTGTGAGGCGGGTCGGGCTGAGAGTCTAAGCTTCATCCCACGTACCTGCTTCCCTTGGATTATCCCCGTAGCACTATGCTTTAGCGGTTGTTGTTGTTTTTGCTACCGGGTGATAGCGATCCTTTGCATACCAGGAAGTGGGTTTAAGGGAGGACATGTAAAAAAAAATCATAAAAAATTAATGGATGACCCAATTCAATTCAAATTTGGTATGCTTAAAGCTCTCCCTAATATCTATTACTGTGCCAATTTTGGTGTCTTTAGCTTTAAAGCTTATGCAGATGTAAGCATTTCTTTAAAATCCTGCTCCTGTGCCCCAGCGGCGGCTCGGAAGATATGCTCAAAATGTAGGGGCTAAATACGGCGAATCTTTTTTGCTTTATTGCACAATTAAGGCAGGATGCATGGGAGTGCTTCACAATCAAAGCAGATTATAAGGTGGAAAACTTCTGAGTCCTTTGCATGCAATTCGCAGTGATTGCACAGTATAACCCTGGTGTGATAAAGCTCCACATCTCTGACCCAAAGTTACCCAGTGGGTTTCCATGGCCGTGTGGGGACCAGAACCCAAATTTCCTGACTTCCAGTCCAACACTCTAGCCACTACACCACACTGGCTTTCCATTGATGCAATGGAGAGGTGCATGATTCCCCGCCACCCCACCCCGCTGTGTTAATGGAGGCCACCATTTATGCAGGTGGGAAATCTACAATTTCAGCAACCAGGGCAGGCTTCAGAAGAGGCTCACGTGGCCCAGTGAGCAGGGGGCAGATGGGTGAGCATCAGCCAAGATGGGCACAGGTGAGTTTGCTCACCCCTGAGGATGACTGTGACGTCTGCCTTTCCTTTACCTGGCTTTTCACCTGTTATCCCCTCATGCCTCAAGGAACAAACCCAAGGAGGGGGACATCACTGCCAAATCAGCTGTACGTCCTGACCTGTACATCCTAACCTACTACCCTGCCTTAGTCAATGCCAAATGATTGTTGAAATTATCACTCTTGCTTTAATTTCTTGTTTGGGGTAGTGGATGCTGGCTGTAAATTTATTTATTTATTTATTTATTTATTACATTTTTATACCGCCCAATAGCCGAAGCTCTGGGCGGTTCACAAAAGGGCTGTAAAGGGTTATTTCATGCGGTAGCATAAACAGAGACACAGCTGGCACACAGATTTAACACAATAACACAAAATAAAAGTTTATTATATACAAGACGACGTTGCAGTGCTACAGATGGTATTATTCTTTACTTGGATGATTCATAAATAGCCTCAGCCTACCTTACCACCCCTCCAAATCCTTCCTCAAAAGTAAGACAATGGCCACAGCTAAACCTAAGGTTTTTCCTGGGATCATCCAGGGTTCGCCCCTGCCTGAGCACTGGATCCCCTGTGTGTCACCTAGATGAACAGGTTTGACCCCTGGATGATCCAGGGATAAACCTTAGGTCTAGCTATGGCTCATGTTTTGCCAAACTCAAAACCTCCATCTCCCTCAAAACTATACTGTCTAAACTGAAAAACCCTCCTCAGACATCACCCACTCAGCCCCTCCCCCAGGTAGAACCAAACCAGCCAATCACACCCAAGCCCCCTCCTGCTACTCATAGTCAACCCTTTCTCACCTGTTTATCCTGTTCCTGAGAACTAAATACATTCATATGCATATAATAAAACAGGTTAACCTATGAAACAAGTGATTTTGTCACGATGGCCATAGCTAGACCTAAGGTTTATCCCTGGATCGTCCAGGGATCAAACCTGTTCATCTAGGTGACACACAGGGGATCCAGTGCTCAGGCAGGGGCGAACCCTGGATGATCCCAGGATAAACCTTAGGTCTAGCTGTGACCCATGAGTCTCTAGAGCTACAGTATGTATTTGGTATTGTCCCTTGATAAGGATGTAGAATCTGCACAATCAGTTACAGCGGAGTTGGGCAGACCAAAATGCTTGACCAGGAGGAGGGCCTTTTCTGCTGTGGCACCCCGGCTGCGGAATGAGCTCCCTAAAGAGGTTTGCCTGGCACTTACACTGTATTCTTTTAGATGCCAGGTGAAGACCTTTTTATTTTCTTAGCATTTTAACAGTCTAGCAATTTAATTTTAACTTTTTTTGTTTTAATTTTTTTTTAAAAAAAATCTGTATTACTTTCTGCATTGCTACTTGATTTTATCCTGGCTGTGTTTTCATACTGTATTTTGTATTATACTTTTATACTGTTTGTTTTATATTTTGAATCGTTTCTATGGTTTTAATTTTTGTAAAGCACCCCAAGAACTTCGGCTATTGGGTGGTATAAAAATGAAATAAATAAACAAATAAATAAATATAATAACAGAAGGGATGGGTGGGAATTTTGATTCAGTTTGGCTTTGTTCAAAATTTGGCCAGTTCACATCTCCAAATACAGAAGTGAGTTCAAACCTGACATCTGTACATTTCAAAGCTTATGATGCAATTCAAGGAATGGAAAAATGAAAAAAAAAAAAAACATTCATCAAACACACACACACACACACACACCATATACATTTGATAAATATGCATTTTTAAAACAACAACAACTATAATTCTTAAAAATGCCTACAGATGTGCATTAACCAATGGGAGAGATCTGTGTACATTTAAAAATTGCACACAATCGGTGCACATATTTGGGGAAACATGCATGAAAAATACACACAAAAGTGCATGTGAAAGAGAAGAAGGAAATTCACAATCGGATACAAATGTGAGTCAGAAGGAAATTTGAGGCAGGTTGGGTTTTCTGATTTGCACATTCCTAAAGTGTAGAACATGCTGTTTCCATTTTCTCACCATGTTTCCCCCCTTTTTCTTCTTTTTTTATTGTGAATATTAACAAAACAGAGCAAAAAAGAGATCATGAAAATATAAAAACAAAGAAACATTACACATATAGAAATATCATAGTTTTCACCCTTCAGGGATACCATTCATTTTTTAAAAAAGAAAAGAAACAGGAAGAGAGTTATGCATAGGTTTCAAGAAAAGCAGACCATATATCCATGTACTTACCCACTTGCAAGTCACACCTATATGTATAACACCCTTTCAAATGTTAATAGTGTTCTTAAGTCCTAAAACCATTGCATTCCAGTAGGTGAGCATTTGTTCTTCAAATGTGATAATATAGTTCTTTTAGCTGTCATGGGGGCTCTGAAAATCCATTTGCACTGACCATGTCTTAACTTCTAAGAAGCTGGTAGGTAATTTAGTAGGACATAAGGACATAAGAAGGGTCATGCTGGATCAGACCAAGGGTCCATCTAGTCCAGCCCTCTGTTCACACAGAGTGAACAGGTCAACATCAGCTGTTGACCTGAAACCCATAAGCAGAACATGAGTGCAAAAGCACCCTCCCACCCATGTTCCCCAGCAACTTGTGCACACAGGTTTACTGCCTCGAATACTGGAGATAGCACACAACCATCAGGGCTAGTAGCCATTGAAAGCCTTAGTTTCCAGGAATTTATCCAACCCCTTTTTAAAGCCATCCAAATTGGTGGCTATCACTACATCTTGTAGTGAGTTCCATAATTTCACTATGCATTGTGTGAAGAAGTACTTCCTGTTATTTGTCCCGGAACTCCCACCAATCAGCTTCATGGGATTACCCCAGGTTCTAGTATTTTGAGAGAGGGAGAAAAATCTCTCCCTATCCATATTCTCCGCACCATGCATAATTTTGTACACCTCTATCATGTCTCCCCTTAGCCTCCCTTTTTCCAAGCAAAACAATCCCAGTTGATGTAACTTTCTCTCATAGGGGAGATGCTCCAGCCCCTTGATTATTTTAATTGCCCCTTTCTGCACTTTTTCCAGCTCTATAATACTCTTTTTTAGGTGTGGTGACCAGAACTCTACACAGTATTCTAAGTATGGTCACACCATAGATTTGTACAAAGGCAGTATGGTACTGACGTTTTTATTCTCAATTCCTTTTCTTGTAATGCCTAACATGGCGTTTGCCTTCTTTACAGCGGCCGCACACTGGGTGGACATTTTCATCGAGCTGTCCACCACAATCCCAAAATCTCTTTATTGTTTGGTCACCGCCAGCTCAGATCCCATTAGATTATACTTGCACTTCATTCCATATTAAAGATTGTTTAAGTGCAAAGTTCATCCTTATTATAACCTCCTCCCAAAAGGAGGCAACTACGGGGCATTGCCAAAACACATGAATTAAAGAAGCATTAGATGCATTACATCTCCAACAATTATGCAAGTTAGACAAAACCTTATTGAAAAGTCATTGTGGAGTCCAATAAACCCGAAACAAGATTTTTTTGCTGAATAAGATGTAGCCCCAGGTTCATAGAAGCTTCAGATGCAGTTGCTAGGGCAACAATCCATTGATTAAGGCAAAATAGGACCCTCCAATTCTCTTTTCCCATCCAGTCTTAAACTATGAGTATCATATTTATTTACTACTATTAAATGCTTATATATATATATATATATATATATATATGGGTCGATATGTCTTGTTCAGCTGCTATAAGAGTTTCTAACAATAATGGAGGCTCTGAAGCTGTGAGAGTGGCTGGACCAAACCTAGGTTCCAGCAAGTATTGCCATTCAGCTGTAGTAGGTAAATTATACTTAGCTCATAAATCAGAAAATGACAAAAACCTCATCATCTGGATCTATTAATTGTTCCAAAGTAAAAAAAAAATCATCTTATCCATCAATGTCCTCCACAAGAACACTTTCTTTCCAATTCTTAAATCTGGATTCCCCCATAAAGTCAATTTTGTGTGAGAGAATGGATCAAACCCATTCTCGAAGTAGACCTGGATATCTGTTGGCTTGCTCTTAACATCTTGACCTCTCTGATGGTCAGAAAAACGTCTTGAAAAGGGATGTATCTCATCTCCATGGACCTATTGCCAGTATATTGTGGGGGCAGGGGAAGGAGTGTGGCCCTCTGAAGGAACCAGAGGGCTGGATTTGGCCCACAGAGATGAGGTGCAACACCCTTGTCCCAAGAAGTCTATGGTAGCAGTACCACTGTCACCAGTAATGCCAAAACTGCTGTCCCATAGTGAGCCAGGGGGTTAAGGCACATTTTTTTCTTGCACACCCCATTCAGTAAGGGTAGCCGAACCAATGGCAGGGACATGCTGATGATACGTCCAAGAGACTTTGGCTTTCATGAATATGTTGCACAGTTTTCATCTCTACCATTTCCAAAAAGCAAAGAAGGACATTATTCCATTATCAGCCTGCAAACTGAGCTGCGAGCTACCTGCCGTTATCCAGAAGAGATTGTGTCACTGACACCTGCCATAAAATCTCCTTCCAGATCCTGTGCGTTTGAGCAATTTATGGGAGATGTTGCAGTTGCAAACCCATAACTGCTCTCGGTTGCATCGACTTCACTTCAGCGTCAGATTCACACAGCGATAAACAAAGTGATTAACCAAGTGCAGATTATTGGAGAGCCGGACTGAATACTAAACACACATTGTGAGCATGTGATGACTTTGTCCTTCATGCATGAAAACAAAAACAAGGCAGGAAGAAAAGATCTAGCCGATTATTTCAAATGAATATGTGATCACCCACCTTTGCAGGTGTGGCTCACCTCTCTGGTAATTTCTTCTCCATCAGGCCCCTGCCTTTCCTCTTCTGGGTAGATTAATTGATGGCAGGTAGACCACAGTCCTCATTGAAGTGGTTGGAAGGACATGAATACACCTCTTACCCCTGCAAATGAGCTGTGTGCAGATGGTCTCTCCGAATTTTCTGTCTTATTTGTGGGCAGAAAAACTGGGAGGACAATTTCACTGAATTTCTGCAGGAGGAGGAGAAATTCTTGAGAATTTCTCACAGTTAGGGCTTACCATTAGCAGGTGTTGTAACACCATTTCTTTCTTTTTTCCTAAGGGATTGTGGTTGTTGTGGTTGCTGCTGACACTGCAAGTAGCAAAAGCATCAACCATATTGAAACAGACTGAGCCCCGCCCCCAACACACACCATTTTGCATTGTCCATGAGGAGGGTGTGAATTGGAGAGTGTTGTGTCTCGCTCCAAGAGAAGATGTGGAGCTACCGCTGTGCCAAAAATCTGACTCTAATTTCCTGAACTTTTCTTCCAATGGGGATCCTATTGTCTTGGTGCACTTTCGTGGTATGTTTATGTATTTTGTGGTGTTTCTGAGCTTACCTAATCACTACGAGTGGCCGAAGTTTCTGTGTTTGTGTTTTTCTCCTCTATTGCTCTGCAGCCCCCCACCCCCTGGCTGCCTGTGCTTCTTGATCTGAAAAAGTCCTATGGGAGGAATTACCTCATGATGCCTTCCCCTGGGCTTTAACTGAAGTGTGGGAAGCCAAAGAGGCCAAAGGCTGCCAGAGAGATGACTGCACATAGGGATGTTGCCAGCGTCTGACTGGATCTTTGAGTCTGATGGTGTCCCTTGCATCTGTGCAGGGGCGGGGAGGCAAAGCACACTTTCAGGGGCCTCCAGACAGTGCGCAATTCCACAAGCAGCACACCATTAGCGTGTTCCACAAACCCCTTTTGCATCCTGTACGTAAGTTAGGGGATTCGAGCACATCTAAAAATGGTAGAAAGCAAGTGGATAGATGTACACACAGATATGTTCTTTACCCACTGCTCAACTGGGATATTGAAAGTGTGTGTGGGTGTGGGTGTGTGGGTGTGTGGGCAAGGGGGGAGGGGGAGAACTGTTTTGACAGTATCCTTTTGCGACACAATGATGTCACCTGATTAATGCGCCAGACAGAGAAGAGCAGAAGGTCACCTGAGGTCCAAATATGATAAGCAGCTGCAGAACATCGAGCCCAGGAGAAACATGCCTCTGTTTGACAATCCCATCATTTTATGGGCAGCCTCCTCCTCGAGGGAGGAAAAGGCCCCATTACGCAGACACATCCATCAACTCTTATGCATGCCCTGGTGCTGTCTGAGGTGAACGAGACTGATCTGTTGGCTTCTGAAATCATCCCAATCTAATAACTACATGCAGCTCCGAGACAAGCGGCTTAAGGGCTGCGGTGCAGTTCACAGACCACAGCAATGGCAGCCTATGAAATCAGAGGCAGTCCTGCAATGGGGGTACTTTAGATGGGACATCAGACCTGCTCCTTCCTGTCCACTCCCTTCAATTTATCTGTGTTTCTTCAATATTCCCTGGTTTTTCAAGTATATAGAAACAGATCAGCAAGTGCCTTATAATCATCGAATCATAGAATCATAGAATAGCAGAGTTGGAAGGATCCTACAAGGCCATCAAGTCCAACCCCCTGCTCAATGCAGGAATCCACCCTAAAGCATCCCTGACAGATGGTTGTCCAGCTGCCTCTTGAATGCCTCTAGTGTGGGAGAGCCCACAACCTCCCTAGGTAACTGATTCCATTGTCATACTGCTCTAACAGTCAGGAAGTTTTTCCTGATGTCCAGCTGGAATCTGGCTTCCTTTAACTTGAGCCCATTATTCCGTGTCCTGCACTCTGGGAGGATCGAGAAGAGATCCTGGCCCTCCTCTGTGTTACAACCTTTCAAGTATTTGAAGAGTGCTCTCATGTCTCCCCTCAATCTTCTCTTCTCCAGGCTAAACATGCCCAGTTCTTTCAGTCTCTCTTCATAGGGCTTTGTTTCCAGACCCCTGATCATCCTGGTTGCCCTCCTCTGAACACGCTCCAGCTTGTCTGCGTCCTTCTTGAATTGTGGAGCCCAGAACTGGACACAATACTCTAGATGAGGCCTAACCAGGGTCGAATAGAGAGGAACCAGTACCTCACGTTATTTGGAAGTTATACTTCTATTAATGCAGCCCAAAATAGCATTTGCCTTTCTTGCAGCCATATCACACTGTTGGCTCATATTCAGCTTGCAATCTACAACAATTCCAAGATCCTTCTCGTTTGTAGTATTGCTGAGCCAAGTATCCCCCATCTTGTAACTGTGCCTTTGGTTTCTATTTCCTAATTGAATTGATTCTGAGCATATTATTAATTAATTAATTAATTAATTACATTTTTATACCGCCCAATAGGCGAAGCTCTCTGGGCGGTTCACAAAAATTAAAACCATTAAAAACATAATAAAACATCCAACAATCTAACAATTGTACAAACAATTACATTTGATATGAAATGCCTATCTATACAGGTATTAATTTGATTTGCGTGAGAAATGCTAAAATTGGAGCAATATCTACATTTTGCAGGGAGAAAAAAATATTGAATCACTATATTTGAAAAGGCAAAAATCTGATGCAATCTTGTCTCTGGAGGTCCATGCTGCACTAATCTAAAGTTGGGATTCAGATTAAGAATGCACAAATATTTTCTTTTTATTCGTTTTTAGCTTCCCTTATCCTCGTTTGGATCCCTAGATGCAAACCCAAATTGGAACAGAGTTTTTAGAGGAACCTGACACATTCCCAAGTATACGCTTGTGTTTGCAAAATGTGCAAACTGTAGGAAAATGTGCACTTTAAATTGTGCATTAAAATATATACGTGGTTTTTCATCCTTTAGTCCATGAGGGGAAAATGGGCATTCGGGGGTATGCTTTCAGAAACAGGCACACTTCTCCTGTTTGATTGAAAAGAAAACACAGATCCATCCTCCCAGACTGTCAACATTAATCTCAGGTGAGCCAACCTTTCAGGTTGGTGAACTGTGTATGGTTCTGGTCACTGAACCTCAAAAAGGTCATTGTAGAGTTGGAAAAGGTGCAAAAAATGTCATTAAAATGATTAAGGGACTGGAGCAAGTCCCCTATGAAAAAAGGTTAAAATGGCTGGGACTGTTTAACATAGAAAAAAACAAGATGAGTAAGAGGAGGCAAAATAGAAGTGTACAAAATTATAGTTTGGAGGAAGTGGATAGAGAGACATTTATCTCCGTTTCTTATAATACTAGGACCAAATGGAGTCATCCCATGAAAGCTGAATGGTGGGAGATTCAAGATAGATAACATGAAGTATCTCCTCGTAAAGTGCATAGTTTTACTATGGAATTTGCTACCACAAGATGTAGTGATGGCCATCAGTTTGAATGGCTTTGAAAGGGGATTAGAAAAAACCATGGAGAAGAAAGGTATTGATGGCTACTAGCCCTGAGGGCTACATGCTGCCTACATACACCAGTTGCTGGGGAACATGGTTGGGAGGGTGCCGTTGCGCTCATGTCCTTCTTGGGGTTTCCTGTTCTACAGCTGGTTGGTCATGGTGTGAACAGAGTGCTGGGTTAAATGGACCCTTGATCTGATCCAGCCGGGCTTTTATGTTCTGTCTGTCTGGAAAAGTCCAATGAATTCTGAAGAAAATGAAAAGAGTCCTGGGCCAAATCTACAACAAGCAGGATATGACACTTTGAAAACGGTTTGACAACCGTATGTGGAGTGTGTCCTGGGCCCCAACAGTTGTCACTACTGGTATAAACCATTTTACAGCAGTAGTGTAGCTCCTGCCCTGCTATAGCTAGTGGATTTTTTTTAAGTGTGAGGAACAAAGGTTGGGCACTTGTAATGCAAAAATATTGAGATGGATTTGAAGGTTCTCACTCTGGGGAAAACAACCTGAGGTAAATGAAAGAAGTTTCAGTTAAGACAAGGGAAATGTCTCATGGGAGAGACCTGCACATCCCTACATTGCTGAGTTTCACTGAAAATCAAATTTCAACCTAAAAAGCAACCGAAGGAATGCTCACCTGGGCAAAACACCCTGAGGAATTTTGAAGGAAGTAGAAAGAGTTTTGATAAAAGTCAGCAGAGGGGACACCACCACCTATCTTTGCTTATCATCCCCGTGTGATACCCTACAGGGATGCGTGAGGCTGTGAGAATTAACTTGAGGCTGTGAGAGAGAGAGTGAAGAGAGAGGGGATTTTTCAAAAACCTTGCACAGAAAAATAATAATTCCCCCATAGAATCATAGAATAGCAGAGTTGGAAGGGGCCTACAAGGCCATCGAGTCCAACCCCCTGCTCAATGCAGGAATCCACCCTAAAGCATCCCTGACAGATGGTTGTCCAGCTGCCTCTTGAAGGCCTCCAGTGTGGGAGAGCCCACAACCTCCCTAGGTAACTGATTCCATTGTTGTACTGCTCTAACAGTCAGGAAGTTTTTCCTGATGTCCAGCCGGAATCTGGCTTCCTTTAACTTGAGCCCGTTATTCCGTGTCCTGCACTCTGGGAGGATTGTGAAGAGATCCTGGCCCTCCTCTGTGTGACAACCTTTTAAGTATTGGAAGAATGCTATCATGTCTCCCTCCAATCTTCCCTTCTCCAGGCTAAACATGCCTAGTTCTTTCAGTCTCTCTTCATAGGGCTTTGTTTCCAGACCCCTGATCATCCTGGTTGCCCTCTCTTGCCCCCATCCCTGAATTCCCCCCATCCTTTCCTTTTCCAAAGAGTTTCGTCTGACTAGCTATTCAGTCCCTAGAGCTTTGCCTCAGAGTGTCTGTATGGTGTGTGGTCCCACCACCACCACCTTTTCTCAAAGGGAATCAAATAAGATGGTAAATGGGCATCTTCAGATACTCTCTCAGAAGTGTTCATTACTGCCAAAGCTAACCAAGGGCCCTGAAGGAAATGGAGGTGTGTGCTATGCAGTAGCATTATCAGGTAGGTGTTGATTACCTGGCTAAAATTCTCTAGGAAGCTTCTCTTCCACATCTTTCTCTTCCATTTGTAAACCAACCTCCTTTTGATGTTCCTCTGCTGCCTGCTTCTCTCCTCCCTGCAGTCTTACGGGTCTCATCTGTCACTCTGGTTTCTTCACAGGCGGAGTGCGCATGGAACCCCCAGCTCTGAATTGCAGCACTTAAAACATATTCCTATTAAAATGTAGCTGAGCCAAAGCAGGCTCGTGAATGATTCTGTCGGACGTTGCACCAGGTGAATGTAATCTTGTTGTTTAATCTCCAGCCGACTGATGGCTGACTGCCAGATTGGATTCAAACATGACCGGCCTGGCATTAAAAAGTTATGACAAGAGAGAGCTCCTTTGGGTTCTGAAAGGAATTGTTTCAGACAAGCTGTCAAGCTGTTAACACTAACATGCCCTAAATCTAAAATGAGGGCCAACATTATTTTTTAAAAAAGATTTTTTTAAAAATCATATACAAGAAGCCTGAGATCCACACATCATTGTACCAAATAAAGTTCTCTCCCCCCCCCCCACCACAGTCTGGTAATTATTTTTGGCATTGGAAATATGCCTGTAAGGTTTAAACACTTCAGAGGCAAATTGCCTAGTAGGTTTCATGTGTGTTTGTTTGATTTCAAGATTTGATAATTGACAGGAAGCCATTTCTGAGCCTTTCTACATGAGGCTTTTATTGTGTGCCCATGATTCCTCACTCACAGGCATTTACAGTTGCTTTACATGACATTGCCATCCTCCAAGGCATCTCCTGTGCTTTGTACCTATTTTAGTGGCCTTTTTTTTTAATTCTAACAAGGAAAGACTGGTATATCTGTGAATAGAGGCATGAAACCCTTGTGTATTTATTTCTGCTATTCCGGTATTCCACTGTGCCACCTAGTGACTTTGCAATGGAACAAACAGAAAGGCAGAGAAAGAAAAAAACCAGGAAAACACACACACACATAAAGGAGCCAATTTTAATCCCACAAACAACCTGGAAGCAGACAGCTTGGTAAAGGTGTGGGTTAAAAGCCTCATGTAGAAAAGCTATCTAGCTTTAGATTTGTTTACAACACTCTGTGGTTGGGTGGGGGCAGGAAGGGGAACATAAGAACATGAGAAGTGCCCTGCTGGATCAGACCAAGGGTCTATCTAGTCCAGCACTCTGTTCACACAGTGGCCAACCAGCCATTGGCCAGGGATGAACAAGCAGAACATGATCTCTTCTTGATCATCCCACAGTGCAGGACATGGAATAATGGGCTCAAGTTACAGGATGCCAGATTCTGGCTGGACATCAGGAAAAACTTCCTCACTGTTAGAGCAGTACGACAATGGAACCAGTTTCCTAGGGAGGTTGTGGGCTCTCCCACACTAGAGGCATTCAAGTGGCAGCTGGGCAACCATCTGTCAGGGATGCTTTAGGGTGGATTCCTGCATTGAGCAGGGGGTTGGACTTGATGGCCTTGTAGGCCCCTTCCAACTCTACTGTTCTATGATTGTATGATTCTATGACATGGTGCAACAGCACCCTCCCACCCATGTTCCCCAGCAACTGGTGTGCACAGGCTTACTGCTTCGAATACTGGAGATAGCACACAACCATCAGGGCTAGTAGCCATTGATAGCCTTCACCTCCAGTAATTTATCCAACCCCCTTTTAAAGCCGTCCAAATTGGTGGCAATCACTACATCTTGTGGTAGTGAGTTCCATAATCTAACTATGCACTGTGTGAAGAAGTACTTCCTTTTATTTGTCCTAGATCTCCCACCAATCAGCTTCATGGGATGACCCCATTGGGTTCTTATATTTTCAGAGAGGGAGAAAAAATGTCTCCCTCTCCACAGTCTTCGCACCATGCATAATTTTGTACACCTCTATAATGTCTCCCCTCAGCCTGTATGATCTATATTACATTCTTTTGATATCACTCACAGCTTCTCCCAAAGAATGCTGTGAACTGTAGTATGGTGAGCTGTTAAGAATTCTCAGTTAGAGATCTCTTTGTCCCTTACAGATCCACAGTTTCCAGGGAGAGAGGGATTAGCTGTAATAACAGATTGCATCTGTAGTATAGATATGCCCATTGCTAGTGATATAATCCCATTTTTGCGGCTTCAGTGGGGACTAGGCAGCAACAGCTTCTATGCACAACAAAGTTATGGTTCTTTTGTCCTGGTGAGAATTCTCTTGGTTCATTTTTGGATATGAACTTAGAAGTAAATTTCTTTGTAGACAGGATAGAAAGAATATGAGATACGGATGATGATGATGATGATGATGATGATGATGATGGGAAAGTGAAAGTAACAGATACATCTAGGTCCAGGGTTTACAGGTTGTGCATTCAGCCATGTTAGCGTTGAGTTAGGGTTGTCACCCCACTTTCCCCCCCCCCCCTGATAGACTCCTTATCTTTGACCACTAAATTAGCACAAGATGGTCCTCTCTGTGCTGGTGCAGAGAGGTGAGAGTTTTATTTGGTTCATTATTTGATAAGACCTTAGCAAAAAATAATAATTTGCAAATCTGTTCAAACACAGGAACAAAGTACTTCAGAGAAAGAAAGAAAGAAAGGAAAGAAAGAAAGGAAGTGAGGCAGGTGGCTACCAGGAGCAGGGCCTTCTCTACTGTGGCACCCCGGCTGTGGAATGAGCTCCCTAAGGAGGTTCGCTTGGCACCTACATTATATACTTTTAGACGCCAGGTGAAGACCTTTTTATTCTCCCAACATTTTAACAATCTATAAATACATTTTAACATGGTGTTTTAATTTGCTGCTGTTTTGATCTGGTTGAGCTTTTATATTGTATTTTATATTATGGTTTTATACTGTTGTTTTATACTTTGAATGGTTTTAATTTTTGTGAACCGCCCAGAGAGCTCCGGCTATTGGGCGGTATAGAAATGTAATAAATAAATAAATAAATAAATATAAGAAAGAAAGAAAGAAAGAAAGAAAGTCATTGAATGTGGGAGAAAGTGAAACTGAAATATTTGTCCATCCTTATTTTGTACCAGGTTAACTGTCTTGGGGGTTATCTACACCAAGCAGAATATTGCACCATGAAAGCGGTATGAAAGCGGAATATAAAAGACAGGAGCCACACTACTACTTTATAGCTGTATTGAAGTGCATTGCAGGATCTACACTACTGCTTTATAGGGGTACATAAGTGCACTGACGACTGTTGTGGCCCATGGCACATCTACACCAAGCAGGATATAGCACTGTGAAAGTGGTATGAAAGTGGTATGTGGTAGGTGTCAATGGGCCCCAACAGTGGTCAGTGCACTTCAATAACACTATAAAACAGTGGTGTGGCTCCTGCCTCTTATATATCACTTCCATACCACTTTCATAGTGCTATATCCTGCTTGGTGTAGATGAACCCTTAGTTTCCCTCAAAGCATCATGGGATATCTATTCACTGAGGATGCCTTTCTGACCCAGCCCTACCACCACCACCAATCAAAAACTGTTCTGTGCAAAAAGAGGATTTAAATAGTCTTAAGAGAAAATTACATGTTAGAATAAAACTTCAGGCAACATCACCCATCCCACAGAAACCATAGACCACATTTCCTAGGGTAACTTTCCACAACCAGGTTCCCTCCAATGTTCAAGCCTACAATTAGGGATGTTGTGGCCACCCAACTAGAGCCACAGCTAGACCTAAGGTTTATCCCAGGATTGTCCTGGGGTCAAACCTGTTCATCTAAGTGCCACACAGGGCATTCAGCGCTCAGGCAGGGACGAACCCGGGATGATCCTGAGATAAACCTTAGGTCTAGCTATGGCCTAGGTTTGGGAGTCCACTGGACTCCTCTTCATACGTGCCCCCCTGATCCAGCTCACTCAGCCGTGCTCTTTGAGCACCGTGCATCCCAACAAGCATCCAGTAGCTATCTGTCCTGGCGCATATCGGCCCTGGCTCCAAAAATCGCATAAATGGCAGCCGTAAAGGCCCCATTTATGCAAGATTCAAGGCGTGAATGCTCCATTCACCCTTTCATCTCATGTAAATGGGCCTTTATTGAAGCCATGTACTCAAGGTAGGAGATACACAATTTCTGGAACCTCCATTGTGCCTCCGTCAATGGAGGTTGTGCTCCCGGGGCAGACAGGCTTGCAGCCTTGTCAGGCACTTGCCAAGCTGCAGAGACACTCATGCAGCACCTCTCTGCTAATTTCTTCTTCCTCAGACTCCTGTCTTTGTTCTTCTGGGTAGATTAACCAATGGCAGATGCATCACAGTCCTCATTAAAGTAATTGGAAGACCATGAATACAACTGTTACCCCTGTAAATGAGCTGTGTACAAATGGTGTCTGAAAATCCTCCACCCTATCTCTGGGCAGAAGAACTGGGAGGACAACTTCACTGAAATTCCACGGGTGGCAGTAGCTTGGCGAGCCAGATATGGGTGAGTCCGTCCATCTATCCCAAACTACAAGTCCCAACAATCCCAACCAACATAAACAACCATCAAGGATGGGAGCTGCAGTCCCAAAGATCTCGAAGACATCGGGGTGCTTCTCCAGAAAGGATTCCCCCCCCTTCTGTCACACATGTCCCATTGTGTATCAAACCTTCACACCTTCTTGCTGTTCTCAAATTCTTGCAGAAATAGTTCCTTGTACCTCTGTCCTGATGATGCTGGTTCCCTGCAGGAAGTGAAACCAGAGCCAGTTGACATATGCAAGAGAATCATGTGATACAGTCTGATTGACCATTTATTTATTCATGTATTTCATCTCTGTGCCGTCCAATAGCTGAAGCTCTCGGGGCAGTTCACAACAATTCAGGCTGAAAATTGAGGCCGCAAATGGAGTGTTGCCTGTTTGAATGTTCCTTTAGAAAAGAAATCCCTCGCCCATAGAAAACTAGATCATCTAGGGACCAATAGTCTGGCAATAGTCCCACTGGGCTTCTGGATTTGGGAGCTCTTTTTCACTGTAGACGTTCTTCAAACCTAGTGGGTTGCAGGTGTTGTTGTTGTTTTAGTATGCAGTTCAACACATAATGTGTAGTTAGGAAAAAAATGTGCAGTTGGAAATCTGATAATGTGCAGTTGAAAAAAGTGGTGCAAAAATAAGACACATGTTGTGTTTATTAAGAATTTAACAATAGACAAAGTCAATAGACACAAATTATGTAAGGATGCAGGTGAAAGAGCCCTTGATGGTGTGACTGATGTTGTTGGGTCCTGTGACAATGTTGCCTGAATAGATGTGGGGGCACTGTTGGCATTTGGGTCTATTGCATGGTCTGGTCTTCTGTCGATGGCCATGGCTAGACCAGGCCTATATTGTGGGATTGTCCTGGGATCATCCCTTTGCATCCAAATGACACACAGGGGATCCCTGGAGCAGGCAGGGACGGCCCCACCACTTGCCTGGGATAATCCTTAGGTCTAGCTAAGGCCTGTGTCTCTGTCCTATGTACTATTGCTGGTTAGCATCTGCTTGTCTGTAGGCCAGGACTGGTCTGCCTCCCAAGGCTTGTGAGGGAGATGATGGATCAGTTCACTGCTGATCCGTTGCAGTGGTTTCAACTGGGGGCTGTAGGTGACAACCAGTGGTGTACTTCTCTTGATCTGTCATCCTTGCACCCATAGCCCTCTCAATCTGTCTTTAAGTTTAAGGTGCTACTAGTGTTGGTGATAATCTGTCCAATCGTGAAAGAAAAATGATGTGTTTGGCTTGAACAGGGGTAGGGGTGGGGGGGTCTTACATGGCATTTGTGCAGTTGGAAAATTTGCTTTAAAAAAAACCCTGGTGGGTTGTATCAAAAGGTACCCTTCCTCTGGCAGAAGGAGCTTCCTCCAAAAAAAGGAGTCTTCCAGAGAAAGGATATCTTCAGATTCAACTGCAGTCCTGCATCTTCAGTCTGAATGGTACAGTCCAGGAGCACTGACTGTATTGTGTGTGAAGATCATTTATCCATCATCTGAACTAAACCATCTTTACCTCTTAGCCTATTCATTAGCTCTTTTTCCCACCAGTTTGCCTTTTATCTAACAAGTCACCTCTAGCAGTGTAGTGAATTTCCAAATTATTATTATTATTATTATTATTATTATTATTATTATTATTATTATTGATTACTAAAGCTGCACAGAGATAAAAGCAGTTGTGCGCCTTGGATGACTTGAACATTTCCAAAATTAAGGTTTTCTTTTCTGCAGAAATATCACCCTGTCATTTTGTAGTGTGCGAAAACTTCCCAGGAGGGCAGCTGATAAACTCCTAAATGGTGATCTCTGACCACAGTAGGGAGGCTTGAGGCATTCAATTCCAACATGAAGTGACCCGATGTGGCCCTCTCAGACTAATGTGTGGATCATCAGATTTTGCACTTTTCAAAAAGTTATGATGCAGTTCCCAGCTCAATAAAAAAACATGTGAAAATGTGTTTTAAAAGATGAATTTTGTGATAAAATCTAGACATATATATATATATATATATATATATATATATATATATATGAGAACATACTGAAATGTGCGTTTCCATGCATATGTTTTGTTTTTAAATCGAATATTTATGTGGAAATGTGATGGAACAGATGTATGAGAGCTCTGGCTATTGGGCGGTATAGAAATGTAATAAATAAATAAATAAATAAATAATAGGGATGTGCTCCGCTTCTAATCGGACCGGAGAAGCAGTAGTGGAGTGGGGGGCTTCGCCTGCCCTTAAGGCGGAGGCGAAGAGGATTGGGGGGCCGGCGGAGCGTGGCGAAGAGGATCGAGGTGAAGGCGGATCCTTCGCCTCGATCCGGAGCTCCGCCGGAAAGGTAAGTGGGGTTTACTGGGCCCTGCCGCTGTCGCTGTCGCCCATGCGGCGACAGCAGCAGGGCCCGGTAACGCCCCCTGCCCTCCTCTCCCTTACCTGCCTCCGTCCGCAGTCCGTCAGCGTCTCCAATTGAGCCCGTGGTTCCAGCAGGAAGTCTGGGCCGCAGACTTCCTGGTGGAACCATGGGCTCAATTGAAGACGGTGACGGACCGCGGATGGAGGCAGGTAAGGCCCCCCTCTCCCTTGGTCCCTTACCGGGCTCTGCCGCCGTCGCCGCATGGGTGGCGATGGCGGCAGGGCCCGGTAACCCCCCCTATGGGGGGGACCGGAGCTCCGATCCGGATCCGGAGCTCCGAGCGGAGCGGAGTGGGCACAGGCGGAGTGGGGGCGGGGCGGAGCGGGCCGATCTGAAAATGGTGGATCTTAAAGTGAAGCGGAGTGGGGGGTCCGTGCACACCCCTAATAAATAAATAAATAAAATGAGTGGTTATCAATGGCTATTTGTCCTGATGGTTCTGTGGCGATACTCACCTTTCTGTCCTTTAGGTATGTCTGGTTTGTATGTCTAGCGAGTGAGGAATGTTTGACTGAGTGGGCGTGGCTAGTGATGCTGTGAGAAATGGGGAGGGAGGAGTATAAATAGGTTGGCTGAGGGGATTGTGAGTTTAGTGTGGTTAGTTTAGGAGGTTTGGTTTTAGTCTGGCTTGTGCTTCATTAGAGTGTGTGGTGTGTGAGGAGTGAGAAGAGATAGGATTTTAAGGGATTGTTGTTTTAAATATAAAAATAAGCAGGTTTGATCTAAATGAAATACCAAAGTTCTGTTAAATTTCAATAAACTTTACTTTGTGTTCTGTTACCACAAACCACATGTCTGCTCGGATTTATTACCTGCTGCATTACACAGTGTAAAAACATCTAACAATATACCTGCGGTTCAGTACCACAACTATACAACATATTTATCAAAACCCTTTACCTTGCTCCCTCACGTATAGGGGAAAGGTTGTGTTGTTTTTACCCTTTCCTCTGGCTTTTCAAGAGGTGGCACTTGGCTTGAGAAGGGTGCGCTAGGCAAGGCCTTCTGTGTGAGGTCGGTGCCGTCACAGCTACCTGCACATTTCCTCGGTAAACTGAGGGCTCATCTACACCAAGCTGGATATTGCACTATGATAGTGGTATGAAAATGGTATATAAAAGGCAGGAGCCACGCTACTGCTTTATAGCGGTATTGAAGTGCCCTGACAACTGTTGGGGCCCATTGACACAGACCATATACTGTTTTCATACCACTTTCATAGTGTTATATCCTGCTTGGTATAGATGTGTCATGGGCCCCACCAGTTGTCAGTGCACTTCAGTACCGCTATAAAGCAGTAGTGTGGCTCCTGCCGTGCATTTCAATAAAGCTATAAAGCAGTGGTGTGGCTCCTGCCTTTTACGTACCGCTTTCATACCTCTTTCATAGTGGAATATCCTGATTGATGTAGATGAGCCGTGTATCAGCCCCACTTTAGTTTATGGAGGAAACGTGTGTAAATTTAGGGAGATTTGCACGAATTTGGGGTAATTTGTGCAAATCTCCCATTTGGTCATTGCTGGATTTGCACAAATCTCCTGTTTGTGGAAAGCGAGCAGAGATCACAAATGGAAATAGGAATCTGGGATGAGACAAGCAGAACACAAACTTTGCAGAAGCTTGCACTCTCAAACATAGCTCGTTCCCCTAACCCAAGCACAGTGCGTTTGAGCCCTGTATGAGAGAGAGAGAGAGAGAGAGAGAGAGAGAGAGACATGGGCCTTCTTCAGTGGCCAAACCAAAATTATGAAGGAGCAAAAACACATGAATATACATTTAAAAATAAAACAAATGCATTAAAAAATAAGTATAATGGTTACACAACAGAATGCTTGTGTATACTTAATATTACTAAAAATGCCTGCTGATGACTCTGAAAGAGATATGTCTCCAAGATGAATCCTGTGAATGTTGACATATTAGATATGCAGTAGCATATATACATATACTCTCAAACATTTCAGCTGTAACCATCTTGTTGCTGATTAGATTCAATGTCTCCCACTTTTGGATCTGCACCATATTCTTAGGAAGTGTCTCAAAGGTCCTGAGCTTTGCAAAAGAGGCAGAACTCTAGTTCTTCATTAAGACCCCCGGGGTCTAGAGTTTTCAACCTTAAAATCCATTAAAGTTATTTCTGCTTTTTGTTTAGCTCCTTAAGAAGACCCATATATGTTATAGAGGACCAAAATATGTTGGGCTATTTCAAGGAATAAAACTATATCCAACATCCTGACAGTTTATTTTGGATATACTCCAGTTTTGTCTAACCCACTATAAGCTAGCATCTTATACCACTTGTGATACAAAATGCTGTTGTCCCTGTCCACAAGAACAGAATGTGTGTTGAGTGGATCATTTCGATTAAATGGTTACGTTGTCCAGGAATGCTCATTCATATATTAAAAAAATGGTGTTTTGTTTGGGGAATGAACAAAACACATAACATCTAATCCCATGTTCATAATAAACTCAGGGCCTTGCTGGACGAGGCCTTAGCGCGCTTTGAGGCCCGGTTTCCCTGCTGTGCGTCCAGATGACGCACAGGGGAATCCGGGCCCAGGCCGCACCGAAGCCTCCCCTAACGTGCCAAAAGCGAAGTCGCTTATGCCACGCCTTTTCCGCAGCCCCGGCCTGAGGCCAGGGCTGCGGAACGTCTAGCAAGGGCCGTGGCTTTTTGCGGCTACTCGCTCGCCGGGGCTGCGGAAAAGGCGCGCCGTAAGGGACTTCGCTTATGGCGCGTTAGGGGAGGCTTCGGTGCGGCCTGGGCCCGGATTCCCCTGTGCGTCATCTGGATGCACAGCAGGGACACCGGGCCTCAAAGCGCGCTAAGGCCTCGTCTAGCAAGTAATATTAAGTATACACAAGCATTCTGTTGTGTAACCATTATACTTATTTTTAATGCATTTGTTTTATTTTTAAATTTATATTCATGTGTTTTTGCTCCTTCATAATTTTGGTCTAGCAAGGGCCGTGGCTTTTTGCGGCTACTCGCTCGCGAGTAGCCGGGAAAAGACACGGACTGGGCACAGCGCTCAGGGCTGTGCCCATCGGGCCAGGGGGGGATCCTGGGGGGGACATGGGGGGGAAGGCCGGACCATAAGGAGAGGAGGCTGGCGGAGGCTGGCACGGGAGACGATGGAGGAGGGCGGACGCTGGCACGGGAGACGGCGGAGGAGGTTGGAGGCTGGCACGGGAGACGGAGGAGGAGGGCGTAGGCTGACACGGGAGACGGCGGAGGAGGGCGGAGGCTGACACGGGAGACGGCGGAGGAGGGAGGAGGCTGGCATGGGAGGAGGGAGGAGGAGGGCGGAGGCTGGCACGGGAGACGGCGGAGGAGGGGGAAGGCTGGCACGGGAGACGATGGAGGAGGGTGGAGGCTGGCATGGGAGACGGCGGAGGAGGGTGAAGGCTGGCACGGGAGAAGGCGGAGGAGGGTGAAGGCTGGCACGGGAGAAGGCGGAGGAGGGCGGAGGCTGGCACGGGAGACGGCGGAGGAGGGCGGAGGGTGACACGGGGGACAGGGACGGGAAGGGATAGTGGGGAAAGAGTGGGCAGGAGCCATGGGAAGGGATCAGGAGCGGATGGGGGAGTTTAACTAAAAAAAACCGCTTACCATCTCCGGAGTCTTCGGGCCACACATGGCCCCTTTAACAAAAAAAAAAAAAAAAATGGCCGACGCTGCAGGGCTTCCATAGTCCCTGCGCATCGGCCATCTCGGAGGCGGGGCGGCGCGCGCTAAAGTTAGCGCGCCGTCGCCCCGCCTCCATGCCGGCTTATCCGGCATGGTCTCGCAAGGCCCTCACATTAGGGACAGACGTCCCCATCTTTATATTACTTGTTTTAAAATGCCTGTAGACTCGTGGGGTGGAATTGATTATCTTCTGGTTCGGTCCTGCTATACAAATCTATAAAGAAGATGCTTCTCTTGAAGCCATAAAACAGAAGCAATAATTATAAATGTTAAGCACATCCCCACATTGAAATTAAATTAGGGCTGTTTTGCTTTTGTTTCTGTTTTCCACCGTTACCAAGTCTTTTTTCCCCCTAAGCTTTCTTTTTTATTTTACTATGATTATTATTGCTTCCGCCTGTCTGAAAAACATATATTTTAAGAACACAAGCCAACATGATTGACCATTTAGTGTGCAAGTGATTTAATACATATGTTCGACCCACCAAAATTGGAGACTTGAATACTCCCTGTACTCGGAATTGTCATGTCACTCATCCGATGTATCATTTTAGATGGGGGAAAACTATAATAAAGAATGAAGTTCAGCTTTTCCATTTGAAAAGAGGTGTTTATTGCTTTACATTCCCCAGTCAAAGCTAAAATGAATTGTATTGCAAGGTGAGGGACATAGCAGGAAGTAGAGATGGCCCAGCAATTGCAGAGAGACCCAGGAAATAAATATTCAACCTATTGCTGGCTGTTTCATTTATATAATATAACGAGTGGCAGCATGCCTTTTTCTCTTTCTTTCCCTCTTTCTCTCTAAAAACATAATAATAGCAGTAATCATCTTCTTACGTCCAGCTGTTCTTATGAACACGGCTTATTTTCTCTTTCCACTCTTTGCTTTTAAGTCAGTGACACTTTGAAAGAATGTTTGAGAAAAAGCAATTAATTGAGAATTGTTTTCAGGCCTCCACATGATCTCCTCGTGTCCTTTATCTCGCTGCCTCTCGCTGTGTTACATGCCCACGTTGCAGTACAGCTGGTGAGTTTAAATTAGTTAAGGGCCACTTCACGCTAAAGCCGGGCACAAATGGTATCTCAAAATTCTCCACCCAATTTGTGAGCTGAGAAATAAATTATCCAATACAGCGTGGTTCAGGAAGGGCGTTTTGTTTCGTTTTTAGGAAAACATTTCTTTTAGGCATGATGGAACCACAAAAGCCAAAAAAAAAAAATGGAGGGGGAGGAAACCCCAACAGTAGCGAGGCAGTTGCTACTCTGTCTTGGTGCCTGGCTGAGATCTGTAACTGGATGTCCAGGAGTAAACTAAAGCTTAACCCGGAGAAGACTGAGGTGATGGTGATTAGCCGAGGTCAGCGGCTGGCAAATTTGAGGCAGGAGCTCATAAATCTGCCTATTTCAGGAATCCGACCAAGGATTGTGACTGAGGCGCGGGACCTGGGTGTTATTCTTGACCAGTCCCTAACTATATCATCACAGGTGGGGGCCGTGGTTCGGAGTTGCTTTTATCAACCACATGTGCTCCGCCAAGTTCACCCCTTTCTGTCAGAGGCTGATCTTACCACCGCAGTCCAGGCCCTGGTTCTTTCCAGACTGGACTATTGCAACCTGTTGTATGCAGGGCTTCCCTTGAAGCCAATCCAACGCCTACAGGCTGTACAAAATGCAGCAGCCAGGTTGGTCAAGGGGATCCCGAAGTGGTCTTCTATCACTTTGGTGCTTCAAGAGCTCCATTGGCTGCCGGTGGCTGCTCGGGTGCTCTACAAGGTCTTGTTGACCATGTATAAAGCCCTGCATTGCTTGGGTCCTGGATACCTGAGCACTCGCCTCTCTCCTGTGTCTCACCATTGGCAGACTCGCTCTCGGGAGCAGGGTGCCCTGATGGTCCCCTGCTACCAATTGGAATGTGCCGGGGCCAGGGCATTTTCAGTGGCTGCCCCCCGGTTATGGAACAATGTGCCACTGGAGATTCGACAGGCTCCCACTCTCAATTGCTTCAAACTCCTTTGTAAGGCGTTTTTATTTTCACAAGAGTCTGGGGAGGGGTTGGTTTAAATTGGGGTTGAGGGCTTTTAATGGTTTGGGGGTGAGGGTTTTAATGGAATTGTCTTAATGTGGGTTGAGGGTTTTAATGGAATTGTTTTATATGTTATTGTAAAGCGCCTCGATGCCAGAAATGGTGAGGCGGTGGCGCTATAAAAATGCTTTAAATAAATAAATAAATAAATAAATAAATAAATAAAATAACAGAGATGCCAAAGGCGAAGGGGTAGAATAAAGGGTGTTGTTTATTATAAAATCTGACGTGTTTCAGAGGCAAGTGTGTTGGTCTCCACTTCTTCCTAACCAGCAGCTCAGCCTGTTCTGTAAAGGCCAATTTTAGGTAAATGGCTCTTGCGAGCAGGAGCAGCCAGCCAGTGGGGGCTCAGCGAGCAGCGGATGAGAAGGCAGTGAGTGAGTTCATCCATCCCTATATCTGAAATCTACTGGCTATTCTGTGCAAATTGCACAGACTGTAGATTGAGTTGGGCCAGCTTGCAGGAAAGCGAGCTGAAGATTCCAGCTGGACATCAGGAAAAACTTCCTGACTGTTAGAGCAGTACGACAATGGAATCAGTTACCTAGGGAGGTCGTGGGCTCTCCCACACTAGAGGCCTTCAAGAGGCAGCTGGACAACCATCTGTCAGGGATGCTTTAGGGTGAAATCCTGCATTGAGCAGAGGGTTGGACTCGATGGCCTTGTAGGCCCCTTCCAACTCTGCTATTCTATGATTCTATGATTCTATAAGTCTGGAGGGCCGAGCTGACTAAAGCTCAGTGAGCTTCTCCCCCATGCCACCCCCACCCCCCCAGACAGATTCCTCTGACATCCCTATTCCGTGAGAGCAAATATGTGGGGCAGGAACAGAAAGTCACAGATATTTGCTGCATCCCTAAAGCAGAACTATCAGAAAAGAGCCGCTTCCTGAGATGCGTGGCCCTCGGGAATATTTTATTGAAGGCTGAGTTTACAGTATTCAAACAAACAAGGAAAGAAGGAAGGAAGGAAGGCACGATCCAGGGAAAGTGTGAGGAGATGGCGCGGACATGGGCCATCCGTCTATCTTTGCAGACCCTAGGCTTTGGAGTTCTGAAAACATTTGCCAGTAACTCAGTCTGCCAATTACTTGAGACATAACCATCGCACCACATTTAGGAGGGGAGCAACCCCTAAGTGTCTACATTTTCCATCATTAATATAGATGTGTTAGTATCAAAGCATCTGCTTTAATAATATAATCAATGTTTGCTTGCAGAAGAAAAGAATCCTTTTTCAAATTCCCCACAGTTTCGATTTGGATTTAATTAACCCACTGGTTCTTCCCTGATTTTCCTAATAAACTTTTCAAAAGCGAAGCTTCCCAAATGCCCCCAAATCTTCCTTTCATCTTGTCAAATAGAAATTCACTCATTTCCCCGTGCCGGAGGGACCTCAGCGAAGAGGGGAGGGAAGGCAGGAGAACGAGTCTGTTTGATATTGATGTCTAGAATTCACCGCTGGACTCAGCCTTGGCAAGAAACAGGAGCAGACAAAACAAATTGGATTGCATGAATTTATTTCGCAAATATGATTCAGCCAGGCCTAAGGGACAGCAGGTTTTGAGTGTGAGCCGAGGAGTCACCCCCAGAGACCTCTGTGGCTGTGGGGATGCATCCTCAGTTCATGCTGGATGCCTATCAGGTGTGAAGTAGACATCCCATGTGAAAGACAAATGCTCTATATGAATTCCTGCACAGACAAAGAAGACGATGGCGTGAATTCCTCAATTGGGCTGAAGTGCAACTAAGGCTTTGCAGGACCCCCTGACCCACACTGGAGGTCGATTCGGAGGTTCCAAATTGGCGTCGATATGCCACGGGCCACTTTGGGCCCAGTCCAACCTGCTTTTGGATCTGAATCAGGAATGAGATCCAGACATCCGAAGTGGGTTGGAAGTTATCGGTTCCCAGCTGTAAAGCTGACCGAGAGTCAATCAGACTCTCTGCTCACCCCCTCCCTGCTTGTCCCCCCCCTCCGCTCGCCCTCTGAACCCAGTGAGGTGCTGTCCCTGCTCACCTGTGGGGCGTTTCCAGAAATGGCCCTTTATGGCTGGCACAGTTTGGACATTAGATCCAGAAAATGACAGTGTTGCCATCATCCTTAAAAATGGCAGCTTTCATCAAGGACGGGTGGCTTCCAGATGGATCAGGTAAGTCCGGTGGGTGGGCGAGTTCAGCAGCTCACCATCACCTTGGATTGGACTGAAACACTTTGGCCCAGTCCCATCCAGTATGAACTACTTCAACCTGATCTGGGCCTGATCTGGAGTCAGACTGAGGCAGGCCAAATTGACCCACTTCGGTTCAGGATCTGGATTTGGATCCAAGGTGGTGCATAGCTCTAAATGCAACTGAGGGCTTTTCTTTGCTATCCTCAGGACTCTGATGGCAACTAAGTTTATGTCGGCCATGCTCTTATTCCCCCAATTACCACCCCTTTTTTTCTTACACACACATACCTAGGCCACTCTTAGGCCATAGTGAAATCATCTCATATGAACCATGTCTTAGTGTGTCATGGGAACCATTCCTAACCATGGTGGCTACATAACCATGGTTTAAACACACTCACTAACCATTTACTGCAAAAGGTTTAGCAGCCTAACCATGGTTTAGCATGTTGTCTGAATATGCCCAATGTGTCTCACTTTATTATCACCCTGTTCTTTCTACTTAGACCTGGATCTCAGTGCCTTATCATTAAGTTTGCTATGAGAGTTTGTTTTGTTCCCCTGTTATTGCCAGTCCCAAATCCACAAAGTTACAATTACCTTTTCGCCAGCCTACTGCCTGTCTGCATTGCCTAGGGTGACCCTATGGAAAGGACGACAGGGCTCCTGAAGACAAGGGAATTCCAGAAGGTGTCATTTGCATGCATGTAGCAGCTGGTGAAATTCCCTCTTCACCACAGTTAAAGCTGCAGGAGCCCTGCCCTCTTGACCTGATGCAAAAGAAGGCATGGCTCCTGCAGCTTTAACTGCTGTGCTGAAGAAGGAATTTCACCAGGTGCTGCATGCATACAAGTAACACCTACTGAAATTCCCTTTTCTATGCAACTGTTAAAGATACAGGAGCCTTGTCCTCCTTTTCATATGGTCACCCTAGCATTGCCATTCCTAGACCAACTGCTATCTGCCCTGGAGTTCCCTCTCTGGTTTCCACTTCAACCTTTTCCCTTCCATGTCCCTATCCTGCTAAGTCTTTTCTCTTTCTTTGATCCTGTAGAAATTGTCAACCTTACTCCTGCAGTTCCAACTGCAACCCATTGCTTTCCTGGTCCTTCATCTAACACACTATTTAAGAAAGAGCAAAGCATATATATATATATATATATATATATATATATATATATGAAGTGTGCCTTTTTCATTTCGTAGGTTGCGGAACTTGGAAGACATTTATTATCCTGAGCTCTTCGTTGAATCTGTTTACTCTTATTTGCCCTGCTTCATTCCTCTAATACATTACGATTTGACTTCACATGAACTGACCTCGTGATGGCATCATCCAATTTCAGATTTTGTATTTCGGGAACTTTTGTGCGGTTCTCTGTACCGCCGTCTCTGTGTGTTCAGCCTTGGGCCAATTCCCAATTCCTCTGCTCAAAAGACTTGGTTTTCATTATGCTGAAGGACCGCCAGTTGGTATTATTTTTGAAGAAAATATCCTTGCTGCATTTCTTGATAGGCTCATGAGGCAAAAGGTACATCCAGTCTTGTGGAAGGAAGTAAAATGTACAAGAGCCTTGAATTTACCTTTAAAGGAAGGAATATCAGCCCTCATTCTTCGCTCTAGATCATGGAAAGGACCTGTTTAGGGAAGGGTGCACACACACACACCTTATTTTTTCCATGGTGGGCATGGCATGAGGAAGTCATATCAGTGTCCAACAGAAGCAGCTACACACGAATATTTTCATTGTCCAAGTGACTCTCTACTATTATATCCACAGATACATGCTTTCCTGAGAGCGATTTATCAGACACAGATGGAAAGGAATCTATTAGACTCTGGGCGTGTCTACACCAGCCCTATATCCCGGGATCGTCCCGAGAGCGTTCCTGTGCATCCAAATGCCACACAGGGATCCTGGGAGCAGGCAGGCATGATCCCTCCATTTTCCTGGGTGTAGAAAGGGCCTCTGAAATTCCTGACCCACCTGGAAAGGGTGCAGAAAAGGAGAACAGGAATGATCAAGAAGCTGGAACAACTCCCATATGATGAAAGGTTACACCATTTGATTTGATTTGATTTAGTTCATTTATATCCTGCCCCATAGCCGAAGCTCTCTGGGCAGGGTGTGTGTGTGTGTGTGTATGTGTTAGCTTAGAAAAAAAGAGGCAAGTTAGGGCATGGCTAGATGAGAGGGAGGAAGGGGGACAATCTCGCGATATGATGATCGCGAGATCATCCCCCTCATCTACGTGTCGTGTGTGATGTCACAGGAGGAAAAGGACGTCTTGCCCACCATTTTTTTTAAAAAAAGAAACAGGATGAGTAGGTATTATTCTTTCCCTTTTTTAAGAAAAAAGCTGCCACCCCCCTGCTCCCCACCCTGATGGGCACGGAGTGCTTGCAGAGCTCCATGCCCTGTGCTTGATTTCCAGCTCCTCACGGTTACTCACGAGGAGCTGGAACAAAAACATAACGCCTGGCCACACATCCCACGGTCTCGGGATCATCCCAGGACCACGGGAAAAGGTGGGATTAAAGTGTAGGCCCATATCCCGGGACAAGGGAGGGATCATCCCTCCCTCACCCGGGATCCCCTGTGCATCATGTGGATGCACAGGGATGATCCCAGGGCAATCCCTGGGATATCGCCTCATCTAGCCATGCCCTAAGAGAGGACATGACAGAGGTGCATACTATTAGATGTGGCGTGGAGAAATACTGGGATGCAGGCTTATCCCATGGAGCTGAAGGGTGGTAGATTCAGGATAGATAAATGGAACTACTTCTTCACACAGCACATAGCCAAAATATGGAATTCACTAACACAAGATGTAGCGATGCCTGCCAAGTTGGACAGCTTTAACAGGGGATTAGACAGATTTACAGAGGATAAGGCGACTGATGACTACCTGTCATAATGGCTACATATTCCCTCCAGTGTCAGAGCAGAGAGCTTCGGCTATTGGGCGGTATAGAAATGCAATAAATAAATAAATAAATAAATAAATAAATAAATAAATAAATCAGAATGCCTATGAACACCAGTTGCAGGGGAACATGAGAGGGACGTTGCAATTGCATTTATGTCCTCTTATGGGTTTCCCATGAACATCTGGTCTGCTATTGTGTAAACAGAATTATGGTCTGGAAATATCTGATCTAGAATGGCTCTTCTTTTCTGCTTAGGAATAGAACCAGGCATCTGAGGAACTTCTTCAATATATTGGTGCGCTGGCTGGGGCTATGTCATTATGATACTGCAGCAAAGACAGGGCTATTTATGTTAGCACAGCAAGCATTGATAGAAAAATGTCCAGTTCCCAGTGGGTCAAGCACAAATTCAAGATGACATCTCAATCCATTCAGATGCCCAATTTTTTCAGTGGATGCTCATTGCATTCTCCCATTTATTAATTATGTGAATTGGCCCTCAGTCTCCCATACGCTCCTGTGATTAGAATGAGTGTAACTCTGAAAACTCATGATGCATCTTGATATACCGATGAATTTTACTAGTGGACTTGACATAGTGAGGTCCACACTGGAATTATTCTATCTCTTGGATATACTTGAGCAAGTATATGACAGGAACCCTGTTATTAGGGGAAGGAGAACTATGGCCCATCCAAGCCCACGGGACCTCAGATGTGGCCCCTTTCCAAAAGCCTTCCCCATCGCTGAAGCCCTGCCCCCTGAAGGCTAGCAGGGAGAGGAATTCCTACTGTTATCACCAATCAGTAAAGGAAATAAGCTACTTTCCCTCGTTGTGCTAAGGGGAATCTTTGCTGTCATCTCTGGTCACTGATTCACCCGTCCCATGTCCTTCCCAATGGGGTAAAGCAAAAAGCAGATGAAACAACCACGACCACTTTGGCCAAGGACCAGATGATAACAGGAAGGGTGGACCCATCTCCTGATATAATCAGGACAGTGGACAGTTCAGTGGAAGTCATTTCCCACCCCCAGTTACAGTTCATAGAATCATAGAATCATAGAATAGCAGAGTTGGAAGGGGCCTACAAGGCCATCTAGTCCAAACCCTTGCTCAATGCAGTTCTCCAGCCCTGGTCTATATCATCATATTGGAAGTGGCAGAACAGAAGACATAGCTGCCACCAACTTAGACATCTAATTTGTATGGCCAGGGTACATTCTCAGCTTTGTTGGAGATGGTGGCAACTGTCCACCATAACAACCATTTGCTGAGAAAACAGGGTTCGGAGGAAGTTGGGGAAGTAGATGCTCAAATAGAGCACAAATTTAGTAAAAACAGCCTTGTCCTTGCTTAAAATAGACTAAACTTTGGGTTAAAAAAAATAGAGGCCAGTTTTCTGTGCATGTCTGCTTACAAACTTTCAGGTCTCTATATAAGTCCTATCATGTGAATTTATGCAGCTGCCATATACTGAATTGGATTATTGGTCTATGTGATCCAGCAATGTCTAGTCTGATTGGGGATCACTCTCCAATTTTATCTCAAATCTACTTCAGATGAAAAACAGTGGAAACTGTATTTGGTACATAGGGCTAGACTGGACCAAGGCCAACATCAAGGATAGGCATGAGGAGGGCCAGGATCTCTTCTCGATCATCCCAGAGTGCAGGACACGGAATAATGGGCTCAAGTTACAGGAAGCCAGATTCTGGCTGGACATCAGGAAAAACTTCCTGACTGTTACAGCAGGACGACAATGGAATCAGTTACTTGGGAGGTTGTGGGCTTTCCCACACTAGAGGCCTCCAAGAGGCAGCTGGACAGCCATCTGTCAGGTATGCTTTAGGGTGGATTCCTGCACTGAGCGGGGGTTGGACTCGATGGCCTTATAGGCCCCTTCCTACTCTTCTATTCTATGATTCTATGATCAGGCATATGCCAAGGTCTCACTCCCCAGAAGGGGCCCACCGACAAGACCCCATAGAGTCACTCCGTCTCTGCACCATTGCTCATTCACTTTCCTCTCACTCTGGCCCAGACAATGGTGGTGGTGAGAAGGTGGAGGAGCAGATAACAATGTCTGCTTGGTCATTGGCTCTCTGCCTGCCAAGCAAACAAGGAGTAACATGATGAGAAAGAGGATGAGGAGCACCAGCAACGGGTGGCAATGGTAGCGAGAAGGAAGACTCCCTGAGGAAGGGGCCCCAGTGAGGGCGTATTGCTCAAGGAACTTCAAAAACCTAGAGCCGGAACTAGACTGGACAATCCATTCCCTTTGTTCTGAGATCCTTCAATCACAGGCTGCAGCATGCATCCTGTACGAAGCCGCATGACACCAGATCTGTGGTGTCCCCATGCTGAAAAAGCCATTGCTCTTTTTGAAATCCCTCCTGGCAACTCCCAGGCAAAAAGGGCAAGCGAGCCAGCAGTCCGCTTCTAAGCACCAGAGGTCAACGTAACATCTGCTTTACAAATCCTTCTTATTACTGCTGTGCTCATTCCCAGCTTTCTGTTGTTCCAGAAATCTCTCAAGCATATAATAGGTAAAGTTCCAGTGCGTCAGACCCTCCAGCTTTAGCTGACATCTTGGTAATTTGTTTCCCATGGCAACTCATTCAGTATCCTTGACCTTGATAGAGTGGTTAATGTGGCCACTCCTAACACATTTTCTACATGGTGGTTAGATTGCAGGAAGACAATGACAAGTACAATTTACTTACCAGCTCGATTATGTTCTAGGCCCATTGTTTTCTCTCATTTTGTTTTCTAATCCTAACCTGTCATGTTATGGTTCTGTGGTGGCCACCCAACAAATGATAAACAAATGGAGCTATACATCCTAGTAAGAACAGGGCTGCCGCTGGAAATGGCAGGCTGGTGTTTGCTTTTTTGTAGCTTGTAGTACAAACCTCAGCCCATTTTTGGAAAACTCTGCATTCAGTGCTTCCAGTGGTGTCCAATGTTCTGGGAGAGAATGGGGAAATGTACCACATGGGGCAAATAAATCGGAGTCCGTGTCACCAAGGGAGAAGACAAGACTCAATACAGCCAGTGTGGTGTAGTGGCTAAGGTGTTGGACTGGGAGTCAGGAAATCCGGGTTCTAGTCCCCACTCAGCCATGGACACCCACTGGGTGACTTTGGGCCAGTCACAGACTCTCAGCCCTGTTGGAATCCTGGATTAGGGTTCTGGTTATGTTTCCATGGATTTACTAATTGCTGAGGAGCTGGAGGAATCAGAAGACTCAGCAGAAAACTTAAAGGTCAACGTTGCACCTGGACATTGATGTCATGATTGAATAATTGGAAACTTGATTGTTTCAATTAAGGGATTGCAAGCAGTTGCATCACTGTACAGTTAGCCTATAAAAAGGATTGTATTCCCATGTACGTGTATCAGTAATGATCAATCAGAGATCACTCTATCTATGTATCAGAGCTGTATTGACTGACCGTATGTAAGTATTTGTATTTGTGATTGCCATAACTAAATTATATTTTTATATGCCAGTAAAGGTTTGTTTAAACCTACTGAAAGTCTCAGTCTTAATCTGTGTCTGTGCTGACTTTGCTGGAAACCGTTGCAAAAACTCTGCTATAAGGTTATTGGCCAGAAGCCCAGTCTGGCAATAACTAAATAAATTGTAAATATAAACCAACATATCCCAATATCCCTACCTCACAGGGTTGTTGTTGTGAGGATAAAATGGAGAGGAGGAGGAGGATTATGTATGCCACCTTGGTTTCCTTGGAGGAAAAAAGTGGAATATAAATGTAATAAATAAAATAAAATAATACAGCTACCATTTTCATCTTCAACCCTATTATTAAACGTTTCCACATCTTTATACAACATGTTTCTTTATGGTGTTGTTTGCTGTAATTGGTTTTCATTTGAATCTTGATCATATAGTAGCAAAGTCATTAGGACTGAATACACAAAACTGCTTTGTGCCATTGGTCAACCAAGCACAATACAGTGTATAATGCCAGGAACTTGCCAGGACATTCAGACAGGAGCCTTCCCCAGCATTATCTAGAAATGCCAGGGATTGGACCTAGAACTTATGCTCTACCAATGAGCTATGGACCTTCCCCAAATGACACACAATGGTAAGGGGAAACAGCAACGAAGTGTATGTATGGAAAATGGTTCCTGGAATGTTGATAATTCATATTGTAAATTTATTTATTTATTTCTAAATGTCCTCGTAGTATTCTCTGTATTCTCAAAATCTCATCTGCATTGATTTCCATAATTGCTATCTTCACTTTTATATAATTGATACAAGTACATGCAACAATATCTATGCTAAAAATCAATCGCCCTGTATGAAAATTAGGGTGAGCATGTGAAAATAAGGACAGAGCTACTGTATCTTTTATAATTGTATAGAAAAGGGAATTTCAGCAGGTGTCCTTTGCATGCATGCAGCACCTGGTGAAATTCCCTCTTCATCACAGCAGTTAAAGCTGCAGGAGCTCTCCTAGATTGACCCGATTTAAAAGAGGGCAGGCACCTGCAGCTTTAACTGTTTGTTGGAGAGGAAATTTCACCAGGTTCTCCATATATACAAATGACACCTTGCTGAAATTCCCTTTTCTACACAACTGTTAAAGATACAGGAGTCCTGTCCTCCTTTTCATATGGTCACCCTAGTAGGATGTGGGGAAATACCTCCCAGATTGTTTTGTTCTTTGGGGTAGAGTAAGGTATTTTGTAGAGAGTGTCTTACCTTTGAAAGTTTTCTGAGCATTTTCTACCTTTTTTTTTTTTTTTAACTTACAAATGTAAAGAAAAAAGCTTGCTGTTGCTTCAATTGGCACCTTAGTCCAGTTCTTTACACTAGTAGGCAGAGTGTTGTGAAAAGCTTTTGATGTCTTCCAGGAGAAGCAAAAGCCTAATATACACCTACAGCCCTTTCACAACGGAGGAGGGATAATTGTGAGGTTTCCTGCTTCTGCGATTGTCGCTCGCAGGACACCTGCGAAGGAAGTTTCCCTCGAGTAAAGGACAGCTGTCGCTGGAGGATGTGTGCCCCATGATGGTGGTTCCAAATGGGTATTGGCAAAAGTGGGTGGGACTGGACAGCTGGGTACAGAGTATGGATTTTTTTTAATACCTCCTTTGTTATGTGCACCAGCACAGACACACAGCAATGCAGGGAAGATAGGTACTTTGTCGAAAATGTGCTTCTGCACATCAAGATGTTTGTGTAAAAAAGACACCACAGAGATGAAACACGCCGATGGCCATACACACTCCCCTGACAGCAGATTGGCTGTGCGCTGTGTCAAGAGGTCACGCTGAACAGCAACAGCTTTGCGAAGGGGTGTGTGGACACCGGCCGCAGACTTCGGGATCGTGGCGGGAGAGTTGGAAAAGCTGCTACAAATCCAGTCAGTGATATTCCTGAATAACTGAATGGTCGACCCAGGATCACTGCAGGAGTAGATGAACATCATGTGGCCTGGTAGGGATAACTTTGATATAACCCCTGAATAAACAGCTGGTGTAGACACAGCCAAAATGCCTGGCTTGTTTCTTTTGAAAGACATGAGACTGCTACAGAGTTTGCAACCGTTTTGTCTACTGGGTGCTCCTCCACAGACAGTATCAGTTGTTTCTAATTTTGGATATGAATCTTCCCCTGAGGCAAAGTAAATCAGGAGGGGCAATGAATTGCACACACCCTTTGCCTGTTTCCACCGCTCAAGCCAATGCCTCGCTCTGAGGACTCCTCAGAGTGAGGCATCAGGGTGGCAGGCAAGCACTTCTGAGAGCCCTGTGGTGTTACCTCACAATTGATTATATTGTATATGGCCTTTGCTAGAACTACTTGGTAATCCGTGCAGGAGGAGGGGTGAGCCTGCGGTGCAGCTACCACGGGCTGTTGCTCCAATCCACATGTCAGACGCAACAGGCTAAAGGAAAGCCCCGTCGTGTCCACCATTTTTTTTCAATTAAAGGGCCGGATGCGCACAAATGCTTGTGCACTTCAGAAAGTACTTTTTTAAAAAAATGTTCTTCCCGATCTCCCCCACACCCTGATCTCCCCCCCCTGCCCCGATCTCCCCACCTTGCCCCGATCTCCCCACCTTGCCCTGATGGCCGCAGTGCTCCTGCGGAGTACTGCACCCCGTCCGCCACTTTCCCCAGCTACTTGTGAGTAATTGCAGTAGCTGGGAAAAGCGGTGGAACGGGCTACATGCTAATGGTCTCAAGCTCAGCCCGAGACCACGGGAAATACCAGGCCAAAAGTGGTGCCCGTTATCTTGGAGCCAGGGAGGGTTGACCCCTTCCTGAGCCCGGGATCCCCTGTGCATCATCTGGACACACAGGGGTGAGCCCAGGGTTGACCCCGGGCTAACCCATGGTCTAGCAAAGGCCATGTCTGGATTAATATGTCTGGTAAGTAGGGCATGTTAGAACTGAGTGTGTGTGGTTTATGATGTAATAGGTGGGGGGAAAGAGGAGTATATAAGGAGTGTGTAGGGCCTTAGCTAGACCTAAGGTTTATCCCGGGGTCATCCCGAGGTGGTCCCTGCCTGCTCCCGGGATCCCCTATGTGTCATTTACATGAACAGGAATGACCCTGGGACGATCACGGGATAAACCTTAGGTCTAGCTAAGGCCTTGGGAGTTTGTAGGGAGTGTGTTTTTATGTTTTGGTTGTCTTGTGTGTGTGTTTTTATTTGCAAAGTAAGAAGAGTTTAGATTCTAGGGACTTTGGATTGGTGTAAAGTGAAAGAGGTGGTTGGTGTGTGTAGAGTTTAGATTAGGCAGGATTGAAAGTATTATATCTTTATTTAAAGTTTTTAAATAACAAACTTTTTTATTATTTTGTTAACTACCAAATACCACGTTGTCAGCTTGGCATTATTTACCTGCCTTACAGTTATTAAATGCCCACTCCATATAATACCCACAGTATATTTAGAGCAGATCCTGTATTAAACCTGTTTCCCTCATCGTTAGGGGAAAGGTTTTAATTAACCCTCCCTAAGGTTTTCAAGTGGTGGCGCATGACCTTAGAAGGGTTTATGCGACGAACCTCATGTAAGGGCCTGCTACGTCATAAGCCCCAGCAGATATTCTCTAGTATGGCACTCTGGAGCTGCTGGTCTAATGCATCACTCTGAGGATCCCACCAGCCATTGTACTGCTGCAGTTTGGCAGCTCTCCAGAGGTAGTCTCTGTGGCCACCTCATCCTCAGTGCCCTGCACTGAGGAAGGACTATTATTATTATTATTATTATTATTATTATTATTATTATTATTATTATTATTTATATAGCACCAGCAATGTACATGGTGCTGTACAGAGTAAAACAATAAAATAGCAAAACACTGCCGCATAGGCTTACATTCTAATAAAATTATAATAAAACAATAGGAAGGGGAAGAGAATGCACCAAACAGGCACAGGGTAGAGTAAAACTAATAGTATAAAAGTCAGAACAAAATCAAGTTTTAAAAGCTTTAGAAAAAAGAAAAGTTTTTAGCTGAGCTTTAAAAGCTGCGATTGAACTTGTAGTTTTCAAATGTTCTGGACTGAAAGGCAGGGAGACAGCTCAGTGGCAGAGGCAGGAGGAAGAGGGAGTGATAAAGTGCATGTTAAGTAGGGTGACCATATGAAAAGGAGGACAGGGCTCCTGTATCTTTAATAGTTGCATAGAAAAGGGAATTTCAGCAGGTGTTATTTGTATGCATGTCACACCTGGTGAAATTTCCTCTTCATCACAACAGTTAAAGCTGCAGGAGGTATACACAGCTGTACTGTGACCAGATTTAAAAGAGGGCAGGACACCTGCAGCTTTAACTGTTGTGAAGCTGCAGAGCTAGGTATGGGTAGGGTGACCATATGGAAAAGGAGGACAGGGCTCCTTTATCTTTAACAGTTGCATAGAAAAGGGAATTTCAGCAGGTGTCATTTGTATATATGGGGAACCTGGTGAAATTTCCTCTTCATCACAACAGTAAAAGCTGCAGGTGCCCTGCCCTCTTTTGTATCTAGTCACTCTAGATGGCTCTCTGAAGCAACAAGAAGTCCTCAGAGCTAGGCTGCTCTGGAGAGTCACGGCCCTCCCAGATGTGGCAGCAACAGAGAGGTACATCACTGGGGCTGCTGCAGACCAGCTATGAGAACTGGAATGCCAACACCACTAGAGGTTCACTGCTGCTGCCACCTTCAGGAGGTTATTTGGCATCCACAGAATTTGTCACTCCAGGCAGCTGCCTAGTTCATCCAACCCAGCAATGTCCCTCCTTCACAACATCTAGCAGAACTTACCTCATGTTATGAGGTCTCTCATCTCCACGTCATTGGCTGGAAAGGATGGGGAATGTGGAAATGGGCCTTACTAAAGTAAGAAACATGAATTATCTGGCTTGCTTAATAGTATCACAGACCTATCAAACTGGGCAAATCAACCCCCCTTCCTCTTGAGGAACTGCCTGGACCACTGTAATTAAAGTGGAAGCTTCAGTTTAAAAAACATGATGGCACCACATTCAAACATATGAGAAAGGCTTGCTCACCAAGTGCAAATATTAATTATACTACCAAGCAGGACACACACAATGACAACTCCAATAAACCATAATTCAGCCAAGAAAGACAGGGTAGATTAATGAAGTTATGAGCAACTAATGCTCTCTCACTAACACTGAAAAGCATGTAAGAGTGGGAGCCACAACAATTATATCAGGCACGCTGTCAACATTGCTCCCATTGGACTTTCTCTCCAGATTTTCAGGTTCCAAATCACCACGTTTCCGGAAAGTCACTGATGCATTAGCAAGCTGACATCCCTCACTTCTTTTCAGTTTCTGGGTTTGGTTTATGTCACTGGACGAAAACAGATTGCCAAAGTTTGTAGTTTTGCAGGATTCCTCCCCACACACAGCTATTCTGCTATGCCGCAGTGCCACCTAGAGGTTATGCAGCAGAAAAGCAGGAAAGACAGCATGTTGCGTGTAGTACTGAGCTCTCAATTCTGTGACAAAACCAAAAGTAGACACAGCACATTAACAGCCAATTAAGAGTCTCATGTACAAAAGTTCTTAATCTAGTTCCACCAAAATGGAAGACCTTTCATGGTGACCATCCTTCTATAAATATGTTGCCACCGACACTCTACTTATTGAGATTGCTCTTTGCTAGTGCCAGGATCTGTGCTAGTGCAGAGTATTCGCAGGACCCAGGTCCGCTGTCAGGAGCTGTTCTGCTGTAGAGTGCTCGCTGGACTCAGGCCCTTTGCCAGCAGTACGCCATGGGGGCTGATGTGGATCAGCTGGGAGCAGCTAGAGTAAGAGCTATATAAGACCATATAAATAAATAAATATGCTTTATGTGTGTATGTTCTGTGTTTTAGAGTTTTAAATTTTGTATACTTGTTTTTACCTCAAGTTTAGAATTTCTGTAAACTGCCCAGAGAGCCCTGGCTATGGGAGCGGTATATAAGTTTAATAAATAAATAAATAAATAAATAAATAAATAAATAAATAATACCAGCATTTTTGCTCTAGCCTTTGCCTTAGCAATGTGATCTCTTGGATCTGTTGTAGCCCGTACTGGCTTCTTGCAACTCCGGACCCTGCCTTGCCAGAACCTCTGTTTTGTTGTGACCATGTCCCTTGCCTCTGGCCCTGCTGGAATCCTGCTGCTCTGGGACTCAGACCCCTGCTCGAACTCAGGTTTGCCTTTGGCCTCTGAAACCTGCTTCTTTCTGGACTTTGCCTCTGTCCCTGCTTGGAGTTTGTGTACTCCTGGACTCTGAATCCTGGTCACGCCTGGACTTTGCTTTTGCCTCCGGCCCTGCCACACCTTGCTAGTATTATTAAAGTAAGACCTTTCCAGACTACCCGTCTTGTGTGGGGCTCTGTTATGTTTTAGTTCTCCTGGGTCCTGGCGGCCTAGCCCTAGAGTCCGGCTGCCCATGCCTTGGATCATTACAGCTAGCAATCTAGCAAGCTATTTGGGCTGTTTAGAACCCACAACAATAAAACTTGATCATCTCTTCTGAACTATGTCTTTATGGATACACTGATTTCGGGTGTTATAAGGCCCTCCAGATGGTCCAGATAGCCATGCCTCCTGGGGATGATAGGAGGTGGTTCCCTAGTCCTGATTTACAGTATATATTGGTTTTGTAGTTGTTTCTAATTAGGGACAAGGTTTCATGTCACACAGGAATTTCATTTTGCTTTTCCTTGATGTGGTTGTTGTTGTTAAATGAAAAGCAGCCTTTGGAGGCATTCATTGGGAGTAGAGGAAAGGGATGTTGAGTGGGGATAGTCAGTGGTTTTCCTGCTGGCTATTTTCTCTCCAAATCACTCCCTCTCTAGCTCTTCTGTCTTTTCCTTCTCTATTTCCCTATGGGGAGAAAAGCAACTTGAGAGAGGTGACATTGAAATGGGGGAAATGGGCAGAAGGAAGACAGTTAAGCAACTCACCCTCATTGAGTAGAGCCTCCAGAGGCTGCTACTGCATTTCAGTATATGGAACATGGTGGGAGGACGTTCCAAAGAACTCTGTTTCATGTATGATTTGGTCCTTAGTATATCGGGGTGTGTGTGGCCTAACTTACATGAAGCTGGATATTGCACTATGAAAGTGGAAGATTGAGGAGAGACATGATAGCACTCTTCAAATATGTAACAGGTTGTCACACAGAGGAGGGCCAGGATCTCTTCTCGATCCTCCCAGAGTGCAGGACACAGAATAACGGGCTCAAGTTAAAGGAAGCCAGATTCCAGCTGGACATCAGGAAAAACTTCCTGACTGTTAGAGCAGTACAACAATGGAACCAGTTACCTGGGGAGGTTGTGGGCTCTCCCACGCTAGAGGCATTCAAGAGGCTGCTGGACAAGCATCTGTCAAGTATGCTTTAGGGTGGATTCCTGCATTGACCAGGGGGTTGGACTCGATGGCCTTATAGGCCCCTTCCAACTCTACTGTTCTATGGTTCATTGATAAAAGGCAGGAGCCACGCTACTGCTTTATAGTGGTATTGAAGTGCACTGACAACTGTTGGGGCCCATTGACACATACCATATACCACTTTCATACTGCTATATCCTGCTTGGTGTGGCTCTTGCCTTTTATATACCACTTTCATATATCCTGCCTGGTGTAGATTAGGGGTGTGTGTGTGGGTGTGTGTGTGTGTGTGTGTGTGTGTAGATGTCTGCATGCATGCTATTTGCAATAGAATTCATCATATAATCACATTTCTTTTCAGTTCAATTTGTTCACCGGGTGAATTTCCACCCAGTACTTCTGCACTGATACTACTGTCTCCCTTGGAATATCAGAGAACAATTTAGCCGAGGTTTAAATATGGTCCTTTTGATTCTCTTCTGGTTCGTGCCTCAGTTTGTAAGGGACATCCCAAATTAGTGCACAATGAGAACAATGGCTGGTATCTTTAAAATTCAACAACAAACATCGACTTGATAAATACCAAATGTTACGTGGGAAGACTATTCCCCTGCCCAGTCCCCCCATTTTGCTGCTAATCCTCGAACACGGCAGGCTGGCTGTGTGCGCTGTCTTTGTTGTGCGCAAAAAAGGGGAAGGGGGAAGTCGCATTCCGAAAACATCACACGTGTTCTGAAATGTCCTATGCAATTTACCCAAATCAAGCGCATGCAGGTGAGCCTTAGACAAATACGAGCCATAAGCAGCTCTCTCCAGCTTTTCATATTGTTAGCAGATGGGCCCGTGGTTCACAGGCGGGCTTTTGTCGCTCGGTAATCTCCTTGCAGTGTTGGGAGCTGCTGTTCTCTCGTCTCGCACTGATAAAACGTAAATTGCTTATCCCGCAAAGCAGCCTTCCCCTGGCCACCAAATTCAAAAGCTGTGCACTGGAGTCACCATAATCTCTTTCCGATTCTTTTTCAGAACCACTGTTGCTCTCTTTCAAGCTCTGTTTGGGAGCTAGAGAATATCCATTGTTAGATATTTTTCTCCTTTTACTTCAGTGAATTTGAGGGGTGTGTGAATACACCCGGGCAGATTCAACCCAATGACTCTTGGGTTGAACCTTTACCCATATAATCCTCCCATACATCCCTGTGATCAGCTGAAACAAAAGGCAACACTTCCTGCTTTGGTCACATGAGTAATCCCATCCATTCAAGCTTGCATCGTTCAGTGAATTGAATGATGCACAAAAATGCAATTTCGCCAACTGAATTTGACTACTGGATAACATTACTGAGGACGCCCGATTCCCGCCCATCCGGAACAGTTTGGGGGGAGTGTTTTTTTGCGAGGGGGGAAAGAAGCTGCAATAGGAGCGCATATGTGTGCATGGCACGCATTCACATTGTGTGGGGGTGGAACCGAGAGCCCCACAAGGCTCTCGGCCTCTTCTTGTTCCGGCCCCACCCTCCCTCCCCATCAACTAGTATGGGAATAGCCAGTCACCTTCTTTGAAGTGGAGACTAAGGGCTCATCTACACCAAGCAGGATATTCCACTATGAAAGCAGTATATAAAAGGCAGGAGCCACACCAAGCAGGATATAGCGGTATGAAAGCGGTAGATGGTATGTGTCAATGGGACCCAACAGTGGTCCGTGCACTTCTATAAAGTAGTAGTGTGGCTCCTGCCTTTTATATACCACTTTCATAGTGGAATATCCTGCTTGGTGTAGATGAGCCCTGAGCAGGAATTTTCCCTGTCATTTACTAATGTTCAGGTTTTCGCCTACTCCATACTGGATTTAATCATAAAGCGGAGGATAAATAGGTCAATTGGTGAGTGTGGGAATTTTGGGAATTGAGAATAGGGACGGTGAGCACTCTGGCACCTTTATGGTGATTGGCACCAGAGGTCCTGCTCCTCGGGGGCTCTGCAGCTTTCGTGTTTGGATATGGTTTGCCTTTGGGGGCCATCTTGTCTCGCTTACCCAGAGCTTTGCAGCCCTGAGTGGGGATGACGCAGGTCAGTCTCACCAAACACTCGAGTGTGGTTGGGGAACAGGGCCGGGTCACCCAACCCCTGGATTCAGCTGAGTGGCTCACCCTGATTGGCAGGCTAGTTGCCTAGAGACAAACAAGCTACATTCCAGAATGTTCACACACAGTTCCATGGAGGGGTGAATTTCCTGGTTTAACTAAAGAGGCCCTAGTTTATACCAAAGCTCTGATGTCTGTGTTTTATTTCTATGGCTTCCTTCTCCACTCGCTAATATGAAATCAGTTCAGGGTGAGGGCAATGTAAATGAACAGGCTTTGTTTTGCATTTAGTGTTGAAGAATGTGGAAGAGGGAGGATTTTTTTTTTCAACACTGCCAGGAATCAGGGTCGGGCTAAGCGATTTTCCTTTTCCCCAGCGAGAATTGGCAGTAGTGGTTACTTCCTATGACATTCTCCACAATCTTGGGCAGGATCTTTTGTCTATCAAATAATATGCCATTGTTTTAACCTGTTGACATCCTTGAGTACATTGGCAGCAAGACAGTACATAAAATAAACATGGTAAATAAATGCATAAATAAAAACGTTGTATGCCTCCAGTGTTCACTTTCTTCGCAGGAAACGGCCCCTAGAGTGACTGTAGAATGTGCAATAGGGCGATAAGACTGGGAAAGTATTTGTAAAAGCTACCATCCATTGCCATCTCTAGCACTTTTCACATTGAATATGGGGGGAGGGTAGGACTGTCCCCACCCCATCATCATCATACTGACTCCACTTCCCATTGTCCATCTATCGAGCAGAACCAGTAAAAAAGGGGCAGTTAACATGAATTTAGTTGTGTCCTTATGCATTCATTTCACATGATCTACTGAACACACGGACAGGACTGGCCCAAGACATTTTGCTGCCTGAGTTGAGGAAATAAATGGGTCCCCCTCTGCAGTCCACATACTGAAGCTGACTGGACTGGCAGCCAAATCTTCAGCTAAAAAACCAAGAAAGTTAAGGTACCGTATTTCTTCAATTCTAAAACGCCATCGATTGTAAGACGCACACTAATTTCAGTACCATTATTATTATTATTTATTTATATAGCACAATCTATGTACATGGTGCTGTACAGAGTAAAACAGTAAATAGCAAGACCCTGCCGCATAGGCTTACATTCTATTAAGATACCACCACCAATTAACCAATCTATTAACATACCACCAACAGAAAAAAAAAGCTTTGATTCTAAGAAATAATAAATGCACCTGTGATTCTAAGATGCAGCCCATTTTTAGAGATGTTTATATGGGGGGGGGGAAGTGTGTCTTAGAATCAAAGAAATTTGGTAATAATGGATTTATAGCGAAGTTTTTGTATTAAAGTAAAATACAAATATATATATATAATATAAAGAGCTCTCACAATGTGCAATATACAAGCGGTTAAAAATACAATATAAAAGTGCTCTGTAAACTTTGAAGGTCTTGGCCAGATGCGTTTCAACTGGAAGACTTCTTCAATGGCCTATTACACTGCTATTCCACATTCTAGGAACTAGCTTCAAAAATAGGGGATGACTAGGGAATTCTCAAAGATAAAGGATTAAATGTGTCACTCCCCTGTAGTAGTAAGTCAAGGATAACAGTGTTTCAGCTACCATGAGCAACAAACTGTCTTCAGCACAGGCAAGGGCAGAGTGCCCTCCACTCCACCGGAGGCAGAAGGCTCATTTAGGTGGCCCTATTTCAGTTTGGGTGGCGTACAAGCTCTGTCCTCCAACGGAGGGAAACAGCTAGAGAGTTTATGAGGAACAGCTGGGAGGCTGCCATTATTGACCACCAGCGTCTACAGCCTGAGGCAATTGCTTCACTCTTCCTAAAGGCAGGGCGGCCCTGCTCAGGGATGTTGGAAGCAGGCTTGGCAGAACCTGTGTGATGGAACATGCACTGGAATGTGTGAGAATGACAACAATTCATTGTATTTGGTAGCAGTGACTAGCTGTACATGTAGCATGAGCTGACTTCTGAGTGCAAAAATGTGGTTTTGGAACTGAGGCAAAAGAGGTTCCACAGGTTGATAAATCCTTGGAAGCCAAAAAGAAAAAAGAAAAAAAGAAAGAAGCTTTGTTTGGAAATAGCCCTTCAGAAGGATGCTGATAAGGTCAGCTGTGAGCCTGGCTGCTTTGAGAAGAAGACTTTTTTTTTAAAAAAAAAATAGATGCTGTAGTAATGTGAAGGAGCTAAAAGAAGGTCTGAAGCTCCTGTTTGAGTCACCTATTCAGATGTATGTTAAGATAAGGAACTGGAGATAACGTTAGGTGAAATGGTATAAAAGCTAAGATTTTTACTTGGTTTTGCTGAGGGATCCTGAGAGAACTCTGTCAGCTAGGGGTGTGCACGGACCCCCTGATCCGCTTCTCTTCCAGATCCACAATTCGTGGATCAGGCCGCTTCGCTCTGCCCCGCCCCGCCTATAGTCCGCTCCGCTTTCCCCCCCTCCATAGGCTTGCATTGAAATACAAAAAAGTATACAACTTTTTTGTGTTAAAGTTAGAAACCTCATGTTTGGCACCATGACACCTCATGGACGTATACACACGCCAAGACTCAAGCCAATCCCATCATCCCCTGATTTTTGGGGAATTTATGAAAATCGGACACCCCATTTGCAGACATGGGCTGTTCTCCGACGTTTTGACATATAAAAAAATTGAAGCAGGCACCCTCACAGATGCCATCTAGAGCCACATTCAAGCCAAGACTCAAGCCAATCCCATCATCCCCTGATTTTTGGCGGGGCTCTAACCTTTTAACTCACCCCAATTCACACCCCTTTCGATATCTCCGTCAATTTTCATGTTAGAAACCTCAAACTTGGCACCATGATAGCTTATCCAGGGATACACATGCATGCTGAGACTCAAGCCAATCCCATCATCCCCTTATTTTTGGGGAATTTATGAAAATCGGACACCCCAGTATCTCAGGGATTTAAAGCTGCAGACAGCTCAGTGGGGCCATTTCAAAGGAAATCCCAACATGCCATGAATTGGGGAGTAGAGATAAACCTAAATATGAATCTTCTTCCACACTTGAAAAATTGATTTGGAACTTCCAAAACTCTAAGTGAGCGCAGGAAGGACTTCTCCCCTGAGTCAAAGCAAGACACACACAAACCATCCCTGCGAGGCGGGCAGGGGAGGAGGGAGGGAAGGCAGGCAGGCAGCAGACATTTCTGGGGGCATAAGGAAGTGAGCCAAGGATAGTTTCAAAGCCAGTAATGCCTATAAAATGGAATCAATCAATCAATAAATAAATAAATAATCAAAGGAGTGGTGGAATTAAAAGCAGCAGTGTTGCTGAATAAACAACAAGAAGAATTTTTTTTTAAAAAAAAAAGGCTATATCTGTCTTTTATCAGTAAGAGGGGAGTGGACGTGCCCAAGGGGAGGGGGATTAAGAAGTCACCTTTCACTTCAACTCATGAAAGGCATTGCTTCTCCACGGGTTTACCTTTGGAGGGCTCTGATGGCTCTCCAAGAACAGGAGAGTGCACTGGGCACGTCCACATGCCCTAGGGGACCTCATCCCCTTGCACCACATATATTCAGTTGTTCCCCAAGGTTAGGGTGGGTAGCAGTGCTGTATTTCCTATCTGTTATTTATTTGCTTAGTATATGATTTCAGGTTGTGTTTGTGCATTTGGTGGGGCTACTGTTTTAAAAAACGCTGGGAAAAGTCCGTTCAGACTAAGAAAGAGAAGTTCCCAGAATCCCAAGTTACCCATTTTGCCTATCCCCTCCTCCAACTTTGGGATCATGTGATCATGACCGGGAGTTGGCTCTGCCCCTCAGCCCTTCGAAAAGGTACCTTTTCCCGCTGTTTTTACCCGATTTTTTTAAAAAAAATTCTAACAAGTGAACTGCAGCACTTAGAGAGCTGAGAGTAGGCTCAAAATGACCCCCAGCCACGACTCTCTAAGCACAAGAAGTTTCAGAAAGATAGCTTTAAAAACAACACAGTTATCCCCTATTTTTTCCCGCAATGCAATCCTATGGGAGAAATTTTTCAAAATGGCGATCGGATCACTCCGCGTAAAGAGAAGTGCTCCGCCTATGGGCGCTTCTCTTCACTGTGCTTCTACTAGTCCCCGGTCCGCTTCTACTCCGCCTCTGGGCAAGGCGGAGCAGGCCAATTCGCTTCTGATTCTACAATTCTAATCAGAGCGGAGCACATCCCTACTGTCAGCCATGCCTTCTAATAAGGTGTTGTTGTTGTTGTTTTTGGAGATTATTGGGCTGCATTAATAGAAGTATATCTTCCAAATCACGTAAGGTACTGGTTCCTCTTCCTATTGTTCCAAGGCACAGTCATTTAGGACATCAAGAAATTTTACCTCTTTGTCATGACTGGAATATGAATTTGTCCAGTCAATGTGAGGATAATTGAAGTCACCCATTATTACAATACTTCCTCGTTTGGAGGTATCCCTGATTTCATTCTCCATCTCAAGGTCACTCTGAGCATTTTGGTCTGGGGGATGCTACCATGTTCCTAGCACTACATTAATTTTGGGGCCCTGCATTGTCTCCCACAACATTTCTTTGGAAAAGTCTTCCCCATGCTCTAGTCTACTTGACACAATGCCCTCTTTGACATAGAGGGCAACAACACCTCCAGTATGACCTTCCCTGTCCTTCCTGTAAAGTTTGTATCCAGGGATGACCGTAACCCTCTAGTTCTCTCCATTCCACCAGGTTTCTGTAATGCCCACTATGTCCAGGAAGGGATCTACACTAGTCAAGTTAGAACGTGTCTTACCATTTTTAAGTGTGCATTTGGTAGTATTTCGCCACATGACGTTCAGTTTATGACATTTTATTGTTGTCTGTCCTCTGTTTTTTTATTTTGAACTTCTCTGAAATAAGTAGTTCTATTTGGTATGATGTGGCCGATTTCACCGTATTCAATGGTTTCCTGTAGTTCTTAATTAGCCCATCACATTCCTGGGGGCATGTTTATGTAATTTCAGTGCCGAAAGTTGGAGCTGTTTTTTTCTTTCAAGCCTCTTTTTTGCAGACATTTTTTAGTTTCACTTTTGGGTGGCTGCTTGCTGGTTTGTTTGCCGGTGGAGGATTCTCGGAGAGAAGAGGAAGTGGGAGGGGAAATTGGCAGATGGGGGGAAAAGAAAAAACGGATTTCTTTTCTTAGTGAGGCCAAAAGGAATGCATTCCCATGGATAGAGAAAAGTAAGTAAAAGTTTTAAAAACTGCTACATTTTAAATCATTCAAAAACAAAACCTTCAATGACTGTAAAAACAACATTTCATATACTAGTGTAGATGCCCTCCAGGTTCTCCTTTGAAACCAAGCACTCAAATTCTCCCATTTTGGCTCGGAGACACCTCCCCAGCTGCCTCTGCTGTGGCCCTTTTTTCCTGTTGCACTTTAGACTCTTTGATTGGCTATCATGTTCTATCCTGTACTCATGGCCTATTAGCTCCCCTTCTACACTGGGACAATCAAAAACATGTTCAGATTCATCTCCTTCAGATGATTTAACCCAAACCGGATGCTTCCCTGCTCCTGTCGACTTTCCCCCAGGATTTAGTTTAAAAGCTGCTCTGCCACCTTTTTTATGTCTAGCGCCAGCAGTCTGGTTCCATTTTGGTTTAAGTGCAGCCCGTCCCTCTTGTACAGATTTTTCTAAAGTTCTAAAAGCCCTGATTGTTCATGTGTCACATAGAAACTTCTGCAGCCCCAGAGCTTTTCCTGAATGCCTATTGGAGAGGGTGCAGTCATGTGGTTCTCCTGGGAGTTGAGAAGAGTCCAGGGTTTCGGCAAGTGCAGGGTGTGTTTTTGTTTTTTAAATAATAATTTAAAAAATAGGAAAAAAAAGACCCACTCAGCCACCACGTCCATTTAAAAATGTGAGCTAAAATCCTGTTCACTTCCCCAAGGCGAAGGTTTTGTCAAAATACTCATCTCTCTCTGGCCTTAGGTAGACCTACCTCATAGTCCGCAACAGAGGAGGGAAGATCTCACGTTGTGATTAATGTGAGATCCCTCTTCCGTTTATATGTGGGGCACGATGACCTCAGGAGGAGAGGCATTGCGCCTGCTATTTTTTTAAAAAATTAAAGACACAGGAGTGTACGAACACTCGTGCGCTAAAGGTAAGGATTTTTTTAAAAAAAATAAGTACTTTTCCCACTCCCCACATCCTACCCCTGATAGGCGCAGCGCTCCTCCCAGCTCTGCACGGAGAATCGTGTGGAGCCGGGTCAAACCACGGCAATGGGCCTCATGTTCTGTGGTCTCGGGCTCAGCTCAAGACCGTGGAAAAAGCGGGCCCAAAAGGGAGGGAAGATCACGGGGCAAGGGAGGGGTGATTCCTCCCTGAGCCCGGGACCCCTGTGCATCATGTGGATACACAGGGACGATCCTGGAGTTCACCCCGGGATTTCGCCCAGTCTAGTTAATGCCTAAATTTCAGTCAGAACAAAAGAGAATGTATTGAACATCAAACACATTTGAGCTGAATATGATCCAACAGTGCGATATGGCTGCAAGAAAGGCAAATGCTATTTTGGGCTGCATTAATAGAAGTATAGCTTCCAAATCATGCGAGGTACTGGTTCCTCTCTATTCGGCCCTGGTTAGGCCTCATCTAGAGTATTGCGTCCAGTTCTGGGCTCCACAATTCAAGAAGGACGCAGACAAGCTGGAGCGTGTTCAGAGGAGGGCAACCAGGATGATCAGGGGTCTGGAAACAAGGCCCTATGAAGAGAGACTGAAAGAACTGGGCATGTTTAGCCTGGAGAAGAGAAGATTGAGGGGAGACATGATAGCACTCTTCAAATACTTAAAAGGTTGTCACATAGTGGAGGGCCAGGATCTCTTCTCGATCCTTCCAGAGTGCACGACATGGAATAATGGGCTCAAGTTAAAGGAAGCTAGATTCCAGCTGGACATCAGGACAAACTTCCTGACTGTTAGAGCAGTATGACAATGGAAGCAGTTACCTAGGGAGGTTGTGGGCTCTCCCACACTAGAGGCATTCAAGAGGCAGCTGGGCAACCATCTGTCAGGGATGCTTTAGGGTGGGTTCCTGCATTGAGCAGGGGGTTGGATTCCATGGCCTTTTAGGCTCCTTCCAACTCTGCTATTCTATGATTCTATGATTCTTTCTCTTTCACCAGAGTTTTTGCCCCTGCTCCGCCCTGCCCCAATGAAATGCCCAAACTGGAAGTATTGACATTTTCAGCACAACACTAGTTTAAAAATGACATTGGCCTGCTCAAGCTAAATGGTTTTCCCATGCAACATTCCACATTGGCAGTTTCTTGTTTAAAGGGGCCTTTCAGGCACCCTACATTTGGGATCTGTGGCGTAGCAGCTGAGGGTCTGATTTAAACATGAAACATTCTCCTGGAGCAACACATGTTTAAGCCACTGCAGCCTGCCCTGAGTCACATTTAAGCTGGGCCTTAATTATGCCACTGTTTGCAGATGGACAATGAAGATGCGAACAAAAGTTTAAAAAGAAACGCAATTTAACATGAGTCAGAGGAGCTGTTTTTAATCAAAATTTATCCCTCTTGCCAGTGTAAATACATCTGAGGTGGAGTAATTGGAGTGTGAAGAATATAGCTGTTACTATAATGTCTATCACAGAGAAGTTATAAGGCCAGGAGATTCCACAGGGAAATAATCATTACTGAGCCAAGGAAAGAGGAGAGAGAGAGAGAGAGAGAGAGAGAGAGAGAAAATTTACAAAGCCTTCTGGACTTGCAGCCAGTCACAGCAATGTGTGAAATCCCAGTTTCTTTTACTTCTAAGCTCTTGTTTCTAACTGCCACACCTGTGCCAGCAGAGAACAGCCTTTCATTTATGGTGAATTCAGACAACCTGTTAACAACCTATTCAGGCAGTGATGAGCTTTCTTGTTCCCACTGACAGCTGCCGGAGATGAAAAAGGCCATCTCCTCTGGCAAGTCACGGTGTGATGTAATGAAAGTTTCAAATGGTAGCCTTTTAGACAAAGTGGGTGTTCATACATATCCCTGATGAGTTAGACAAATGTCCCTAGCAGAACAGGCCTGTACCTAAGACATCCCTCCCCCCAGCACACACACACACACACACACACACACACACACACACACACACAGAGAGGTTGCATTCAGAGGGAGTCAGAAGATATAGGCCATAGCTCGACCTAAGGTTTATCCCTGGATTGTCCAGGGGTCAAACCAAGGTGACCATATGGAAAGGAGGACAGGGCTCCCGTATCTTTAACAATTGCATAGAAAAGGGAATTTCAGTAGCTGTCATTTGTACATATGGAAAACCTGGTGAAATTCCCTCTTCATCAAAACAGTAAAAGCTGCAGGAGCTATACTAGAGTGAGCAGTTTTAAAGGAGGGCAGGACACCTGCAGCTTTAACTGTTGTGATGAAGAGGAAATTTCACCAGGTTTTCCATATATACAAATGACACCTGCTGAAATTCCCTTTTCTATGCAACTGTATACAGGAGCCCTGTCCTCCTTTTCATATGGTCAGCCTAGTCAAACCTGCTCATCTAGGTGACACACAGGGAATCCAGTGCTCAGTCAGGGGCGAACCCTGGATGATCCCAGGATAAACCTTAGGTCTAGCTGTGGCCATATTGCCTGTTCTGATGGTGTAACTGTGCATATCTTGAGAAATGTATGGATTTTATTTACCACAAGAAGAGGAGAAAACCACAGGGCCTAGTTAGATTAGATGCTGGAGACGTGTTATCAGATCTCTCATGCTTTTACATTACTTTTTAATCCACCTGTTGAAGCAGAAAATTGCAGGACACAGTGAGAGGCAGGAATTAACCTGTTTCCCTGTGACATTTTCTAAATTCTTTCTTAGGACTATTATATTCTTAGTTTCATGGCATTGTTCAATATTTAGTTAGTACTTAGTTCATTAAGGTGCAATGCTGTGCATGTTTAGAGAAAATAAAGTCCTGCTTCTCCCAGAATTCCCCATCCAGGGCAGGTGGCTTCAGAAAGTAGAAGGGATATTTTCAATTTCTTTTAAAATGTGTAGCTTTCCTTCATAACCCACCCCTCAAAAAGTCAAGGTAACTTCAAGACCAAAATAAATTTAAATATTTTAAATTGATTGGAAAAAACAGATCAAAAAAGATAAAACCTCAGTAAAACAGTAAAAAAACAAAACAAGAAAACCACAATTCAAAACAGTAATCTTAATAAATTAAACATTTGAGCTGCCATCCTATGGATGTTTAAACAGAAAAAAAGTCCTACAGCTCTTGGCATGCTGGAAGCCGTAAGGCGCTTTTTTCTTCTTCTTTGGTCTAAAAAAATCATAAGATTAATTAGCTGTTTAGTTGAAAGTATTTGTATTCCACTTTCCATTTCAGGGAAGTATTCAAAGTGGCTAACACAATATATATCAACAATAATACATCTAAATCAGGAACAAAGTAAATAGAATCATAGGACTCATCTACACCAAGCAGATTTTCCACTATGAAAGTGGAATGAAAGCGGTATATAAAAGGCAGGAGCCACACTGCTGCTTTATAGTCGTAATGAAGTGCACTGGCAACTGGTGGGGCCCATGACACATCTACACCAATCTACATATACACCAAGTATATGGTATGGGTCATGGATCCCAGCAGCCATCAGTGCACTTCAGTACCACTATAAAGCAGTAGTGTAGATCCTGCAGTGCACTTCAATATCATTATGAAGCAGTAGTGTGGCTCCTGCCTTTTATATACCGCTTTCATACCACTTTCATAGTGGGATATCTGCTTGGTGTAGCTCAGCCCATAGAACAGTAGAGTTGGAAGGGGCCTTATAAAGGTCCAACCCCTTGCTCAATGCAGGAATCCACCTTAAAGCATACCTGACAGAGGGTGGTCCAGCTGCCTCTTGAAGGCCTCTAGTGTGGGAGAGCCCACAACCTCCCTAGGTAAGTGGTTGCACCAGTTTGTACTCCCTGGGGATGGAGGCCATAGGATTTTGCATTATACAGAATGAGATTATTCATTAATCCAGCTCAATATCATTGACAATGACTCTCATCAGCTCTCCAGGGATTCAGAGATGGGTCTTTCTTAGTCCTTCCTCGAGATGCTGCAGACTGGGGCTGTAGCTAGACCTAAGGTGTATCCCTGGATCGTCCAGGGGTCAAACCTGTTCATCTAGGTGACACACAGGGGATCCAGTGCTCAGGCAGGGCGAACCCTGGATGATCCCAGGATAAATCTTAGGTCTAGCTGTGGCCTAAGACTGAGACCATCTCATGTACACTTCTGAGCTTCAGCCCTTAATATTATTTCATTATTAAAATGAGATTACCCACAAAAGTCCACTGAAAACAACTGCCCCTCCCATCCATTGGTACCTAATGGTAGTAACAGGACAGGTTGAAGCATGGATTCCAGTCCCCACGCCTGGCAAAGAAAAGGATGCCAAAGCAGTGACCAGTATGATTTCAGTGTTGCTGTCCTTGCGGAATTCCAGTGGCTCTACAAATTGCTGGCTTGGAGGCATTTGTGCTTCCTGGGGATGGAGGCCGTAGCATTCACCTGGAGCCATTTCATTCTTTTAGGGGAGGCAATGATAACATAGCGAAATCAAAGGCTTTTGCTTGATTTTTCACTGTGTGGTTAATTCCGGGGGCAGGGGCGGGGTGGAGAGCAGGGGAGGAGAAAAAGTAGATGTCTTATTTAGCCCAGTCACTTTTGGTTGATGACAACCTCATGGCCATAAAAGCTGGAAAGTCAGATCAATTTTATGAGCAATTAAATGGGGTCTATCCAAAGGTAATTAATTTTATAGCAGAGGTTGAACAAGGTGATGGTATAACATTTCTGCATGTATTCCTGATAGGAAGGAATGATGCTTCACTGACTATGAAATGATTTCAGTCGTTTGCCATGCAAGTTATTATTTATATTTTTGAAGTATTCTCTCCTCACCCCCCCCCCACCTTAAATCTATTTATTTGCTATGGAAGAGGATCTTATTTCCGGGATGGTTATGGAGCTAATTTGTGGAAACTCTAATGGACTATATATATATATATATATATATATATATATATATATATATATATATATACATACACACACACACTCACACACACAGAGAGAGAGAGAGTAGTTAGCCATTTAGTTTCCAGACTGTCAATATACTTAGTCTGGCTCTGAAGCAATATTTCCACATATGCAATTGTACCACTGGACATGTGCCAATGTGCTACCAGGCCATGTGATGGATGGACCTCATACTGGCCCTGTTCAGAAGACACCTTAAAGGACAGCTTTAACCACAGTGAATAAGGCTTTTTGCCTTATTCGCCGTGGTTAAAGGTGTCTTCTGAACAGGGCCACTGTGTCTTGTACACGTGCTAGTTGTTGCTCTAAATGGCTTGCTTACGTTATGAAACACCTTTTGCCTTGTTTATCTCCATTGAGGTTGGTTGTGAAGACCTTGCCCTGTGGTGAGGACTGTGAAGATACAGAGTATGGCCTTTTCAGTTGTGATGCTCACTTTGAAATCCTTGCTTTCACTTCTCCTTACCAAGAGAAGTCTGGTTTACTCCCCTCCTCTCTATATAGGTGTCATGTTTCCAAGCCCGCTTGCCAAGATGTGAGACAATCAAGAGGTCCGCCGTGTATTCCACAAGGCCTTATTCAGCAAATAAAAATATATTCACACTTGATGGGAGTGTGAGTGCTAGGAGCCATCCTCTAAGCTTAATTAGCCTAACAAAGTAAGGCAGCTGCCTATCAACTAAGATGGACAGTTTCCCCACAGGGCCAACAGGTGCTTTACTTCAGGAAGGGTCTTTTAGGAGAAGCCTCTGGCGAGTGGCCACCCAAAGGGACTGCCTCACACCTCCTCTCAACTCTGCCCACTTGACCCTGTGGCAGACTCTGGGATCTGCCAACTCTGATGTCCCTTCCCTCTGTGACAGTGGCTAAGTTCCTAGGGGCAGGAGGAGGAGGATCTCTGAGTCTTTGGCATCCTGTCCAATAAGCTCCTGAGAATATTCATCCTTGAGTCTTGAAGAACCTCCTCCCTTCCTGCCTTGGCTGGCATACTTCTGGTCCTGTCTTCTCCTTCTCCTTCTTCTCCTTCTCCTTCGCGTCATTCAGCCCTGAAACCACTTTCCCCACGCTAGAGAGAACAGGCATAATCCTGACAATAGGCTATTTCAAATACTGTGCAGGAGCTCTTCACACTCTTTCTGATGAATGTCAAACAGATGTTCATCAGGGGAACATGGCAGCAGTGTGTAGTGAGGGTAGAAGCTGGGGTTGTCCTATGTAGTCCAGTGCCCCTCTCTCTGCATTATTTCATTGTGTGAAAGGAGTTGTATGTACTGACCTGTAGACATGTCCAAATAGGTTTCATTGGAGAGGCACTTCATAGTATGGTGGCCATCACAGGAAAGACCTTTCTTGGCTTCCACAATTCACTGCAAACATGGAAATCTGGACAAGAAAAGAAGTCCTTGAGCACACCCAGCCTAGTCTTCTGAACCAGTAGTTTGTGCCTGAGTGAATCCCCTTTTGCAGGGAAAAATGTGTCAGCTATTTTTTCAGTCATATTAAAAATGAGAGAGGGGGAGAGAGAGATTTCATGGCTTGCTTCTACTGAAATAACATTTTTATAGGCATTCCTCCTGAGATCAGCTTTTCTTGAGAGTGCACACATTACGGAAATGCTACTAGACCTTTAGCCAAAGTGGCACTAATGAGCATTGCTAAAACATTAAAGAACAACTTAGTATTTTCTTTTTCTTCTTTGGTTCATCAAAATGAATCCAGGTCCCTTTTGGAAAGAAATGAAGAGCATTAAAGTGGAAAGTTTTTGAAGTGCCAGTTATTTCATATCCTGGGCAGTCTTCAGAAGCCAAAAAAAAAAAAAAATGATATCACAGGACATGAAGAAGCTTCTTTTAAGTCAATGGGAAAAGGAGTTGGGGGAAAAAGTGCAGAAATGGGCAACTATAATGATCAAGGGACTGGAGCAACTCCCCTACGAGGGAAAGTTACAACAGCTGGGATTGTTTAGCTTGGAAAAAAGGAGGCGAAGGGGAGACATGATAGAGGTGTACGAAATTATGCAGGGTGTGGAGAATGTGGACAGGGGGACATTTTCCTCCCTCTCTCATAATACTAGAATCTCATGAAGCTGATTGGTGGGAGATTCAGGACAGATAAAAGGAAGTACGTCTTCACACAACACATAGTTAAACTATGGAATTCATTATGACAAGATGTGGTGATGGCCACCAATTTGGATGGCTTAAAAAAGGGTTGGATAAATTCCTGGAGGAGAAGGCTACTAGTCCGAATGGCTATGTGGTACCTCCAATATCAGAGGCAGTAAGCTTGTATACATCAGTTGCTGGGGAACATGGGTGAGAGGGTGTGTTGCACTCAGGTCCTGCTTGTCAACAGAGTGTTGGACTTGATGGACCCTTGGTCTGATCCAGCCTGACTCTTCTTATGTTCTTGTGTTCTTGTGATCTTAACATTTGTAGGCAAACATTTGCATGTGTCCATGTGAAACTGAATCCTGGCAAGATGGAAGCCCTGTGGGTAAGTGGTTCCCAAGTCTGGGAGATAAGCTCGTTGGCTGTTTTGGATGGGGTTGCACTCCCTCTGAAAGATCAGGTTCATAGTTTGGGGGTACTCTTAGATCCATCTCTGTCGCTGGAGGTTCAAGTGGCAACGGTGGCTCAGAGTGACTCTTCGGCTGGTTCACCAGCTGCAGCCTCTCCTTGACAGGGACAGCTTGGCCACGGTGATACAGTTATCATGGGTAACCTCAAGATTGGATTACTGCAATGTATTTTATGTGGGGCTGCTCTTAAAGCTGCTCTGGAAGCTGGCGCTAGTGCAGAACGCTGCAGCTCAACTGTTGTCTGGAGCTGCCCCTTTCCAGCATAGAACTCCTCTGCTGAGGGAACTGCACTGGCTGCCTATTCGCTACTGGGCCAGGTTTAAGGTTCTTGTTCTAATGTACAAATCCCTGAACAACTTGGGACCAGGATACCTTAGAGAGCACCTACACCCCTATCAACCTACCCAGTCATTGAGGTCATCCGAGGGTCTGCTCCTGGTGGTTCCATGTAGACCTATCGTCCAACTGGAGTCCATCCGGGGAAGATGGTAGCCCCTGTCCTACGGAATTCTCTGCCTCTGGAGGTATTCCTTCCAGCGCCTCCTGAAAATGTTGTTGTTCCGGGAAGCCTTCCCTTAATGGCCAGCCATGGTTTATTTTGCTCTCTGTTTCTTTTATAAACATTCCTTTAGAGTGTTTTATTCTGCTTTTATTCTTATTTCATTTGTCCACCGCTCCAAAATTCTGAATAGGAGTGGTGTATAAATATTGTAAGTAATAGTAATAATAGTAATAATAATAAATATAATAATAATTGTATTGGATGTGCATCCTGACAGGATGGAGGTATTGTGGATAGGTCAATAGGAAATATGAAGTTTCCTCTTCTGGACAGCATTGCACTCCCTTGGAAGGATCAAGTGCATAGCTTGGGAGTGCTTCCAAATTCCACTCTGTTACTGGCAACCCAGGTGGCTTCATTGGCAAGGAGTGCTTTTTTCAACTCTGGCTGTTTTGCCAGGTACCACAGTTATGCATGCAATGGTGAATCTCCTGGCTAGATTACTGTGATTTGCTTTACGTGGGGCTGCCCTTGAAGATGGTCCGGAGATTGCAGCTAGTCCAGAATGCTGTGGTCAGAGTGTTAATGGGTGTGTCTGAAAAGGACCATTTTGCATCTGTTCTTAAAGGTATCTGTTAGTCATCTGGCCCAATTCAGGAAAAGGAAAGGACCCTCTCGTGCAAGCACTTGAGTCATTGCTGACTCCTAGAGGGACGCCTGCTTTCGCTGATGTTTTCTTGGCAGACTTTGTAGCGGGGTGGTTTGCCATTGCCTTCCCCAGTCACGGTTACCTTTCCCCCAGCTAGCTGGGTACACATTTTACTGACCTCGGAAGGATGGAAGGCTGAGTCGACCTGAGCTGTCTGCCTGAGAACCAGCTTCCGCTGGGATTGAACTCAGGCCGTGGGGAGAGTTTCGGCTGCAGTAACTGCCGCTTACCACTCTGCGCCACATGAGGCTCATGGCCCAATTCAAGGTGATAGTAATACTGTAAAAAGTACTAATGCACCAGTTGCTGGGGAACATGGGTGGGAGGGTGCTGTTGCACCATGTCCTGCTCGTTCATCTCAGGTCGGTGGCTGGTTGGCCACTGTGTGAACAGAGTGCTGGACTAGATGGACCCTTGGTCTGATCCAGCATGGCTCTTACGTTCTTACCCCTTTTTATCTTATGTTCTTAAAAGGTGATAGTACTAATGTTAAATGGCTTGGGATGCGATAGCTGCCTTCCCCCAAGTAATCCTGCTGAGGCTTTGAGAACAGCTGAGAAGGTCTTCCTAAGATGCCATCACCAGCAGAGGTTTACAAATCTTTAAGTCATTGGAGGGCCTTCTCGCCTGTAGAAGTCCAGTTGTGGAATTCCCTCCCCTTCCCCCTGAGCTCTGTTTCGTTCATACACTATATACCTTTCAGTTCCAATTGTAGACTTTTCTTTTTCAGCAGGCCTTTGGGTAATGGTTGTTCAGTGTTTTTGCTTTGAATTGGATCTGTTTTTATTTGATTGTTGCAATCTGTGATGAGAGGTGGGATATACATCTGTTGTTTGTGTTGTTGCTATACAGCAGGATCAAGTTATAGCAACCAAGAACTGCCAAGAATTCAACATAAAGGATAACTGTAACAACAGATTAGTGTAGGAAATGTCATCAGTCCCAAGAAACAATAGATCCATGTAACAGGAGGATGTAACATTCTGGCAAGAATGCACTATATGGACAGATACAATAAATCAGCAAAAATAATTCAACAACAACTGGCTATCAAATTCAACCTGATCAAAGAACCTACATCATACTATGCATACACACCCAAAAAAATCTTGGAAAATGCAGATGATAAAATATACTGGGACAGAACAATTCATATGGACAAGACAATACCTTGCAATTGACCAGACATAACAGTTATAGACAAAAAAAGAAAAACACACCTACTTCATTGACATAGCGATATTTAATGACAAAAATCTTCTAGAAAAGGAAGAGGAAAAGAGAGGAAAATATACATCACTGGCTATGGAAGTTAAAGAAATATGGCAACAGGAAAAAGTTACAATTATTCAGTTAGTCACATCAGTCACCAGTATTACATCATTTTTTTAAAAAAATTTTTTTTTACAGAAAACCTTCAGAAGCTCCACACCAACATCCAGAAAGCAGTCATACTTAAAACATGTTCAGTAGTCAGGAAATTTCTGAATCAGTAAAAGACAGCATGACTTGCAAGCCCATCATGTTAATCTAGAAAAACCGTCATGAGCGATGATGATAATGATAATAATAATAATAATAATAATAATAATAATAATAATAATAATATTTTAGGAAACGATTTTTTTCCTCTGCCCCAGCAAAACCACTACTTTTGACCCTGAAATTAAAAAACTAAGAACATTAGGTGGAACTCTATTTTCACCTGCAGCATTCCATAAGTAAACAAGATTCTGAGCCTGTCAATCTAATGACTTTAAACCACAGGTACTAATTTCCCTGAATTTCTATACATACCAGCATTGAACAGAAGTCAGATCTATAAACAAACACCTCATTTGCCAGGAGGCAGAACCTCCTCCGACCCCCACCTCAAAATAGCAACATTCATCAAAGCATACAAAAAAAAAAGTAAACTATTACTCCCTGGAATAAAATGGAAAAAGTGTAATGAGCAAATTTTGCACAGCAGGAATAGCTGTAAGCCGGGAGAGGACTTGAGGCTGCTTAGGATTTTGCTAAAAGAAACTTTCCATGTGGACAGGGAGACATTTTTCTCCCTCTCCCATAATACTAAAACCCAATGGGGTCATCCCATGTAGCAGATTGCTGGGAGATTCAGGACAGATAAAAGGAAGGATTTCTTCACACAGCACATAGTTGAACTATGGAACTCACTACCACAAGATGTTTTGATGGCCACCAGTTTGAATGGCTTTAAAAGGGGGTGAGATAAGTTTCTGGAGGAGAAGGCTATAAATGGCTACTAGTCCTGATGTCTAGATGCTACCTGCAGTATCAGAGGCAGTAAACCTATATACACCATTTGCTGGGGAACATGGGTGGGAGAGTGTAGAGAATAATAGGCAGAAATGACGGACATCTCTTCCATTTTGTTTGAGCAGAAATGACTTCTGCTCATGAAAGGCACTGTTTGCATCCCACCCACAGTTTAAAAAAGTGGTGCTGCCTGCCATAACCCTTTCTGAATCAGAAGAATTCCACAACTAAATAAAATGTTTGTTTTTAAAGGAATAAGTTGGATGTTCTCAGGGGTTAAAGCAGCAGGCAAACAGGGCTCATGAGTTCTAAACAGCAAGAAGCAAAACTGTAGGCTTGCTTGATCAAGCTAGTTATGTGACCCACTTCCTTGCCTAATGGTCCACGTGCTTCGCTGGTCTTTAATTGGAAACTTATCATTAGGAATTCTGATCACCAGCAGTGAAGGAGAATTTTTGGCCTTCGGTCAACGATTATCCTGTGGAAGGGCTCGTCTCCTTCATGCTATTAGTTTCCTCCAGGTGGAATTATTTATATTTCGTTGACTGATCTGTTCTCTAGAGCTATAAATTGCCTTCCATTTTGCTAAATTGGACTAAGAGCTCAGTCCTCCCATAGTCCTGGGAAATTTCCCTGTGGATAAGGAGGTGATGTTTAGGAAGCCAAGTACACCAGTTGGGCATGCCTATGTGAAAGATGGCACGGCCCAGGGTTGGGCATCTCTTGCAAACTGTTGCTGGTATCCAGGTGCACTTGCTGGTATCCAGGAGATGGCATTTGGTCAATGAAAGAATCCAGGTGCAGAGGATGGGATTATGGCACATGGCCATTACTGGGCATCGGCTGAGAGCCTAAACCCCAGCAGGGCTCCCTCTGACAACAGCTCTTTGGATTTGCTCCTCTTCACCATTGCAACTTGCTTGTCCACACAACGTTAATGGTGAGGATGAGGACCTGCAAGACTACTTGCCTAGTGGCTCTCTGCAAATGGCAGCAATGAGGAAGGCGTAGAGGAACAATAACCACTGGTGACAATGGTGGTGAGAAAGTAGTCACACTGAGTGAGGGGGCCCATTGAGGGTGTCTTGCTCAAAAAATCTGGAGCCAGCAATGCATAAGTTTCCCAAGATTTATTTATTTATTTATTTATTTATTTATTACATTTCTATACCGCCCAATAACTGGAGCTCCCTGGGATCATCCCTGTGCATCCACATGATACACAGGGGATCCCAGGAGCAGGAAGGGAAGATCCCTGTCTTTCCCTGGGATATTGCCCTACACTTTTGTCCCGCGGTCCCAGGATTATCCCGAGACCACGGGACGTGTGGGCGGCTGTCCCGGTTTGTCCCATCTCCTCATGAGTAACCCATGGAGGGAGTGGTAGGGTGTTGTTGTTTTTTCGTAGGAGCGCTCATGTGCACATTTTCGATAAAAATGAAAAACAAGATGGCATCCGCGACATCCTCTTCCTCCCAGGACATTGTGCGTCGCATGTAGACTGAGGGGGAGGATCTCACGATCACCATATCGCGAGATCTTCCCCCTTCGGACCCTAGGTCTAGACATGCCCAGAGAGACACTCCAGAAGACAGAAGAAGCCCTTTTTGTAATTGTTTCCACTGAAGACCAATTTTATGGATGCATTTGTGGTGTAGAAGATGGAGACCTGGAATGCAATGAGCATCATTACTGGAGATAACTTCAAAGTCTCTTCGGGGGGTGGGGGTGGGGGTGGGGGTAGGAATGAATGAATCAGCCTGTATCCAGTCCATATTGGTGTTGCATGTATTCAGTCACAAGTCTTTTCTGTCCAATATCTAGATCAGTCTGCAGTTCAAAAAGGATACAAAGCAGAAGAATCCACATTTGTTTTTGTACACAACGTTCGCTAATATGCACATTTTTGTATGTAATTTTTCTTAAGATATGTGTGTGCAATCTCTGAGCACAGAACAACACCACAAAGTTTGTAGACGAGCACAAACTGAAGGATAACTGTATTTCAATTGGTATATTAGTCCAGCAAAATCAGTTCTTTTTTTGGTTACTTTTATTAATTAAAATTACATACAATAAAATAAAATAGACTAACTTTCACAAAACAAACCACAAACAAAAAAAAGGGGGTGGGGAAGGAATAGGCAAAATCAGTTTTGTTTAAAATGTGGACCGAATGAAATTCTTCCCTATCCTAATTTGGTGGTTTCTCTGAAAACAGGAAGATGGGTTTCAGTCAGATTACTAGAATCTCTTAAATTGGAAAATCTGAGGTTTTTCCTCAGACCAAAGATGAGATGAATATGAAAAGACACCAGAAGAGGTTGTATAAGACCAGCAACATTCTCAGGGTGCAATGCTTAGGGTGACCATATGAAAAGGAGGACAGGGCTCCTGTATCTTTAACAGTTGTATTGAAAAGGAAATTTCAACAGGTGTCATTTGTATATATGGGGAACCTGGTGAAATTTCCTGTTCATCACAATAGTTAAAGCTGCAGGTGCCCTAGTTTAGAAAGAAAAAAAAGTCCCAAAATGCCCCATCTGGCATATAGTTAGGGTGACCATGTGAAAAGGAGGACAGGGCTCCTGTACCTTTAACCGTTGCATAGAAAAGGGAATTTCAGCAGGTGTCATTTGTATATATGGAGAACCTGGTGAAATTCCCCCTTCATCACAGCAGTTAAAGCTGCAGGAGCTATACTAGAGTGACCAGATTTAAAAGAGGGCAGGGCACCTGCAGCTTTAACTGTTGTGATGAAGAAGAATTTTCACCAGGTTCTCCAGATATACAAATGACACCTGCAGAAATTCCCTTTTCAATACAACTGTTAAAGATACAGGAACCCTGTCCTCCTTTTCATATGGTCAGCCTAGCATATAGGATATTTCCGGTTTCAACATGCAAAGGATTGCACCCTCAGGTTGGTTCGGCACATGTTAAGGTCTTACGTTCAGCACAACCGGCCTGACAAAATGTTGTCTTGCTAATGACCACCCCCATCCCATCATAAAAAGTAACATTGGTACTGCAATAGCACATACCAAGAGTCCCCTGTGTCTGCTTGTGTTGGTCTCTAACCAGTCTGGCTTTCAGACTGCCATCACACCACGTGATGGTGGGCATTTGCTGCAAGCCAATGTACAGTAACAGGAGTAAGACAACATCTCCAGCGTGCACTCCAAGAAACAGAGCTCAGAGCATACTGAGTCAGTGGAGGCTGGTGGCTCCAATTTTGTTGGGCTGTGAATCCATTCTGGGGGCTCATCTACACCAAGCAGGATATTCCACTATGAAAGTGGTATATAAAAGGCAGGAGCCACACCACTGCTTTATAGTGATATTGTAGTGCATTGCAGGATCTACACTACTGCTTTATAGTGGTAATTTTATTAATTAATTAATTAATTAATTTCATTTCTGTACTGCCCAATAGCCGAAGCTCTCTGGGCGGTTCACAAAAATTAAAACCATGAAGAGCATAATAAAACCAACAATTTAATGAAGTGCACTGACAACTGTTGGGGCCCAGGACACATCTACACTAAGCAGGATAGAATACTATGAAAGTAGTATATGGTATGGGTCATGGATCCCAACAGTCGCCAATGCACTTCAGTACCACTATAAAACAGTAGTGTGGCTCCTGCCTTTTATATACTGCTTTCATACCACTTTCATAGTGGAATATCTGCTTGGTGTAGGTGAGCCCTGGGTTTCTGTCAGAACCAGCCAGAAGTCTGAAGGAGCTATCCAAGGTGCTGAAACCGTTTTGGTGATAGGCTTAAGCACCCAGGATAGGTTCTTTAGAGTTCTAGCTGGTTCTGAATGAAACCCAGAATGGATTTGCAACCCCACCAAATTCAGAGCCACCAGCCTCCACTGCACAGTGTGTTTACCACCACCACCACCACCCCAAAAAGGAAAAAAAAATATTTTCTGAAAAAATTCAACCCAGCTCCAATTTGACTGTAACCTGCAATCAGATTATTATCAATAATAAAGACTGTAGGCTCTGCTGTATTTATGGAAGAGAGAGGATGGTCAGGGAACATGTTGCTTTGAGCCAATGAGGATGGGTGTCCTCCTCCTGCACTCTGCAGGAAACAGCTCAAGGAGCTGTGACTTCAGCTGTGAGCATAGCTTCTTACGTGTGCTGGGTGCACAGTTTAGTCCCGGAGGGCTAAGATTTGAGACCCAAGTAAGCTGGACAGCAGTTAGAAATAAACTTCAGCTGGGAAATTAATGGTTTCTAGCAGCAGTCTTACCTGTATCCAGATTTGAAAACAAGCCCCGGGAGGAGGGCGTGTGTCTGGAGCTTTGTTTTGCTTGTTCCACATTTCACATGTCTCTCCGGAGGGTGAACTTGCCTCCCTTGCAGATGTGAATCCCATCTGAAAGCCACTGAGATCCTCCCTTTCATGTCCCTTCAAGGCATGAAGAAAACACTCTCCAAAACAAAAATGGACCAGACAGGTGATGTCTTCTCTAGTGCTAATCTCTAGGGTGCAATCTTTCTGCGGCTTAATTAGCAGGTACAACAACTACCAAGCAAGCATGAAAAGTACAATTCATGTTATCCTGATCTTAATTGATGCCTACAATAAATTATGAGTTTGCCTAATTGCAGCTGCCTTCTGCTAGGGAGAGAGAGGGTGAGTGTGGGGGAATGACAACATGTTTCCGAAAATAGACACTGCATGGATTTTGCAGTTTGTTTAAAATATATTTATATAGTATCTCGTCAATACCCTGAGATGATGCGAAAGGGTTTGGTAAGAGAAATCACATAATCAATGTACACAGTTCCAGGCAGCGCAGTGTTCAATGCAGAAACAGCCTCAGATGTTGTGGGGGCAGGAATACAATGGCCCAAACCACCCTCATTTCTGCTGCCCACTGTGTCAGCTGTTTATGCATCTCTATATTTTGTACTATTACACACTTTTTAGTCAAGCAAAATGGGCCTTCTTGGGGTAGATAGAACAGTCTTAGGCCAGATCTACACCAAGCAGAATATTGCACTATGAAAGTGGTAGAAAAGCGGTATATAAAAGGCTGGAGCTACACCAAGCAGGATATACTGCAACACCCTCTACATGGGGCAGCCTTTGAAGATGGTCCGGAAGCTGCAGCTTGTGCAAAATGCGGCGGCCAGATTGATAGCTGGAACAGGGACGTTTGAGCATATAACACCGATTCTGGCCCGCTTGCATTGGCTGCCTATATGTTTCCGAGCCCAATTCAAGGTGCTGGTCTTAGCCTATAAAGACCTACATGGCTTGGGACCACAATACCTGATGGAACGCCTCTCCCGACATGAACCTACCCGTACACTGCGCTCAACATCTAAGGTCCTCCTCTGAGTGCCTACTCCGAGGGAAGCTCGGAGGATGGCAACAAGGGAGAGGGCCTTCTCAGTGGTGGCCCCCCGACTGTGGAATGATCTTCCCGATAAGGCTCGCCTGGCGCCAACGTTGTTATCTTTTCGGCGCCAGGTCAAGACCTTTCTCTTCTCCCAGGCATTTTAACAGCATTTAACAACGTTAAGTTTGTTTTTAATGGACCCCAGAATTGTTGTTTTTAAATGGATACTGTTGTTGTTTTTATACTGTTTTTATGTTTTGTAAATTTTTGTATACTTTTAATGTTTACTATTTTTAATTGTTGTAAACCGCCCAGAGAGCTTCGGCTGGGGGGCGGTATATAAATGTAATGAAATAAATAAATAAATAAATAAAATATAGCGGTATGAAAGCAGTATGTGTCAATGGGCTCATCTACACTAAACAGATATTGCACAATGAAAGCGGTATATGAAAGGCAGGAGCCACACTGCTGTTTTACAGTGGTACTGAAATGCACTGATGGCTGTTGACACCCATGACACATACCATATACTGCTTTCATAACACTTTCAGTGTTATATCCTGCTTGGTGTAGATGTGTCATGGGCCCCAACATTTGTCAGTGCACTTCAATACCACTATAAAGCAGTAGTGTGCTTCCTGCCTTTTATATACCTCTTTCATAGTGCAATATGCTGCTTGGTGTAGATGAGCCCTTAGCTCTGTAGGTTTTTTTCACTAGGGTGGCCATATCAAAAGGAGGACAAGGCTCCTGTATCTTTAACAGTTGCATAGAAAAGGGAATTTCAACAGGTGTCATTTGTATATATGGAGAACCTGCTGAAATTCCCACTTCATCACAACAATTAAAGCTGCAGGTGCTTTAAAAAAAAAAGGGCAGAGCACTTGCAGCTTTAACTGTTGTAATGAAGAGGGAATTTCACCAGGTGCTGCATGCATACAAATGGCACCTGCTGAAATGTCCTTTTCAATACAACTGTTAAAGATACAGGAGCCCTGCCCTCCTTTTCATATGGTCACCCTATTTTCACTATCCTGGCAGTTGGTTGGTGGGCAATTAATTTCCCTGATTAAGGACCTTAATCATAGCTGCTGGTTAGCAGGGCCGGCTCTATCATTAGGTAGAGAGAGGCAGCCACCTCAGGCAACACATTTGTGGTGTCATGAAAATGCAGCAAATTCTTGATTTATTATAGTTCTATTATTATTATTTACTGCTAGGGATGGGGAGGGACATTTTGTGGGATTTTGTGCCTCAGGTGCCAAAATAATTTGTTAGCCTTGGGTATTATGCACCTTGACTTGCGAGGTAGGGCCTTCTGCCCCACCATTCCTTGATCAGCCTCAGGCAGCGAAATGTCTTGGGCCAGTCCTTCGAGTTACCCCCAAGTTAACTTGCCACAATAACAGAAGCTCACCTAGAATGTATACCACAGGCTTGGAGAGATAGCACCAAGTCCTTGAGGTGACCAGCATGGTAGGGTGACCATATGGAAAGGAGGACTGGGCTCCTGTATCTTCAACAGTTGCATTGAAAAGGGAATTTCAGCAGGTGTCATTTGTATGCATGCAGAACCTGGTGAAATTCCCTCTTCATCATAACAGTTAGAGCCGCAGGAGCCCTGTCCTCTTTTGCATCTGGTCAAGAGGGCAAGGCTCCTGCACCTTTAACTATTGCGATGAAGAGGGAATTTCACCACGTTCCCCATATATACAAATAGCACCTGCTGAAATGCCCTTTTCTGTGCAACTGTTAAAGATACAGGAGCCTTGTCCTCCTTTCCATATGGTCACCCTATTTTCACTGTTCTGGAAGTTGGTTGGTGGGCAATTAATTTCACTGATTAAGGACCTTAATCATGGCTGGTGGTCATCAGGGCTGGCTCTATCATTAGATAGAGTAGTTACCCCCGTTAACTTGCCACAATAATAGAAGCTCACCTAGAATGTATACCACAGGCTAGGAGAGATAGCACCAAGTCCATGAGGTCACCAGCATGGAAGGGTGACCATATGGAAAGGAAGACAGGGCTCCTGTACCCTTAACAGTAATAAAGAAAAGGGAATTTCAGCAGGTGCCACTTGAATGCATGCAGCACCTCGGGAAATTTCCTCTTCATCACAACAGTTAAAGCTGCAGGAGCCTTGCCCTTTTTTGTATCTGGTCACTCTAGCTATACTTATGAGTAGAATGCTGGACTACATGGACCATTGGTTTGATCCAGCAAGGCTCTTATATTCTTGATAGAGGTAAAATTGGATTCCCTTATCTAAAAGCACTGTGTTTATAACCCCCACCAAAAAAAAAAAAACTAGTAATAAATGCAGAAGGAAATGGAAACTAAAATCCACTTTAATTAAACATTTTCTCTGTTTTAATTTTGAATGCTTTATAATAATCACCATTGAACCATTTTTAAAAAATGAGCTCACCCAACTTACCATGCATGTATAACAGGCATCCTACGGATCTGTTGTAAATTAGCTAACAAACATGCATAAAGAGCAATTGACAATTATTATTTTTCCAAAAAAAAAAAAAAAAAAAAAGGTCAGGGAAAAGAGGAGAGACACCAGAGAATTCTGAGCACTACCAGTCTTTAGAACAGCAGTGATGACAATGAGGTTCAGATTTTGCTCTTTACCATCACAGAATGGCTATTTATCTCAAGGAAAATGGGACACGGGAGCATGTAGAGCAGAGGTGCGCAACCTTTTCAGACCTGAGCATCTGTGGCCACACTTGCACGTGCGTGCAGGCAGACCTGTGCATACATGTGCGTGCACACACACATAGGGTGGAATCCTATGCCACCCATATAGGAGCAGGACCCACCGTGAAACTAACAGGAAGCTAATGATTGTAACAGCAAACTGAAACACTCATTTTTAGGGATGTCACGAGTGCTCAACACAATGTGGATTCCAACAGACTCCCTCACACACACACTTGGCCATCCAGATGCCACTTGCCAAACGCCATGCAGACCGGGAGCGCCCTGCAACTGCCCTCTCCTCAATGCGAGCCACCACTTTTACACAAGATGGCGGCTCTGTAGTTTTCATATTTTAAAAAAATGGTGGCACTAAAGAACCATATCTACAACATTAGAGGCATAAAGAGGCCCTCTATGGAAATAGCCCTGTGTGACTGCCATTTTGCACAATATTAAAAATACGAAAATTATGAAGCTTGCATGAATTGGGGTTGAATGGCAGCAGTGACTCCATGAGTGTCCACCAAATGTGGGCATGGGTGAGTCTGTGCATCCCTAGATTCAGGACAGAGAAAAGGAAGTCTTTCTTCACACAGTGCATCATTAACCTATGGAATTCACTACCACAAGTTGTTGTGATGGCCACCAATTTGGATGGCTTTAAAAGGAGGTTGGATAAATTGCTGAAGGAGAAGGCTATCAATGCCTACTAGTCCTGATGGCTATGTGCTACCTCCTGTATCAGAGACAGTAAGCCTGTGTGCACCAGTTGCTGGGGAACATGCGTGGGAAGGTGCCGTTGCACCATGTCCTGCTTGTGATTCCCTGGTCAACAGCTGGTTGGCCACTATGTGAACAGAATGCTACATTAGATGGACCTTTGGTCTGATGCAGCATGACTCTTCTTATGCTCTTATGTTCTTTGCAGTAACAGGCCTACTAAGGCAAGCCTTTTAAATAACACATGCAGCCTGGGCCTCTCATTCTTACAGTCTTCAAGTAGTATCCAATACGATGCTGCACCCTTGCTAATTCCATACCACACCTGCTGATTCTGTTCTGCAACTGAGACCCACCGCTTGTGCAATAGAGATTCAGCACTTCCAAGAGCAACTCGAAATTAGCCAAAATGCTCTTTTCTGCAATGAGGCAGGCCAGTGGACCTCGCATAAGGGAGGTCCAACTACCTGTCCCGATCCAAAAACTAGCATTTAACGCTTCTTCCCGTAGGGAGTGTTAAATTTCCATTGCACAAACAGTGAGCCCTGTTTGCACAACAGAATCAGCAGGAAGGGCTGCTAGCACATTGGTTCCATTGGATACAGCCCCTGTCTTTTTAATTTTGGGGTTGTCGTGAATTGCGTCGAACCTCTTCCAGACTGAGAGCCAAATAATGTTTTGGAGAAGTTATTGGGAGCCACATTCTGGAGCCTAAGGCAAAAAGGGAAAGGGGAAAATGCCCAAACCAGAAGTATGAGAGCTTGAAGTCCTTACGCTTAGTAATGCAGCATTACAAGAGGCATTTCAACCTTTTAGAATGGTGAAAACACTCTGCAAAACCAGGAAACCACCAAACTATCAGCTGTTGGGGGGGGGGGAAGGCTGTGAGGTCAGGGGAAGGGATGTGGCATTCTGGGGAACTCCAAAGGGGCAAATTGGTGCCCCTTTGGCCCACCGGTTTGAGGTTCAGCACACCTGGGCCGGATCTACACTACTGCTTATAAAGCGCTTTAAAGCAATAGTGTAGATCCGGCCCTGAAGGAAATGTGATAGGAACAAAAACAGACCGGTATGATGTGGCACCACTGCCAGAAATAAAAGGAAACAACAGGAACACCTTCATACAAACTGAGGCCCTGTTCAGAAAACACACTAAACCATAGTTAGTAAGTGTGTTTAAACCGTGTTTATTTAGCCACCACTTGGGAGTAAATCTGGTACCCGGGAAAAGTGGCAGACCTGGCTACACGCCTGTCGTTTGGGGCTCAGCCCGAGACCACAGGAAAAAACGGGCCTGAAGTGGTGCCGGTTACCCCGGGCCCAGGGAGGGTTCACCCCTGCCTGAACCCGGGATACCTTGTGCATCATCTGGATGCACAGAGGTGAGCCCGGGGCTCGCACCGGGCTAAAGCCCCATCTAGGAAGGCCCGGAGTGTGTCCTGGGCCTCAACAGTTGTCACTACTGCTACAAACTGTTCTAAAGCAGTAGTGCATGGTTTAAATACGCTGACCAACCACTTGCTGCAAAAAGGTTCGTGGCCTAACCATGGCTTAGCATGTTGTCTGAATAGGCCCAATGTTTACAGACCTATGTTAGGGTGACCATATGACCAGATTTGCCTAGATTTGTCCGGGTTTTTTGATGACAAATCTGGGAGGGGGAGGGGAAATCTGGATTTTTTGCCCCCAAAGAGCAGCTCTAATGGGAATTAACGAAAATGCTTATAACTCTGTCATTTTTTAAGATAAATACATGAAACTTGGCACAATGGTAGCTCTAAGGAAGGGATTTAGTCGTACCAAATTTGAAACAGACCTGTTCATCCATTGACTTTTTAGGATTTTTTTAAAAAATTGAGGTTTTAAAATTATTATTTTTAAAATTGTCATTTTTAAAGATAAAGGGATGAAAGTTGGCACCATAATTGCTTTTAGGTAGAGCTTTAGCCATACCAAATTTGAAACAGATCTGTTCATCTGTTGATTTTTAGGCATTTTTTAAAAAATTGAGGATTTAATTTTTTAAAAGAAAAAATGTTATTTTTAAAGATAAAGAGATGAAACTTGGCACCATGACTTAACAAGGACTTTAGCTATGCCAAGTTTGAAACAGATCTGTCCATCCATTGAGTTTCAGGATTTTTTAAAAAAAGTTTGAGGTTTTAAAATTAAAAATAATTTTAACATGGCGACCATGTTGTCCTCCTTTTTGGTTTCCAAAATATGGTCACCCTACCTATGGTCAACCCAGAGAGCTCAGCACTGAAGCAATATGAGTAGTATCTCCCTTAGGAATAAATTCATAAAACAGTGTTTGCGAAATGAGTAATTTGGAGCTTATTAATGCTTATAAATGTGTTTCCCCACAAACTAGATATTAACCTATAGCTTCAAAAGATTTAATTAGTCTCAGATTGTTGTCTAGTCACACAATAAACAACAACAAAAAAGATACACAGACTAGTTAATTCATAAAGGAACATGCACACAAAAACAGCAAGAAATAAATGAGGTCAATTAATTACCTTATTTACATAAATCTGAACGGTTATTTTTCAGAGTATTTTTGGACATTTTTGCCCTTTGCATCCCAGTGCACTCATGAAATACTTCTCTGTCACCCTGTTTATACAATGCATCAATCTTCCAAAAGATTTGCAGGGTACCCTCACATGCAACAGCAGAGCCGTTTCCGCATGTCAAACCATGCAAAATCTTGCTTCCCGTTTCCAGCTGGATTAGATAATTATCACCAGATGCTTTCAAGTACAGGAACGGCACAATTCTTACTTCCAGATACAGAATGGAATATGGAAATCTATGCCCAGCTCCAATGCATCTCCCAACAGATGTAACAATAAGAAACCAGGAGGTATTTCTTCCATAAAGCAGCTTAAATTCCTGCCCTTCAGTTCATAGAATTAATCCCACTTGGTTTTATATCAGGTGTACGCAACTTGTGGCCCTCCATATGTTTTGGCTGTGAGGAAGGGAAAAAAAAAGATTATTCCATTTTCAGCATTTTATGGGGGTGGGCAAATGAAAATTCAGGCAGAACAGGCAGGGAGGGAGGAGAATTCAGAGAATTTTCTCCTTGGAGAGCGGGACAGGATTTCCACATACCATTTTAAGTGTAGGGAGTTGTTGACAAAGCTTCTTTCTATATATTTTTAAACAAACAAACAAACAAGCATCCCCAGAACTTACAGGAGTCCAGGAGTTCTTCCTGAATGCCTACTGGAGAAGGTGAGGTCAAAAGGGGCATGGCTAAATGGGGCAATATCCCGGGGATCACCCTGGGATCATCCCTGTGCGTCCACATGATGCAGAGATGATCCCGGGGCAGGGATGATCCCTCCTTTTCCCCAGGATATGGCCCTATACTTCTATCCCATTTTTCCCACAGTCTCAGGATGATTCCGAGACCACAGGAGGTGTGGGCCGCTGTCCTGGTTTTGTCCCAGCTCCTCGCCAGTAATGGTGAGGAGCTGGGAACCGGGCATGGGGCACAGAGATCTTCAGGAGCTCCGTGCCCTTCAGGGGTGGAGTGGTGGAACAGGAATAATTTTTGGTTTTTAAAAAACGACCTTTTTGCAGGAGCGCTCAAGCTCTCCTTTTTTAAAAAATGGCTGGCGTGATGTCCTCTGTCCTCCCGGGACATTGCTCAACACGTGTAGACTGACGGGGAGGATCTCACGATCAGCATATCATGTGATCCTCCCCCTCCACCCCACCCCTCCAGTCCAGCCTTGTCCAAGGTCTCCTACAGGCATTCAGGAAGAATGCCTGGGGTCCTCCAAGTACCGCAGGTGTTTGTTTAAAAAAAAAATAGAAAGAAGACCTCTAAACAACTGGCTATGCTTTTAAAAGGTATGTGGAAATACTGCCCCCCCCAAGAAGAAAATTGTCTGAAATTCTCCCCCCCCCCTGCAAAAGAGGCAGAGAAAACAAAGCCTCTTTCGCAGGGAGAGGAAAAGTTCCAAAAATAGAGGGGGTGGGGGAGGATTCAGCACAGCACTGTTTGAAGTCTTACAACAAATTTTGAGATCAACCAAGTGGCCATGGGGCCGATCATACACACACACACACACACACACCAAATGCATCCATGGCAGAAAGCTCTGAGGTGGCTCCTCTCCCAAGATCAGCATCATGATCTTGGAAGGGAGGCGATGGGCATTTTGGGGGTGGGACTATGAGTAGGGAGGAGAGAAGATGTGGATCCACCAGATGCAAGAGCCTGTTTGTTCCCACCCCCAGCCAAAGCCAGACCAGTCCGATGGGCTCAGAGGGCCATCAAGCTCAAAATGTAAAAGTGGAGGGTAGGGAATCTCTAAAAGCCTTCTGGTTCTTCTCCCACGCTTCCTGCATCTTGCTGGCCAGGTTTAGGCTAAGACAGAGGTCTACAAGGATGGTGGTATCCAAAATTAGTCCTACTTAGAGTGAACTAATAGAGAAGATTGAGGGGAGACATGATAGCACTCTTCAAATACTTGAAAGTTTGTCCCACAGAGGAGGGCCAGGATCTCTTCTCAATCCTCCCAGAGTGCAGGACACGGAACGGGCTCAAGTTACAGGCAGCTGGATTCTGGCTGGACACCAGGAAAAACATCCAGACTGTTAGAGCAGTACGACAATTGAACCAATGAACTAGGGAGGTTGTGGGCTCACCCACACTAGAGGCATTCAAGAGGCAGCTGGACAACCACCTGTCATGTATGCTTTAAGGTGGATTCCTGCATTGAGCAGGGGGTTGGACTCGATGGCCTTATAGGCCCCTTCCAACTCTGCTATTCTATGATTCTATGACTGTTTGAAATGAATTACTTACATTAATTGCAACTAACTTAGGTTCCATTCATTTCAATGGGTCTACTCTAAGTAGGACAAACATTGGAGCTACCCCAAGATTGGAGGCCTCTTTCTAGCAGGCATCAGTCCCATAGCATTACACCCCTTAATCTTTAACTGAGAGTCACTAATAACAGGATATAATGTCGCACCTTCTAATGGGGGATAGATCTACGTAGCCATTTCAAAGCAGAGGGGGGGGATGTACTTCTCATTCACCAATTTCTCCTCCTCTTATGCATCACCACAAAGCCCTAGATGGCGATAATAGCAAACAGAAGACCGAAGAGGCAAGATCCAGCTGGAGGATGATATATTGCTGGGACACGGTAACTTCACACTGCTGCTAAGCACTTTAATATCTGTAGAAGGATAATTAGCAGCTTTTTCTCCTGCAGATATATTATCCCATTCACCAAAAGATATGACTAGAAGGAGCAATTCCCAGAGTGTTCGCAAATCAGTGCCTTCCCTGGAGATGCTTCTTATGTCTACACCAATGTATCCATCTGTTCCACGTTGAGCAGCAGAGCCATTCGCTGGTGAACCGCCTAAAAGACAAAGACACATTTTGCACGCGCGCGCACATATGTACTTACACAAAGACACCTGTTTCAGAGCTGGAACGAAGTAGCGAGCTGTCTTGCACTGCTCGCCAAACGTTAGTCTTATATATGCGTAGCTTTGTTTTTTTGCTCGAAATGCTCGATTTTGGATACAGTTGAATTTTGAACTTTTGTGTCTTGAGGTGGAACCCATGGTGTCAAAGCACGGAATTCATCAACAGGATTATAAGGTTTTAAGCATGCCTCAAATCACATTTTAAGAGTGAAAATGTGAGAAATTCAAACATTTGAGTCAAAAGTAAGAAATACAAATGGTTGAATTTATACTTTGCAATTTAATATTTTATTGCGTGTGCAAAACATCAGCCTTAGCTAGACGAGGGGTTAGCCCAGGCTGATACCCGGGATAGCCCCTGTGTATCCAGATGATGCACAGCGGATCCCAGGCTCAGGCAGAGGCCAACCCTCCCTCGCCCCAGGGTAATGGGCTCCACTTTGGGCCCAGTATTTCCCGTGGTCTCAGGCTGAGCCAGAGACCGCGAGCGTGCGGCCCGTTCCACGGCTTCTCCCAGCTTCAGCGATTATTCTCAAATAGCTGGGAGAAGCCGCAGATGGGGCACAGTGCTCCACAGGGGTGCTGTGCCCATCGGGGCAGGGGGAGAGATCAGGGCAGGGGGGGAGAGATTAGGGCAGGGTGATCGGGGAAGGTTTTTTATTAAAAAAAACATAGCTTTTGTCTCCGCAGCGCTCCTGCACTGCAGCCCCTTGGACTAACAAAACAAAATGGCGGGTGCGACGGCTGTCTACTAGATTCACCTCACCTGACGTCAAGTTGAGGGTGGGATCTCGGGTTATTTACAATGTGAGATCACCCCTCCACCCACACGGATTCCATGGTAGGTCTAGCAAAGGCCATCGTCTCAGCTCTAAAATGTTTGGAATGTAAACAGTTTTGTTGTGGAATGTAACAGGAATGCAGGAGCAGTTTAAAAGCATGGGGTGGTGATTGAAGGAGGCAAGAAGAGAAATGTTAATTGTGTGCCTCATAGTTGAAGTAATGCACCCGGGGTGTCGAAAGGGCCTTTCCATAAGACCAAAATGACCCAGCTGCTCTGCTGAGAAGGCAGAGCATTTTCTCCTTGACTTAAGAGGTTTTGCCATTCACTGCGTGCATACACACACCCAGTTCCACAGCCAAGCTCATCCTGACCAGACAGGTGAAATCCTCATCTCAGTCAAGCATCACCAGTAGGACCAGCCTTAGGGGCGGGTGAGCTGGGCGGTTGCCAGGGGTGACGAACTGAGAGGAGGCCAAGCTCAGCTGATGTGGAGCGCCAGAGCTGTCCATGGGGCACTCATCACCCAGAACACAATTTAGGGCCATCCTGGATTATCAAGCTGCACCCAACTGTTGCTCTCTCCATCCCTTGATCGGCTTAGCTCTCAGTCCCCAGCCCTTGTATCTCAGAGTTTGAACCTCAAGCGATCTAGCAACCCTGGCCTAATCTACACCTGGAGGCCTTCTGGGAGTAGGGAGGGATGATCACGGGGTTTTGCATTTCCGGGATCATCCCTCAGGGGCCACATGCCAGAGAGTTTTCCCAGAAGTAAAGGAGGGTTGTTCCAGGGCACCATATATTTTTTTAACAAGTGGAGACATTTGCACAACAGTGTGGGCATGATCCTGTGCGAAGGCATGACTTTTTTTAAAACACACACACACACAAACACACAACAAACTCGCTGCTGGAATGCGCCAAGAGCCATCGCAAACATGGCGAAAATGCTCACCCCTTTAACCCTGATGCCCATGGACTCTCCCCACACGGTTCCTTGCCCGTTTCCTGAGACCCGCTAATTGCGGGGGGCAAGGGAGGACCCCGTGAGGGAGAGCCACACCGCCCGAGGACCTTGGGATTGTCCCGAGATTGGAGAAACAAATGGGACAAATCAGTCCCAGGTATCCCAGGAGAACTGAGTGGTTGCCCCCGGTTCACCCCAGGATCAGCTGTGCATCATTTTGACCTCGGTGAATTCTATAAGTTAACCATGCACTTCTTGACATCAGCGATTTATTACACACTCATGATTTGCCATTTACGGAAGTTTGCAGGTCCTTTACATGATGCCACCTTGAGCCCACCCCAGGATAAATGGCAGGTGTAGATAAGGCCCCTATAGGGCCAGACCTGCACTGCAGCATACCGGCCACTCTACTTCCTTTTAAAATAAAACTTGTTTTCCAGTCAAAAGGCTAGCAAGAAGACAATCAGACCCTTTTTGCCCACAGCACTGTAAGGGTTTGTAAGAAATCTGCTCTGTCAGATTTTTTTAAAAAAATGATTTCCCCAATCAATTTCGGGGAAATTTGGGGGTCACGTTTTGTGTTCAGAAATCCATACATTTCCAGACTTACAATGCATTCCACAGCACAGGGGGGAAAAGTGCATCCAATAAAAATATCCACATGGGAAACGTATCCAAAGAAACACGTGCACATTTAATAACGCATGCAGGCGTGTATTCAAACATGGATGCATTTTGAAAAGAATGTGCACAAAAAGCACTTTGAAATATATGGATTTATTTCCATTTTAAAAAAAAAGTCTGTACTGAACTGGCACGGAACAGACTTGCAGATGGGAAATCAAAGGACATCGGCAGAAACAGATCTGGCAGAACTGCCCATATCTATGAGAGTATGTTCAGTCGATATTCAGAATTAAAATCTACTTTTGTTCCTTTAAAGTCCCTGTGAGAAAGGCTATTGTTGAAGAAGTCTCTCCTTTTAAGTCAGCAGCATCACTGCCAGCTCCTTTCCCGTGGTGTGTGGTGCTGGCTGGTGAGATTTGTGTTTGATGCCTCCACATTTCATAAAAAATATTTAAGTGCAAGAATAAGCCATTTTGCAACGTCTTGTTGTGTCTGGAACATTGCTGATGTGGTGACTTGGCTTCTAAGTGTGGCTGGCTTTGTTAACTTTCAGCTCAACTGCCGTGCCAGGCAATTAGCTCATCCATTTGCTGAGCTTCACTGGTAACTGATGCCTTTCGAGATGATGGGCGTCATCAAGCGAAGTGATAGAACCAGAGCCGTGGAAACTCTTCTGCTGCCTGTGGTGGGAGAGCACACCTGGACTTCTGCCCTGCCTGCCTCCACCCATGTGTCGCATCTCCCCACAACCACCCCACTGTGCCCCACCCCACCCCAAGTCTCTCATCTCCCACCTATTGCCACTGCTGCTGTTGCTACTATTGTTTTCTGAAGAGCTGTGTCACCATTGGCGTGGGTCTGCAGAGAGACAGCCAAGCCCAAATGCTATTGTGATGTTTGTTTGATGTTTAACATCTCATGTACGTTTTGCTGTTCTATGCCAATTCTATGCATAAGTCCGTAAAAGGTTTTTGAAATGTTAATAATTTTGAAGAAGGTTTGTTTAGCCAGAGACGTACTCACTGGCCACATCTAGACCTAGGGAGGGGAGGGGGAGAATCTCACAATATGGTGATCACAAGATACTCCCCCTCGGTCAACACATGGCGCGCGGCATCACAGGAGGACGAGAAAGTCGCGCCCGCCATTTTGTTTTTGATTTTTTTTATTGAAAATGAGCACACAAGGGCTCGATCAGAGACCCCACTCCCCACTTCCACCCCCAATGTGCACGGAGGCTCGATGGCTCCCCTTCCAACAGCAGGCCTACCGTCCCACCCAATCTGTCCTACTGACTCTAAGATGTTCTCCCAGGGACTGTGGAGTTTCAGCTTGAATGCATTTTAATTAATGCTGTGCCAAAAACTTCTTCCACATGTTTTCTGACCGTTCTCGTTCAATTTGATTGAAAAGGGATTGTTTTTAGAACTAAATTCAAAGGAGAAGAAAAATTCAGAGAATTTATTTATTTATTTATTTATTTATTACATTTTTATACCGCCCAATAGCCGAAGCTCTCTGGGCGGTTCACAAAAAGTCTCCTGGGTTGAGTTCAGGGTTCTTCTGAGGTGGCTGAGAGCCGTGTGTGTGTGTGTGGTGTTTTCCATTGCACAATCATCTCTCTCGCAGTCTGTAGCCTCCTTGACTTTCCACACGTCAATTAAAGCCCAGAGGAAGACATTATGAGGTCATACCTTCCACAGTAAGGTGACCTAAAGGAAGGAGAGGACTCCTGTATCTTTAACAGTTGTACTGAAAAGGGAATTTCAGCAGGTGGCATTTGTATGCATGCAGCACTTGGTGAAATTCCCTCTTCTCATGACAGTTCAAGCTGCAGGAGCCCTGCCCTCTTTCGTATCTGGTCAAGAGGGCAGGGCTCCTGCAGCTTGAACTGTGGTGATGAAGAGGGAATTTCACCAGGTGCTGCATGCATGCAAATGACACCCACTGAAATTCCCTTTTCTACACAATTGTTAAAGATACAGAAGCCCTGTCCTCCTTTTCCTATGGTCAGCCTATTCCACAGGGCTTTTTTTCAGATCAGGAAGCACAAATCAGGAAGCTGAAGAGTAATGAAGAGATGTGTAACAGAAAGAAAACACACATACAGTCACGTGAAAAAGAAAGTACACCCTCTTGGAATTGTATGATTTTACATATCAGGACATAATAACAATCATCTGTTCCTTAGCAGGTCTAAAAATTAGGTAAATACAACCTCAGATGAACAACAACACATGACATATTACACCGTGTCATGATTTATTTAACAGAAAGAAAGCCAAAATGGAGAAGCCACGAGATCGTCACCCCTCCATTGCGCAATAACAGGTAGGTTTAGCTAAGGCCTCTTTCCTAAACCAGGACACAACACTGCCTTCCTCACACCTGCTACAGGCATTTCAGGGAAGTAGTGGTTGTCTACGCATCTGCATTAGTGATAAGATATATCGAGAATCACCACCAGAAATTTAACATTTGGAAGACCCTGGGGAAGGTGCTGAATTCTGAAGAATGATAACTAGAGATGAGCCAAAATGATCCTGAAGCCATTTTTTCCCTAGAAATAGTCAGGCATTTTTCTTTTCTTTTCTCTCTTTACCTCCACAAAAGGCTGCTTTTTCTCAAAATTGTCTTCATCTGTGTGTGTGTGTGTGTGTGTGTGTGTGTGTGTGTGTGTGTGGTGTTGCCACCTTCCTGTTCCCCCCGGCGCACAACGCACTAGAACAATTATCAGTATTGTGAAGGCTGCAAAATGGGGGTCAGGCTGCTGTTTCCACTTGCAGTGGCAGTGGGAGAGGGAGAGGGAGAGGGAGAGGGAGAGGGATGGATCATTAAGGGAGAGGGGGAGGAAGAAACTGTGCCACAACTCCTTTCAATGGTGAGTTCTAGCTGTCAGAAATTGTTGGAGAACGTTTTCTCCCCCTACAGATATTGTGAAATTCTCCACAAATAGGGTGGAGAATTTTAAGAGGCAACTTGTGCACAGCTCTGATTTTAATTATCTTGGTTGTTTGGCATCACCTGAAGCATGACTTGAAATAAAATGGGTCTTAATCAAATAAAGACAAAATAGCGTACAAAGGTCTCTCGTCGTCACTTAGCTTTCACTCTAAAACAATGTCCCAGTCTACTTTCCCCCCCAGCATGTACAATAGTATTGATGTCTGAAATCTAGGAACTTATTCAGATGAAACTATTATTTCCTAAGTTATCTACTTAAGAACTTAGGTACAGCAATGCCTGTTAAGACAAAAGGCCCCTCTTAACTAAACGTATCCTTTATTTTGTAGATTTATTTCATAGTGTCGTTAAGACAACCTTGCAACCCAATCCTAACCATGTTTAACGAATCATTTTCAAGAAAAGTTGTGTATGAGTGTGGCCATAAGGCAGGCTGATAAAATATCTTGTTTTGAAACAGCAGATGGGATGGGATAAAGAAATTCCCATTTCCATGGACTTCTATCTTCCATCCCAACAAGCAGATTTGACAGCAAGGCCCTGCTCATCATACCGGCCCAAAGAGAATGTCGCCATGAAGAACCTTGACAGTGGGCCTTCTCTGTAGAGGCGTCCGCCCTTGGGGAAAACCCTCCCTCGTGCAGTTCAGGAGGCGGAAAATGTAATAACTTTTATACACCTCCTAAAATCATATCTTTTAAAACAAGTCTTCCCCCGGACTGTAATTTATTCTGTTTTTATGTGGTTTAAAAGTTTTAAACTGGATTTTATGGTTTTAGTTGTAAACTGCCCAGAGAGCTTAGGCTGTTGGGCAGTATAAATATGGAATGAATGAATGAATGAATGAATATGTTCTGTCCTTTGAGTTCCCCACAATACTCTCACACACGTACACACAAATCAGATACACGTGAAAGGTACTCTTATTGACTAGAATGCCAAAGAGAAATGTATGAAGAACACAAGGAAGCTCTGGCTATGGAAAGAAGCTCTGAAATAGTTCACTGTGTTTGCTAGAACTTTCCCTGCCTGGGAGGTTTTTTTTTTCACTGAAGGCACAGAAGGCTGCTGGTTCTGATGTCAGGAAAAGGTGTGAATCTACTTTGGGTTTCAGCCAGAACCAGTCAAAACTCCAAAGGAGCTATCCAAGGTGCTGAACACAACTCCCAGAATAGGTTCAGCATCATGGTTAGCCTCTTTAGAGTTTTGACTGGTTCTGGTTGAAACCCAGAGCGGATCTACAGTCCCACTGACATCAACGCCACCAGCCTCCACTGACTGAAGGGCACCACAGCTGAAGTTGCCACCCACTTAGAAGCCTAGGTAATGTGCCTGTGGATGTGGGGGTGTCCCCAGGTCCTCAAAACGTGGCCACAGCCAAGTTGTTCCATCCAGACCCCTGGTTGTTGAAAGAAAAACAAGGAAGGGTTGCTTTCTCAGATTAATGCAGTTGCTTAGGCTGCAAACATGCCTCTCATCTAATCTTGCCATACTATGAGCTTTATCACACCAGCGTTATACTGTACAATCACTGTGAATTGCATGCAAAGGACTCCGAAGTTTTCCAGTTTATAATCTGCTTTCGTTGAGAAGTACTCCCACGCATCCTGCTTTAATTGTGCTTCAAAGGCAAAGCCTCGCCGTATTTTGCTACTAGTTTTTGAGCATATCATTTGTTTTTCCCCGAGTGGCCACTGGGGTGTAGGAGCAGGATTTGAAGAAAAATTAAACAAATGCTTACATCTGCGTAAGCGTTAAAGATAAAGACATCAAAATTGGCACAGTAATAGAAATTAAGGAGAGCTTTAAGCATGCCAAATTTGAATCAGATTGGGTGATCTGTTCATTTTTTATGATTTTTTTGCATTCCCCCCTCCTTAAACCCATTTCCTGGTATGCAAAGGATCTAGCTGCCTGGTAGCAAATACAACAACAATGGCGACAGCTTAGCGCTGTGGGGGATAATTCGAGGGAAACAGGTACGTGGGACGAAGCTCTATTTCTCAACGTAACGTTGGCTCTGAAGGCCATCATTCAACAAGTCTGATACTTCAGTAGAAAGAGCTAACCTTCTATCCAGATAGATGGTTTCATTAGAAAAGGAGATCTTTGTTTTGTTCAGAGAAAAGTATAATAAAAAAGCACTTGCGGAAGTCAGACCTGTAAAAAGCACTGGCAAAATAGAACAGGATGAAGATTTAAAACAAGGATACAGAACTTTTTTTGCTGGGGAGTAGGGCAGATTGTCCCTCCAACTGGCCCATTGTAGGCTGGATGACATTAGGGGGTGTGAGCCCATAGCTGATGTCCAGGACATGGACATCCCTATGTGTGGCATGGGGACTTGCCCACACATAGGGAGAGTGAGCACTCTTCCCTGCATGGGTGAACCCAATGCCCAGGCTGCCTTGTGTGCCAGCACTCTTCTCTCCTAACTCAGATCACATAACAGTGGGAGGTGGGTGCCCTCCAAGGGGATTTCTCCAGAGCCTGGGGGCTTGGAGCCTTAGCTCTGCCCATGGGGGAACCTCAAGAGGCTACATGGGCTGGACTAGGGTGCCCCACAGGCTGGATTAGGCCTAGGGGCTGGCTGTTCTGCACCCCTGATCTTAAAGCACCAAATGCCTAGGAAAATAAAGCAGTGCTGAAAACAACCTAACAGCCAGGAAAGCCCCTATGGGTAGGTCTTTCCAGAACTCTGTTTGGTAGCCTTTCACCTCACCACCTTCAGTGGGAGCACCTGGACGAGCTACGTAATAAAGAATAGATCATATTATTATTATTATTATTATTATTATTATTATTATTATTATTATTATTATTATTATTTTATTTATATAGCACCATCAATGTACATGGTGCTGTACAGAGTATTCGATGGGAAAGGGCAGTATCTTTACTGAAACTATTGAGACATCTGGTGCATTGTGTTGCACAATGCGTGTGACTGACATGTGTGAGTAAAGTGCATCCATTATTCGAGTGATGTTGATCATTCTTGTGATGGAGATGTAAGTGTGGAATGTTGCTATTACGGTGGAATCTATTGTTCCCTGATGTGAAATAGAAACGTTTTGAAGGTTTGCTTCCGTACATTGGGAATCTATGCAGTTACTTATGTTTTCGAAACGATTTCAAATGCCAGGAGGTGCTTTTCACGCTGGCTTTCTTTTTAGTACTCAGATGGTATGTTTACATATGCAAATATATCTATATTTTTGACAGTTTGATAATCTACCTAAGCTGCAGGGAGCCCCTCAAAATAGCCTAACACCCCTGCCAGTCATCTGTACACTTGGGAACCCTTTCATCCCTGTGTGGCAGGCAGGTACAGATGGTAACACTTGATTGCATGCAAAGAATACTCCAGAGTCGGGTGCAAACACTGAGAGTTTTCGCATCAGCACGCACCTGCAAAGTGCCAACTCTTTCAGTACACACAAAGAATGAAGAAAAGTCATGGAGGAAAACCCAACAAGAAGGAATGAATATGAATTCGAACGTTGCATAAAATGATTGATGAGGTGGAAAGACACTCTTCCTCTAAAGAATTTGGTACTCGTTAACTGATGGGTCCCAAGTTAATCCAAAGTAGGATCCTGTGAAGTTATGGTGGGCTCTCAAACAGTGTCCAAAACAGTCGTGGACATATGAAGAGAGAGAGAATGGGAACTTTGGTTAATCTTGGATCTCTTTTTGCTTTCTTCAAAATTCCTGTGGTGTTCAGGAGTTACAGGCAGGAACCTTCAAGTGACACCCCCCCACACCAATATCTTACTTTAAATGAAACCCATTGGGAACCATTGATGAAAGTGACCAGGTATGGCTACATATGTATGGTGTACCAGCAACGTCACGTGTAAAGGTGGGACAGGACTTCCTGCCTTGAAAACCACAGGTTATTTTCGTGGAGAGGGATTGGCTATGTTTGGGTTATACAGAATGCTGGCAAAGAAGGAGCATCATTCATTCCCCCCACCCACCCCAAAATGAGGTAACATCATTCAGCCCTGCATTGGCAAATGTGACTCAAACCTGAATTAGACTGTGCAGTCTATCTCTAATCACAAATATCCTGATTACATCCAAATTAGGTTACTGTTATGCAGTCTTCCCCAACCTAGTCTGGTCCAGATACTTTGGATGAAAACTCCTTTTCGGTATAGTCAAAAACACCTGCTGAACTATGGGGGAAAGACCACTGTCGTAGCACTGCTATTAACAGCACCAGGGCAACTATTCCCACAGAGGATCCTGGAGGGGAGATAGAATCATAGAATCATAAAATAGCAGAGTTGGAAGGGGCCTACAAGGCCATCGAGTCCAACCCCCTGCTCAATGCAGGAATCCACCTTGAAGCATCCCTGACAGATGGCTGTCCAGCTGCCTCTTGGAGGCCTCTAGTGTGGGAGAACCCTAGGTAACTGATTCCATGGTTGTACTGCTCTAACAGTCAGGAAGTTTTTCCTGATGTCCAGCCGGAATCTGGCTTCCTTTAACTTGAGCACGTTATTCAGTGACCTGCACTCTGGGAGGATCGAGAAGAGATCCTGGCCCTCCTCTGTGTGACAACCTTTTCAGTATTTGAAGAGTGCTATCATGTCTCCCCTCAATCTTCTCTTCTCCAGGCTAAACATGCCCAGTTCTTTTAGTCTCTCCTCATGGGGCTTTGTTTCCAGACCCCTGATCATCCTGGTTGCCCTCCTCTGAACACGCTCCAGAGATGCTTTAGCCTCCCCCTGTCCCATTGACCATGAACCAGCTGGAATTGCTTCTTCCCTGCTGCTTATGGTGGTGACAAAGCAGAAGTCTCAATTGGGGACGTCTTACCTCCACCTCTCCCAGTAAGCCCCACCCCCCTGTATGTGTGTGCATGTGTGTGTAGGCAAATGTGTGTGTGTGTGTGTGTGTGTGTTTGTGTGTGTGTGTGATGTTACACATCAGTACATCCTGAGTTTATGTTTATAACTATGTATTCATGTTATAGGTCTGTGGTTTGGTAAGTATCTTTGGGGTGAGAATGGTGGATTTGCAAGTTTGTGCTGATTGGCTGAGAGAATAAGAAGGAGGGTGTGAAGTCTGTGTGCTACATAAACTGGGTGCTATGCCTGTGGGATGCAGACGGGGATTTGTTGTGAGAGGGTTTAGATCAGAGTCAGGGAATTAATTTACAAGGGTTTAGATCCGAGTTAGGATTGAGAACTTATGCAAATCCACCATTCTCACCTTAGAGATACTTACCGAACTAGAACACAGTTATAAACACAAACTCAGTATGCACTGATGTGTAACACCACAGTATGCACTCACATATGGTCCCCAGCCCACTACCTGGCATTGCATGGGAGTCAGGATATGGTGGGGATCCCTTCCTTCCATATTCAACTACCTGCTCACATAGATCTTCATCTGAGGCCCAGTAATGCTCCCTATCATCAGCACCAATCTGAGGTGTAGCAAGTAGCCATGAAAGATGATACCTGTCCCAAAGGAAGTCCATTCAGCCCCTCTCTCAGTTTAGTTTTAGACACTGAGCATGTCTACACCTAAAGGTGTAGAGGGAGGGGGAGGATCATAGACTTACCTGCTTCCATAATCCTACCCCAACGTCTTGACAGGTGTGCAACATCCTGGAAGGGAAGATGAACATTGTGGCCACCATTCCACACCCCCAGAACAGAAATAGAGAGTAATTACGCTCCAGTGCATATAAGTTTTTAAAAAACTTTGAAATGTCCCACCCACCCACCCCCAATGGGCACAGACTGCCCACAGGCAGCTCCATGACCATTTTAAGAGCCCTACTACATGTGGGAAGGAAGGGAGAAGCCAGGAGCAGGCACCACACCTCCCGTGGTCCTCAGGATGGTCTCGGGACTGCGTAGAAAATCGGGATAACTGAGCAACCAGTTATCCCACAAAAATTGAGGGGTCATCCCTGGTTGACCCTAGGATGCCCTGTGCATCATTTGGACACACAGGGATGATCTAGGGATAACCCCTCCCTTATAGAATCATAGAATCATAGAATAGCAGAGTTGGAAGGGGCCTACAAGGCCATCGAGTCCAACCCCCTGCTCAATGCAGGAATCCACCCTAAAGCATCCCTGACAGATGATTGTCCAGCTGCCTCTTGAAGGCCTCTAGTGTGGGAGAGCCCACCACCTCCCTAGGTAACTGATTCCATTGTCATACTGCTCTAACAGTCAGGAGGTTTTTCCTGATGTCCAGCTGGAATCTGGCTTCCTGTAACTTGAGCCTGTTATTCCGTGTCCTGCACTCTGGGAGGATCGAGAAGAGATCCTGGCCCTCCTCTGTGTGACAACCTTTTAAGTATTTGAAGAGTGCTCTCATGTCTCCCCTCAATCTTCTCTTCTCCAGGCTAAACATGCCCAGTTCTTTCAGTCTCTCTTCATAGGGCTTTGTTTCCAGACCCCTGATCATCCTGGTTGCCCTCCTCTGAACATGCTCCAGCTTGTCTGCGTCCTTGAATTGTGGAGCCCAGAACTGGGCGCAATACTCTAGATGAGGCCTAACCAGGGCCGAATAGAGAGGAACCAGTACCTCCCGTGATTTGTAAGCTATACTTCTGTTAATGCAGCCCAAAATAGCATTTGCCTTTCTTGCAGCCATATCGCACTGTTTGATCTGATAGGTTTTATGTGGGTTGTCATCAGCCATGGCCCACATTAAGCAGATAGTACACACACACACACACACACACACACACACACACACACACACACACACACAGCCTTAGAAACACCCAATTCTGAGATTACAAGAGGCATTCTATCAATTACTCTGCACCTGTGTGGAGCTTCAGTAACTTTGATGGGACCCTGCACTGCTGGGTTCCATTGCAGGCCAGAGAAACAGAACGCTGCTCTAGAGAATGCCTCATTCCTTTTCTTGATAACCTTCCCAAACCCACCCGATTTAAATGTCATCCTATTAAAATCCAATGTGCCTGGAAAGAAATATGACATTTTCCCCCTTTGAGAACCCAAGAGAACACAGCACTCCCCTTCCAAAAAAAAAAAAAGGGGGGGGGAGAAAGAGGGGGGGAGTCAAATTACTCTTGGAATGATTCAGCCGAAAGTTCTAAATGACTCACCATCACACAATCCATGGAGTTTATAATTAAAAGTATGCAGGTGCATGAATATGGACCCAGTTTTCTCGCCTGTGCTTTAGAGATCTATAAAAGCCTCAGACACCGCCAGTGCTGCACTGAATTAACCATAAATAATGCAGAGACCCAGAGAATCCTGGCATCTGCTGTTTTTGTAGCGATCGCGCATGCATCGCTATTAGCTCTGCTTCCGTCAGATTGTGGTTATTCCGCAACTGGTATTATCTGGTGGGCAGGGGATGTCAGGGAGGGCCTCTTTACAGAGGGGCAAAGTCCTGGATATGTTAATTCTGAATTTCTCCAAGCCAAGATGAAACATTATTTTGGGGTCATGCGCTGATGTTCTGCAAGCCGAAGAGTCAAAACCCTTGACAAGAGGAAATAAATTACTTCTCAGCTCTGGATACCTGTTGCCTTTTCCTCTTCTCAATAATATCCCATTTAAATTCTTGATTGCTTTTTAAAAGTGCATGCCCCTAATAAAAATGCCATTCCCGCTGTAGCAATTCAATGTGGCTCATTTTTATGTTTTTGCTTTTTGTGTGTTGTTTGTGTGTTTGTCTTTCTCATTTGTGTTCTCTAGTTGATTTGTTTTAGAGAACATGTCCTGGGATAGGACAAAGACATAGGTAGGGCACAGGAGTTCTGCACTTGCTGGGCACACAGGTCACAGGTTCAATCCCACACACCTCTACATGGAAGGGATAAATTAACCTGTACAAAATTCGAGAAGGACTCCACACTTCAAGAAGGATGCAGACAAGCTGGAGTGTGTTCAGAGGAGGGCAACCAGGATGATCAGGGGTCTGGAAACAAAGCCCTATGAAGAGAGACTGAAAGAACTGGGCATGTTTAGCCTGGAGAAGAGAAGACTGAGGGGAGACATAATAGCACTCTTCAAATGCTTAAAAGGTTGTCACACAAAGGAGGGCCAGGATCTCTTCTTGATCCTCCCAGAGTGCAGGACACAGAATAACAGGCCCAAGTTAAAGGAAGCCAGATTCCAGCTGGACATCAGGAAAAAATTCCTGACTGTTAGAGCAGTAGAACAATGGAATCACTTACCTAGGGAGGTTGTGGGCTCTCCCACACTAGAGGCCTTCAAGAGGCAGCTGGGCAACCATCTGTCAGGGATGCTTTAGGGTGGATTCCTGCATTGAGCAGGGGGTTGGACTCGATGGCCTTGTAGGCCCCTTCCAACTCTGCTATTACATGATTCTATGATTCTATGAAAACCCTGGAAAACTGTTGCCATTCAGAGCAGGTGCATTGTTCTCCAACAATTATCAGCACATTTCAATACCGCTATAAAGCACTAGTGTAGATCTAGTCCACAATTCAGTTTTCAGCACCAATGCACCCCTTTGGCTCTTAGAATCACCCACCATCACCAGCAGCAACATGTTAACTTGTGGCTAGGTCACACCCAAGCTTAGATCCAGTTTTCCCAAATCACATCCAGTTTGGCCCCAAGCGTTTTTTTAAAAAACAATTCCTTGGGTCTTATTTTTGCCTCACCTTGAACCTGTTGTTCAAAGTGCTGGTTTCAGCTTGAATCCCTTGAATTGCTTGTGCTCAGGATATCCCATAGCCCACCTCCCCTTCATGCAGTTAGGTCATCAGCCAGCCGAAACCCAACTCTGTATTCCATTGCTGTTTGAGGTGTTGGAGGACATGGAATATGAGTTTGGATTCACTCTTCCTTTTCCATGAATGGAAAGGCTCCTGCTCTTCCATCCAGTGTAGGCACCCACTGGCAGAAGCAAGGGGAAGTGGGCTCTCCCACACTAGAGTCATTCAAGAGGCAGCTGGACAACCATCTGTCAGGGATTCCTGCATTGAGCAGGGGGTTGGACTCAATGGCCTTGTAGGGTCCTTCCAACTCTGCTATTCTATGATTCTATGATTATATGATTGTCACAGGTTTCCTCTTCTCCTCACAGCCCCCCACATTACCTCCCTTGCTGTTCCAGAGGGTTCCTCAACTCTCTGGAGCAGATTTACAGGGGGCACAGGGACTAGAGGATGAAGGGGGCATTGGTGAGAGTCAACTCTCCCACCCCATTTTCTCCAGGAGTAACATCCCATGAGCAAAATCCTACTCACAGGTTCTATGGATCCAAGACAGGGTCTTTTTAGTGGTGGTGCACAGGATCTGGATTTCACTTCTCCAGGATGCTTATTTGCTCTCCTCCACAACTTCTATTCACATGCCAACCAATAGTTTATGGTTTCAATGTGTCTTTGATTTAGGCATTGGCCTAATTCTGTGTGGCTTCTTCATGTATATATCCTGTGCTCATTATGACTGCTGATTAGAAGCAGACAAATCTGTCCATTTCAGTTTCTCTGAGTTCCCATTTTCCCAAAATTAAATTTGATAAATCTCAAATGTTAGAGAATCTCTCCAGTCTTAAATTCTGCTTCTCCCAAACCTGGGGATTGTTTTGTTGGTTTGCTTTTGTTTAAAGTTTGAATGAAAATTCATTTCTCCAAATACATACATTTTTTGTATATATTTTGTCTAACTTGTACATTTTGGCAACCATTTCCCCTAATATAAAGCATTTTTAATGTTATTAAACCCTAGTTTATACATTCTGCATGAATATTTTGGTAGGAGAACTGTACATTGCAAAATCCAGAGAGGTGCAGTTTTCCAGAGATAACTGTGTTTCAGTTCACATAGTTGCTCAAATGTGCAAAACTCAAAAGTTGGCATTAAAATGTGAACAATGAATCTCTCTCCCATCCCTATTGTTGATGCTTTATTATGCTTTCTTTTCTTACTTTCTTTTTTTCTCATTTGAGGTTGTCTACAGTTCTAATCACCCTACCTAAAGAGCTGTAGATTTGGAAAAGGTGCAGAAAAGGACAACAAAAATGATCAAGTTACTGGAAGGGCATGTGTGCGAAGAAAGGGGCTGTTTTGCTAAGAATGTTTGAAATGGTTTAGCTTAGAAAAAAAGTCGAGTAAGGAGAGACTTGATCAAGGTGTACCAAATTGTGCATGACATGGAAAAAGGGGACAGGGAGGCATTTTTCTCCCTCTCTCATAATACTAGAACCCAAAGGGGCCATCCCCATGAAGCTGGTTGGTGGGAGATTCAGGAGTGATAAAAGGAAGGACTTCTTCACACAGCACATAGTTTTATATCGTATTTTGTATTTGTGTTTTTTAAATTGTGGGTTGTTTTATTGTGCTCTTCATGGTTTTAATTTTTGTGAACCGCCCAGAGAGCTTCAGCTATTGGGTGGTATAGAAATGAAATGAAATGAAATGAAATGAAATGAATAAATAAATAAATAAAATAGTTAAGCTATGGAATTTGGTGCTACAAAGTGGTGGCCACCAAATTGGATGGCTTTAAAAGGGGATTGGACAAATTCATAGTGGGTAAGGCTATCAAGGGCTACTAGTCCTGATGGTTCTATGCTACCTCCAGTATCAGATGCAGTTTTTGGGGGACATGGCTGGAAGGGCACTGTTGCACTTGTGGGTTTCCTATGGGAAGCTGGTTGGCCACTGTGTGAACAGAATGACAAGCTAGATGGATCCTTGGTCTGATCCAGCATGGCTCGTCTTCAGTTTTTATATTTAGCCATTTTTAACTCCATTTTTATTGTCATTTTTAGCCACCTTAAGGGGCTCATCTACAGAGAGACAGGGGGACCTGCCCAGTGAGGCACACCTTAAGCTTCATCCCACGTACCTGTTTCCCTCGAATTATCCCCTACAGCATTTAGCTGTCATCATTGTTGCTAGCTAAATCACACCCCGGGCGGCAGCCCTCCTAAGATCCTTTGCACACCAGGAAATGGGTTTAAGGGAGGAAATGTAAAAAAAAATCATAAAAAAATCAACGGATGACCCAATCCGATTAAAATTTGGTATGCTTAAAGCTCGCCTTAATATATATTACTGTGCCAATTTTGATGTTTTTATCTTTAAAACTTACTCAGACATAAGCATTTGTTTATTTTTTTCTTTAAACATATCAAATCCTCCTCCTGCGCCCCCAGTGGCCGCTCGGAAAACAACAAATGATTCGCTCCAAAACTAGTAGCAAAATAGCTCGGGTCTTTTGGCCTTATAGCACAATTAAAGCAGGATGCATGGGAGTACTTCAGAGTCAAAGCAGATTACAAGCTGGCAAACTTCAGAGTCCTTTGCACGCAATTCACAGCGATCGCACAGTATAACCCTGGTGTGATGAAGCTACTTTACAAGGCATTTATATATTCCTCTTGGCAGTTAATAGTACCGCTGTACTGTTTTGATAGTTTCATTTGCTGCCTTTTGTTATGACATGAATGTTACCGCTTCATTGTACACTGCCCCAGAATCTGATTTGACAGAAGGCAGTACAAAAATATTTTAAATAAATAAATAAAAGTATTTAAACTTTCAAGGGACTGCATGAAGGAATAAAATACCTGCTTTTGCATAAAGCACCATTTTAGATGCTTTAGAGGCCTCCATACCCTTCACAGCTCCTTACTCCCCTATAACTAGCAGAAACAAATTCAGCTTTGCAAAAATAATGAACAAGACGTATGCAGATTTCTATAATATTTACCAGTTGCATATTTCTGATGTTCTCAGCTTGATTTCGGATTAGTTGTTTTTCTCCTGCAGTCCTGTTGATAATCTCTCTATTAATGCATTCAACTTTCTCACCCGTTTCCCTGAAATAATTTTCCTGTAATAATTTGACATTCAGTCTCCCTCAAATTAGTTTGCCCTCTTCCTAGCACTGCTGATACGCATTGATAGATTGGTTTGTTTACGAAAGTTATGGCTCAACAGATTTCCAAAATTGCCACAATGTGGCAGTTCCGTCACTCACTAAAGCACACAGGAGGGTCGGATAAAAGAGCTCAAAATACTGTGATCTCCTGCCCTCCCTCCGCATCTAGTAAAAAATATTTTTTTTTGCGGGGATTAGTCACAAAGACTGTGCCTTTATTGCTTCCCCTGTACAAAGAAGAGATATCTGCTAACAAGAGCAACAGTTTTCATTGCTTAGCGCTGAAATAGTTGGAGAGTGGGATTGACATTGATATGTAGGTACATGAGACTCTTATGAAACTCAGGCCTTAGCTAGACCTAAGGTTTATCCTGGGATCGTCCCAGGGTCATCCCTCTTCTGGTAACGTTTGGGGCCATATGTATGGGGCCTCCTCCCATATGTACCTGCCCGGACCTTAAAATCATCTACAGGGGCCCTTCTCCGTGAGCCCCTGCCAAAGGAAGTGAGGCAGGTGGCTACTAGGAGGAGGGCCTTCTCTGCTGTGGCACCCCGGTTGTGGAATGAGCCCCCGAGAGAGGTCCCCTGGCGCCTACACTGTACTCCTTTCGTCGCCAGCTGAAGACCTTTTTATTCTCTCAGTATTTTAACACTTAATTTTAACGTAAATTTAAATTTTACTGTTCTAATTCTGTCTTTTAATCTTACATCAATTTTTGCTGCGTGGTTTTATCCTGGTTGTGCTTTTTATGCTGTATTTTGTATTTGTGTTTTTAGACTGTTGGTTGTTTTATTACGGTTTTAATTTCTGTGAACCGCCAAGAGAGCTTTGGCTATTGGGCTGTATAAAAATGTAACAAATAAATAAATAAATAAAATGTAAATGACACACAGGTAGGGTGACCAACTGTCAGGATTTCCCCGGATTTGTCCTGGTTTTTGTTCTTTCCATGGTGTCAGGGGGGATTTTCTATAATTTTCAATAATGTCCTGGAATGACACACCTTCCCCTTTAAGGCTGCCATTAGCATGGCAGGAGGGAATGACATGCTTTCTTGAGGCACATCATTCCCCCACCCCGAGCTCCAATTGAGGTCTTAAAGGGGAAAGTGGGTCATTCGTGAACATTATAGAAAAGGCCCCAATTGGAGTGGATGGTGGTGGTGCAGAACAAAATCCTTTCCCCTCCTCCACTCCAATCGGGTTCTTTAAGGTGGAGGGGGAATAACGTACTTTCTGCAGGACTCAGAAAGCTGCTTCCCCACACACACACTAGGTGTCCTCTTTTTTGGTTTCCCAAATATGGTCACCCTAACACAGGGGATCCCAGGAGCAGGCAGAGATGACCACCTCCACGCCGCAAGCCTCCTCCAAAGGAGGCCAAGGCCAGTGATTCCCATGTTGCTGCAGGCTCTGCCCCTGCCATGAGGCTCCTCATGCCTCCTAACACAGGACGCTGCAGAGGCCGCCACAGCTGATCTGGCACCCAAGCTTCCACCTGTGCAGGAGGACGAGCATTGCTGCTGCCGGCCACATGTCTCCCTGTGTGCTCTGCAGCTGCACTTTGAAGAGCCTGAAGGGCTGGGCGCTGCTGCCTTATATAAGTGCAGTCGCCCAGCCCTGGCACAGTGGTGCCAAATATGCCCAATGGGAACTGAGCACATCTCTCCTCCTCCCGCAACTGCATCCCCGCAGCCAGTGCCAGGATGCGATGGAAGGGCGTTTTTGATCAATGATATTTTCTTTCAACAACTGGCCCGCCAGAATAGGCGATGTCACTTCTAAGTGCATCCAAATTGCCCAACACTATTAAGAAGTCGTTTAAGCTCCCCGTAACGTTTTGTCTGATTCTGAAATTGAGCACTTAAAATGTATGCCTTGTCCAAAGACATAATGAAAACATCCTTTCCACACACATACACATCCCTTTTTTCATCCTTCAGCAATAGCGAGCTATAAATAAACCTCCAAAACCTCTCGCGCTGGACAAGGAATCGAAGCGCGAATGAGAGTGATGTGGGGGGTTAAGATCTGAAGTTGGAGCAAAGCAGAACCCAAACCTGCATCGGATCAGTACAAGAAATGACTTTATGGGGGGGGGGGTGAGGTATCAAGCTGTACAGGTATAAGACAGACAATGCTATTCGGCAGTGACATATTTATGCTTTTACGCTATTTGAGTAGCTCATGGCTCAATTGTACAGCACCTGAAGGTACCCTCGAGTTTAGCCCCTGGCTAGGGCTGTCAAAGGAATCCATTTAGTGGTGTGGGGAGTGCTCAATGAGCTTTTGTTGGCTCATCCCCTGGACTTAGAACCATAGAATCATACAACAGCAGAGTTGGAAGGGGCCTACAAGGCCATCTAGTCCAACCCCCTGCTCAATGCAGGAATCCACCCTAAAGCATCCCTGACAGATGGTTGTCCAGCTGCCTCTTGAAGGCCTCTAGCGTGGGAGAGCCCACAACTTCACCAGAAAACTGATTCCATTGTCGTACTGCTCTAACAGTCAGAAAGTTTTTCCTAATGTCCAGCCGGAATCTGGCTTCCTTTAACTTGAGCCCATTATTCCGTGTCCTGCACTCTGGGAGGATCGAGAAGAGATCCTGGCCCTTTGGTATGTTTTCTGCTAACTGGCTCAACTGCAGCAAGTTGGGCCGGTTAGTGGATTTTTCATGTTCTTTAATTTGCGCACTTTATTTATTTATTTATTTATTGCACTTCTATACCGCTCTCATAGCCAGGGCTCTCTGGGCGGTTTACAGAATTTCTAAAATTAAGATAAAAACGAGTATACAAAAATTTAAATCCTAAAACACAGAACATACACACATAAAGCATTATGACAACAATTTGCCCAAATTTCTGCCATGAACCGCCATTTGCTCAAATTGCAGCCTGACCCAAAAAACCGAAATCTGCAAGCAGTCCCTGAAATTAAGGGGAAACCCCATGGCTCAGCTCACAGTTAAAAGATCTTCCATAGTAGATGCTAAGAGAATAGAAAAAGGCATTTCAGTCTATTTCCAGCTCATGCTAGTACCCTGTGTGTTGACCCATAAATCTATCATACTGCATTGGCAAATGCATAAATACATAGAGCGGTGTGCAATAATGGTGCTGCTTGCTCGGCTCAATCTGTTCTGCCAGTGGGACCAAGCACAAGAACAAGAGGAAGCATTTGGGAAGTGAACAAACCTGGAGATAACTACATTCTGATCTGCATGTGAGTCCCAGAGTTGTGGATCAAAATTCCTCAAGCAGGGAGGTGGGAGAACCTGTGTGGTGTAGTGGCTAGAGTGCTGGACTGGGACTCAGTAGATCTAGGGATGTGCTCCGCTTCTAATCGGACCGGAGAAGCAGGAGTGGAGCGGGGGGCTTCGCCTGTCCTTAAGGCGGAGGCGAAGAGGATTGGGGGGCCGGCGGAGCGTGGCGGAGAGGATCGAGGTGAAGGCGGATCCTTCGCCTCGATCCGGAGCTCCGCCGGAAAGGTAAGTGGGGTTTACCGGGCCCTGCTGCTGTCGCTGTCGCCCATGCGGCGATGGTGGCAGGGCCCGGTATCCCCCCTCCCCGCCCTCCTCTCCCTTACCTGCCTCCGTCCGCGGTCCGTCAGCGTCTTCAATTGAGCCCGTGGTTCCTGGTGGAACCACGGGCTCAATTGAAGATGGCGACAGACCACGGACGGAGGCAGGTAAGGTCCCCCTCTCCCTTGGTCCCTTACCGGGCTCTGCCGCCGTCGCCGCATGGGCGGCAATGGCGGCAGGGCCCGGTAACCCCCCCTATGGGGGGGGAACGGAGCTCCGATCCAGATCCGGAGCTCCGAGCGGAGCAGAGTAGGTACAGGCGGAGTGGGGGCGGGGCGGAGCGGCCCGATCCAAAAATGGCGGATCTGAAAGTGAAGCGGAGTGGGGGGTCCGTGCACACCCCTAAGTAGATCCGGGTTCAATCCTGACTCAGCCATGTAGCTCACTGGGTGACTTTGGACCAGTCACTGACGCCACAGCTAGACCTACAGTTTATCCTGGGATCATCCAGGGTTCGCCCCTGCCTGAGCACTGGATCCCCTGGGTGTCACCAAGATGAACAGTTTTGACCCCTGGACGATCCAGGGTGAGTGGGCGAGCGAGCGAGGGGGTGAGCAAGGGGGCGAGTGGACAGACGGGCAAGCGAGGGGGCAAGCGGGGGCATCATACATTGTGTGTGGGGGGGAAATCAGGGGCAGGGGGGAGCAGGGAACCCTTAAAAAAAGAGACTTACCTTATCGTTGGTGTGCTCCTGCGCACATGGCCCCTTTAAGTTTTTTTTAAAAATGGAGGACCCGACGGCCCGCACTAGCTGCAGTGCAGCCTCACTCCTTCGCCTCTCCGGATTAACAGGTAGGTCTAGCAAGGCCCTTGGTGTTGTTTGGGTACCAAAGTACCAGTAAGAAATATTATGCCATGATCAACTCCAAATACACACAAAACTTCTGCTCATGTATGCCAATAAATTCCAAAACTTGATCCTTTGCCTAGAAAGGACCTTCAACACAGGGCTCCCCCCCCCCCACCATGAGGAATTTTGCATTATGTCTTAGTTGCAGGGAGGGGGGGGAGGAAGTGTCACTAAAACCCAGATGAATAACCTCACTGGGTTGTTTAAATAGTACCCTTTCCTTTGCAATATTAATTGTGGTGAAGGCCAGGAATAGTAAATACCAGTCTGCCTTCTATAAATCAGCTTGACGTGTTATGGCTTGGATGAAATCTATCCATCAGTGGTCATCAGGAATTTAATTAACATAAAAGAAAGGAAACAAAAAGGATGTGTGAGGGGAAAATCCAGAAAGGTTTGCACAGATGTCTGAAGAGCCTTGTTAACTATTAAAATGGGAGCATATTTCTGCTGTCAAAATACTTTTCTGAGCCATCTTTCTGACATGCTTATTGCTCATTCTTATATCCCAATTGCAAAGATCAATTTGCAGTCAGAAGGGAGAAAGAGGTATTGGGATTCACAGGAGCTGGGAGAACACCCAAAGGGGGACGATGGCACAGACTAAGTGGGTGGCTGCCACTGAAAGGAGACCTAACCCATGGGGGACGCAAGCAGCCATAGTTTTGGCACACCTTGCAAATAGGGTGCCACTCCCAGAGTCTCAAGAGATGGTGCAAGACACAAGGGTGAGTCAGAGACTGTTCCTCATGCATGGTTTGATCTTTAGGAAAGAGGCTTGAGGACTCTGAAGTGTCTTTCCTAAGGATGGCTCTTCTGCATCAACCAGAGTTGATGGTTGGTTCTGTTTCCTGAATTGGAAATTGTTTCCTGGACATCAGGAAAAACTTCCTGACTGTTAGAGCAGTATGACAATGGAATCAGCTACCTAGGGAGGTTGTGGGCTCTCCCACACTAGAGGCCTTCAAGAGGCAGCTGGACAACCATCTGTCAGGGATGCTTTAGGGTGGATTCCTGCACTGAGCAGGGGGTTGGACTCGATGGCCTTGTAGGCCCCTTCCAACTCTGCTATTCTATGATTCTATGATTCTGCAACAAGAAGAGTTGATGGTTGATCCTCTTCCCTAAGTCAGTTCTTCTGAGTAACAAGAGATGATGGTTTTTGTTTTCTTTCAGACTGGCCTTTCTCATATCAAATGTTTTGCTCCTGATGGAGTTTTTAAATTAGCTGGTGCTGATTATTTCTTTGTTATATTTTACTTATTTTTTAATGGGGAGGACATTTCTATAGCCCCTAGACAGAGTCTGGGGAGGCGATAGGATAGTTTCCTAGGTCCAAGGTTAGAGATAGTGCTCCAACCTCGGACCCTGGGGGTCTGACCTCTCCGTCCCCTCCTCATCAGTGCCTGCCTCTCCATGGTTACAAAGGCAACCTCAGAAGAAAAGGACGGGGTGGCAGGAAGAGAGGAGAGGGGTTATGCTGTATTCCCAGACCTCCCCAACCTCCTTGCCTCCCCCTTCCCCAATGTGTCAGCTAGATGGGTGAAAAAGCCTGTCTAACTAAATTGCAGAGTGGGAGGCATAGCGGAGGTGAGGATAGCCTCCGCACACCTCCCACTCTGCACTGGGCGTTTACAAGTATCAAGAATATCAAATTTTTGTATTATCTTTAAATTAAGTTTTTTTTAAAAAAAAATGGTTAGGTACTTTGAGTACCAGTTTTTGACAGAAAGGTGGGATACAAATAACAAAAATGAATAAAAGGTAAATAAAACTTATTTAAATTAGCGTTTTCTCCTCTAATACTTTTTAAATGTATTTATTTATTTCATTTCATTTCTATACCATCCAATAGCTGAAGTTCTTTTGGGTGGTTCATAAAAATTAAACTTGCACAAAAGACAGGTGTTGGCCTTAACCACAAACGGTATACTAGAAAACCAAAGAGGTTAAGGTTTCAACAAACTTTTATAGTAAAATAAGATGAAATATACAATCAAGGCTATAGAGCACCTACAATATACAATACATTACACATTTAAAAATATGGTAAAAAAGTGCTTCACAAGCTTGATTGATTTGGCCAGACGTGTTTCGACTTGGAAGTCTTCTCCAATGGCCAGTCACACGGCTGATCCACAATCAGAGAAAAGCTATTACCCTTGACTTGCAACTGGAGGGGAGTGACATATATTTAATTCTTTGCTCCTGGAAATTCTTCAGTCAGCCCCTGCTTTGGATCCTGGATGGGGTTGCACTCCCCCTAAAGGATCGGGTCCGTAGTTTGGGGGTGCTCTTGGATCCAGAACTGTCACTTGAGGCACAGGTGAACTCAGTGGCAAAGAGCACCTTTTATCAGCTCAGGCTGATATACCAGCTGCGCCCTTATCTGGACAGAGATAGCTTAGCTACAGTTATCCATGCTCTGATAACCTCTCGTTTGGATTACTGCAATGCGTTATACGTGCCTTTGAAAACGGTCCGGAAACTTCAACTGGTGCAAAACAGGGCAGCAAGGTTATTAACAGGGACTGGCCGGCGAGATCACATTACGCCAGTCCTTTTACAACTTCATTGGCTGCCAGTCCAGGTCCGGGCCCAATTCAAAGTGCTGGTATTGACATTTAAAGCCCTAAACGGTTTGGGGCCAGGTTATCTGAAGGAACGCCTCCTCCCATATGTACCTACCCGGACCTTAAGATCATCTACAGGGGCCCTTCTCCGTGAGCCCCTGCCAAAGGAAGTGAGGCAGGTGGCTACTAGGAGGAGGGCTTTCTCCGCTGTGGCACCCCGGTTGTGGAACGAGCTCCCCAGAGAGGTCTGCCTGGCGCCTACACTGTACTGCTTTCGTCGCCAGCTGAAGACCTTTTTATTCACTCAGTATTTTAACACTTAATTTTAACTTAAATTTAAATTTTACTGTTTTAACTCTGTATTTTAATCTTATATCAACTTTGCTGTGTGGTTTTATCCTGGTTGCGCTTTTTATACTGTATTTCGTAATTGTGTTTTAAACTGTTGGGTGTTTTACTGTGGTTTTAATTTTTGTGAACCGCCCAGAGAGCTTCGGCTATTGGGCGGTATAAAAATGTAATAAATAAATAAATAAATAAATAAATTTGCAGTTATTTCTCTGATTGTGGATCAGCTGTGTGACTGGCCATTGAAGAAGACTTCCGAGTCAAAATGAAGACTTCCGAATCAAAATGCTCTATAGTCTTGATTGTATATTTAATCTTATTTTATCATAAAAATTAAAACCACAAGGTACAGTATAAAGTATAAAACATGGAAGCTTAAAACCGCAATATAAAAGTACAACCAGAATAAAACCTAGCAGCGATGCAGAGATTTAAAGCATAGATTTAAAACAACAGAGCTAAAAAGACTAGGATGTTAAAATGCTAAAATACTGGGGAAATAAAAAAGGTCTTCACCTGGTGCCAAATGGAATGCATACTTTCTCTCAAAATGCCTATTTAAATGTAGGCTTTTGTGCCTTGTAATTGCCTAGAACTGCATCACACCATTTGGAGAAGTAGAAATCTGGTGAACAGTTTAAGTTCCAGTTGGTAGATTAGTTTGATCTGGTTCCTCCAGCGTCCCTCTATGGCAAAGCCACATTAAAAAGAGCATTTCACATAACTGGAAGGAATCTAAAGGCCATTGATTCCACACACACACCCATGAAGCAACCCACAAAAGCAGTATCCACCTGAGCAATCCAGTCTACAAACAGAGAGAAAAAGGACTGCAGAAAGATGACTGCACAGCTAGTAGCTCCAGGCAGCTCACAGAAGCAAGCCAAACTGCACATGGAAGGTGAAACCAACCAGAACAGGGTCACTAGGCATTTCAGTGTGGGACTAACTTCCTTCCCAGTGTCAAATGTGACAGTGAGTATGACATGTGCATGAGTAGGTAGCAAGATGGTGTGTGTGTGTGTGTGTGTGTGTGTACAGATTTATTTATTTATTTTTCACACAAAAAATCTTGGTAGATTCAAACATATTATTCATCACTGAAGATGGATTATGCCTATTCTGGCATACACTGAAGTAATGGAGCATAGGTACCACAGTATTTCTAGAGTCCAGAGGTGGAATAAGGGATGTGTGAGGATTTAGTTTTTGCTCGCAAACCATGCGAGCATATCCCGTTCGAAGCGCCAAACGTGAGCGTAAGCGCGGGTCGACTGAAAATATTCGCAATTTGCCAAATAAGCCCTTGCGTTTGTCTCATTTCCTGTTCCTAGTTTTTTTTTTTTTTCAGATTCCCAGTTTGCGCAAATGGACTCAGTAGTTTGAATCAGCTCCACTTTAGCCCTTGGAGAAAATTTAGGGGATTCGTGAGAATTAGGGGAGATTTGCGCAAGTTTGGAGAGATTTGTGCAACTCTCTCACTCAAGTGTTGCTCGATTTGCGCAAATTTCCTGTTTGTGCAGAGCGAGCAGCAATTGTGAAAGGGAATCAGCCATGAAGGGATCTCAGACATTGCTCATTTTCCCATCCCTAGTGGAATGAATATGGCCTGAGCATGGTCCCCCCATTCACCTAGGAGGCCATTTCAGAACCCCCGAAACAGCCCCAATTCACTTCAGGGTACTTTAGGGCTTGCCCGCCTTGCCTCAACACCAAAGCCAAGGTGAGATTTGGGGGCCCTGAGTTGACTCTGCCTTGCAGTTCTCTGGGTGTCTGCCACACAGCCGGCACCCTGGGAAGCCGGGAGCAAGTCTGGGTAGGAGTCCATTGCATTCCTGACTCCATGCTCCCTCCCTTGCCCCCCTCACCCCCCCCAACCCAGAGCTGCCTCCGCTGGGACTTACCTGCTCACCTGCTGCCACTGCATCACTGCCGCCGACACCGAGAGGGTGTGGTTTATGATGTAATAGGTGGGGGGGAAGGAGTATATAAAGAGAGTGTTGGGAGTTTCTGAGGTAGTATGTGTATGAGTTTGGTGTGTGAGAGAGTTTGAGTGCGTGTGAGGAGAGTAAGGCCTTAGCTAGACCTAAGGTTTATCCTGGGATCGTCCCGGGGTCATCCCTGTTCATGTAAATGACACACAGGATATCCTGGGAGCAGGCAGGGATGACCCTGGGACGATCCCGGGATAAACCTTAGGTCTAGCTAAGGCCTAAGAAGAGTTTGGATTCTAGGGACTTCGGATTGGTGTGAAGAGAGTGAGGTGGTTGGTGTGTGGAGAGTTTAGATAAGGCAGAATTGAAAGTATTATATTTTTATTTAAAGCTTTTAAATAACAATAAACTTATAATTTTGTTTAATAATAACAAAATACCTACCACGTGTCAGCTTGGCATTATTTAAACACCCGCACCAGATTATACCCACAGTATATTTAGAGCAGATCCTGAATTAAACCTGTTTCCCTCACAGCTAGAGGAAAAGTTTTAATTACACACACACCCCTTAGTTTTTCAAGTGGTGGTGCTTGGCCTGAGAAGGCTTTGTGCAACAGGCCTAGTGTAAGGGTCTGTTACGTTGCAACCCCAAGTAATTTTCATGCACTTCTAGTATCTGGTAGGTTCTGCTGATGAACCATTTCTACCAGTTCATCCTAGTGGAAATGCCTTTAATCATATACTGCCAACCCTCCAACAGGTATTCTGCTTCAGAATTATTTCTAGGGTAACAGATCTGTCCACGCATTTAACTTCCGATTTAGTCGTGTTTCGAGATGACTGTTCTCCATTCTCTGCACACCGGAGCCCACTGCATAATTAATAGGGAAGGCATAAGCAACCCTCGTGAGAGAGCAGCAGCAATAAATAAGGAGACCACAGTTCAAGGGCTGCCCTAGTTCCTTCAGTCAGAACATGCAACACCTACTCATGTCAAAAGGAGGGTTGCGCAGGGATGTCGGGCAGTGCATGTCCCTTGGATACCATTAGGAAGATTGAGATTATACACAGATTGTCTAACAAGATGAAGTCCACGTAAATGGCCTAGTTTTGGGGGTTTAAAAAAGCAGTAGAAAGACAAGCAGTATTAATATTCAGTAGGGAAAGCTATCATACAAGGAAAGCAATATATCCTTGTTATTGTGGAATTATAGATTTATCTATTTTCTAGAAAGTTGATCCTCCTGCTCCTCGTGTTCATAGAACAGTAGAGTTGGAAGGGGCCTATAAGGCCATCGAGTCCAACCCCCTGCTCAGTGCAAGAATCCACCTTAAAGTATACCTGACAAATGGTTGTCCAGCTGCCTCTTGAAGGCCTCTAGGGTGGGAGAGCCCACGACTTCCCTAGGCCATTGGTTCCATTGTCATACTGCTCTAACAGTCAGGAAGTTTTTCCTGATGTCCAGCCAGAATCTGGCTTCCTGTAACTTGAGACCACTATTCCGTATCCTGCAGCGGTTTCATAGTGCTATATCGTGCTTGGTGTAGATCTGGCCTACGTGTGTGTTTTTCCCCATTCTTAACCTGATTGCCATGCAAGGGGCAAATTGAAGGGGGGTTGCAACTGGGGATTTAAAGGTTAATTCTCCCCTCCCCACATGCTGCAATGCCCCCACCCCAATAAAAGCCCTGTTTGACAGTTCAGCTTAGGTAGTGGGAAGGTTTCCATTGGTCTGGGATGATCTGGGGATAGGGTGGTGAGATGGTTAGTACTAGGGCTGTGCATGGACCCCCCCGAACCACTTCGTGTCCCGATCAGAACTTCCGGATTGGGCCCGAACTACTTCGGGTCAGTCCGCCACTCCCCCTGCTCCACTCCGCGGAGTGAGATCCGGTTCTGCCGCCGTCACCATATGGCCAGCTGCACCAGTGTCGGCGCCACGTAAGCCAACCCCCCCGCCCCTTACCTGCCTCCGTTGCGGTCCATCGCGGGCTTCAATTGAGTAGGGTGACCATATGACCGGATTTGCCCAGATTTGTCTGGGTTTTTGATGGCAAATCCGGGAGGGGGAGGGGAAATCCGGATTTTTTTTCAAAGAGCCGCTCTAATGGGAATTAACAAAAATGCTTATAACTCCGTCATTTTTTAAGATAAAGACATGAAACTTGGCATGGTAGCTCTTAGGAAGGGCTTTAGTCATACCAAATTTGAAACATATCTGTTCATCCATTGATTTTTTAGGAATTTTTTAAAAATTGAGGTTTTAAAATTATTATTTTTAAATTGTCATTTTTAAAGCTAAAGAGATGAAACTTTGCACCAAGAAAGGACTTAGGGAGAGCTTTAGCCACACCAAATTTGAAACAGATCCGTTCATCCATTGATTTTTTAGGATTTATTTTAAAATTGAGGTTTTAAAATTATTATTTTTAAAATCATCATTTTTAAAGTTAAAGAGATGAAACTTTGTACCATGATAGGATTTAGGTAGAGCTTTAGTCACACCAAATTTGAAACATATCTGTTCATCCATTGATTTTTTAGGAATTTTTTAAAAATTGAGGTTTTAAAATTATTATTTTTAAAATCGTCATTTTTAAAGATAAAGAGATGAAACTTTGTACCATGATAGGATTTAGGTAGAGCTTTAGCCACACCAAATTTGAAACAGATCTGTTCATCCATTGATTTTGGGGGAATTTTTTTAAAAATGAGGTTTTAAAATTATTATTTTTTAAACTGTCATTTTTAAAGATAAAGAGCTGAAAGTTGGCACCATGATAGCTTTTAGTAGAGCTTTAGCCATAGCAAATTTGAAACAGATCTGGGGCCAGTAGCAAACCCTGTTAACAACAGCAGCTTGCAATGAGTGAAGATACAGTCAGAAAAGATATTTGAGGGAAGGGGAGAATGTAACACACAGAGTAGAGCAAAAGCTTCAAAGTACAGCAAAACCTACAAAAGTAGGAGTGAGTGAAGTTAATTTCAGATACATTGAATCTCTCACTTGTTCTTTGTTTCAGTGATTTTAACATTAAGATGTTATGTAGAACAGATTTGTCTTAAATGTGTGCTGTAAAATCAGACATGTGACCAAGGCTATGTTCAGGTGGGCACTCCCCCTTGGTACTGGACATGCCCCCTTGGGGGTGACCATGTTGTCCTCCTTTTTGGTTTCCAAAATATGGTCACCCTACAATTGAGGCCCCAGTTGAAGCTGGAAGAGAAGGCCACGGCCTCTTCCGGCTTCAAGCCAGGGCCTCAATTGAAGACTGCGATGGACCGCGACAGAGGCAGGTAAGCCCCCCTCCCCCCTGCCCCCTTACCTGGCTCTGCCGCCACACAGACTGCGGCAGTGGCGGAGCCAGGTAAGTGAAACTCCCCCCCACCCCCTTACCTGCCTCTGTTGCGGGCTTCAACTGAGGCCTGGCCCTCAGTTGAAGCCCGCGATGGAGGCAGGTAAGCCCCCCTCCCTCCTGCCCCCTTACCTGGCTGTGCCGCCATCACCGCATGGACAGCAGCGCCAGCACCAGGTAACCCAACCCCCCGCCCCCTTACCTGCCTCTTTCGTGGTCCATCGCGGGCTTCAATTGAGGCCCCAGTTGAAGCTAGAAAAGAAGGCCGTGGCCTCTTCCGGCATAAAGCCAGGGCCTCAATAGAAGCATGGACTGCAGCAGCGTCGCCGCTGCCAGGTGAGTTCCCCTCCCCCTCACTTACCTGCGTCTGGAGCTCCAGATCGAGGTGAACCGTTTCACCTCAATCTGCAGCCCCCCCGACCCTATTCATCTCTGTCTTTATTCGAGGCGAATCAGGCCGCTGTGCTATCACTTCTCCGAACCGAAGCGGAGCACAGCCCTAATTAGTACTTTGACTCAGATGCTTGCTAAAGTCAAGCATCTGGAGATACTAAAGTCAATTGATTTGTGCCAGGCTGTGGGGTGTAGGGATGGATGGGGACTGCCTTGGCTCACGCCCCCTTTCTCCTTCTCTTCTCATCCCTGCTACCATGAAAGCAGCGGTGCCAGCGGAGAAGGAGAATGACCTGAGGGGCATCCCTCTCACCTTCTGTGCCACTGTGATAGTCAGGACAGGAGGTGAAGGGAGTGGAGCTCCCCTTCGTCGCCTCTCCCAATCCTGGCTAGGAGGAGGACGAGAGGGAAACTACATCAAAATGGCGACTTGCTAGATGTCGCAGACGGCTGCTGGGTGCTCACAAAAGGCCCAGGTAAACAGCAAGGGGGTCATGTGGCTCAGTGGGTGGAGCAGTAGCTTGTGACCCGGGTTCATGGTCCTGGTGACTGATGAAAACCCGGATCTGCTCAATCACTACTGACTTCTCAGCAGAATGTGTGTGTGTGTGTGTGTGTGTGTGTGTGTGTGTGTGTGTGTCTGTGAGGACAATTGAGTTTTCTTGGGTGATTTCGACTTACTTGATTCAGGTCTCATTCTTAAAGCCAATGAGATGATAAACTATATCTGGACTGTTCAAACTGAAAGTGAGGATAACGTAGTATAATCTCTCTCTCTCTCTCTCTCTCTCTCACACACACACACACACACACACACCCTTGAGTTGTAAAAAGGCAAAATCTGTTGTCAATGGAGGCAGTGAGTGTCCATTCCATTATTCAACATTTCACTCCCAAACTCTCTTGTTGAGACAGAGTGTGCCATTCCAATTTTAATCTAAATCAGTAGCTCTGCTATTTAGCTGTTGCTGCTCGCTCCAGTAGCCATTCTCAGAAACGACTTCCACACGGCTCAGCAGATACAAAATCCAATCCATCAGCTACCAGTTTGGTGTGTATCTGCGAGGTTTCTCCAGAGGCGACTGTTAACTAAATGTGTATTTTTTCCCCAATGTCAGAAGAGATATTATGTACATAATTGCCTGTTAGATCAAAATCTCTCACATAGCTTGACAATATAAAACAAATAGTTCATATTGTGGATCAATACCCATTGACTTTCTAATGCAAAACAGTCTCACGTTGCAGAGTTTGGGATGCCGTTTTCACGCTCTTTTGTATATTATGTGTGAATCTGTCTTCATTCTTAGGCATTTGTTTTTCTCAACACGCAAGCACTGTACTTAGTTCCCTCTGCTCTAGCAATGAGAGATAAATATGGCCTCTGGCACTTTTCTGTGCATCCCCATCTACATGGCACGTTAGAAACCCACCTCCTATAATTTATTTATTTATTTATTTATTTATTACATTTCTATACCACCCAATAGCCGGAGCTCTCTGGGCAGTTCACAAAAATTAAAAACATTCAGAGTATAAAACAACAGTATAAAATGATAATATAAAATACAATATAAAAGCTCAACCAGATAAAAACAGCAGCAATGCAAAATTACAAATTTAAAACACCAAGTTAAAAAAAATTATAGACTGTTAAAATGCTAGGAGAATAAAAAGGTCTTCACCTGGTGTCTAAAAGCATATAATGTAGGTGCCAAGCGAACCTCCTTAGGGAGCTCATTCCACAGCCGGGGTGCCACAGCAGAGAAGGCCCTCCTCTCGGTAGCCACCTGCCCCACTTCCTTTGGCAGGGGCTCGCAGAGAAGGACCCCTGAGGATGACCTTAGGGTCCAGGTAGGTATATATGGGAGGAGGCGTTCCTTCAAATAACCTGGCCCCAAGCCATTTAGAGCTTTAAATGTTAATACCAGCACTTTGAATCGGGCCCGGACCTGGAACTTCCTCCTAAGCCAAGCACAGGCAAAGGACAGCACCATCCTATAATTGTGTATTCACAGAAGTAAGTCTCATTGAGTTCAAGGAGTTTAGGTGATTATAGCACTGCAGCCTTAACCCATCCCTAAGGATGGGCGAATTCCCCCAAGTCCTGTTTGCCCTCTGCTTGCCAGATACATGCCGGTTGCCCAGCCCAGGTGTTCAGTGAGAGCTTGCACCTTTTATTTTTATTTATTGTCCATGAGCCACAATTTTGCACAAAATCGCAGCTGGGGATATTTAAGGAAAATGTGATTTTGTGCAACTTTGCCCCCATAAATAGCACAATTTGTGCAAAATTGTAGGTGTGAAGGACTACTTAGGCCTGCATTTATGGCAGCGAATTTTCACGAAATCACCATTTCCATAAATATTCCCAACTGTGATTTTGCTCAACACGCAAAGAAGGTGGGATACCAGGAGCTTGCCTAACTAGTGCACACAGAGTCAAGCCAGCTCAGGGATCTGCAGGTTGGCATAACTTCTTGATGCCTTGAGACTCCACCCACATACACCTGGACAAATCTGTTTTGTTTTGTTTTTGCACAGTCTGACATGTGAACACATTTTTTTTCTAATGAATAAGCTAGTTTAATTGGCGTTGTGTGCCACGAGAGGAGCAAAGAATGGATGAAAACACAATTTTAAACTGAATCGTGTTGGAAAGCATCCCTGTGTAGAAGGGGCCCTAGAGTAGATTTGGGAGTGGGGAGAACAGTGAGCCCTGTTCTGGTGCTGAGCTAGGCTGTGCATGTGCTCAGATGATTCATGTTTTGATTTTTGTTTTCATTCTACATGTATGCCAAGTTTCAATGCCACTGGTGTATTATTTCACTTGAATCCAGTGGGTGGATTTGGGGGTTTTAGAGCGGGGGACCACAAAGTGGATCTTGTAAGTCTGAAGTCTTCCCACCTTTGAACTAGAGGGAAAGGACAAAGGAAAGCTATCTGAAGGAACACCTCCTCCCGTATGTACCTGTCCGGACCCTAAGGTCATCTTCAGGGGTCCTTCTCTGTGAGCCCCTGCCAAAGGAAGTGAGGCAGGTGGCTACCAGGAGGAGGGCCTTCTCTGCTGTGGCACCCCAGCTGTGGAATGAGCTCCCTAAGGAGGTTCGCTTGGCACCTACATTATATGCTTTTGGACACCAGATGAAGACCTTTTTATTCTCCCAGCATTTTAACAGTCTATAAAAAAATTAACTTGGTGTTTTAAATTTGTAATTTTGCATTGTTGCTGTTTTTATCTGGTTGAGCTTTTATATTGTATTTTACAATATAACAATCTGGGAGGATCTCTTCTCGATCCTCCCAGAGTGCAGGACATGGAATAACGGGCTCAAGTGAAAGGAAGCCAGATTCCAGCTGGACAGCAGGAAAAACTTCCTGACTGTTAGAGCAGTACAACAATGGAATCAGTTGCCTGGTGAGGTTGTGGGCTCTCCCACACTAGAGGCCTTCAAGAGGCAGCTGGACAACCATCTGTCAGGGATGCTTTAGGGTGGATTCCTGCATTGAGCAGGGGTTTGGCCTCGATGGCCTTGTAGGCCCCTTCCAACTCTGCTATTCTATGATTCTATGATTATATTATGGTTTCATACTGTTGTTTTATACTTTGAATGTTTTTAATTTTTGTGAACCGCCCAGAGAGCTCCAGCTATTGGGCGTTATAGAAATGTAATAAATAAATAAATAAAAAACCAAAGAGAAATTCTGGATACCTATATCAATTTGCAAGCCTGGGTTAGTCTCCTAGGAAGGGAGGAGGTGATTCCAATTACCACTGACACCTTTCCATTCTTTTATTGTTTCTGTGGTTGACTCATCCCTTGGGAACGTTTGAAGCCTACAGAGGCAAAATAATAGAGTCAGGCTTAGAGGGAGAGGAGTAGTTTTATCCCCGAGAGGAGTAGTTTTATTTTTCTGGTTAAGATTCATTCCCTGATTAGGTTTCATTTCTCCAGATAAGTTTCATTTCTTCAAGACTAAAGTGGTACTTTCAGTTTTGGGGGGGAGAGTGGCTAAAAGGAGAGAGTCAGCTGAAGAGCCAGACCCAGTTAAGAGCCAAGAAAAGACCAAGAGCATGAGGATGGAGCAGAAAGAAGCAGCTTGAAAAGTCTAGGTACAGCTAAGGGTAAAAGAACTTGTGTTTTTGCAAATTTTATTTTAATTTAATGCCTCTGTACCACTCAGCTCTGTTAACTAAATGCCTTTTATTGTGATTTGCTCATTTTAATATATTATTAAACTGTTGTGATAAACCTAAAGTATCTAGCGTGCCACTCACCTCATGTCTACAGCCTAAACCCCATGTTACTGGGAAGGAAAAAGAATTGAGGGTGGGACTCTTAAGGAGGCAGAGATCCTTAATGAGTTGCTCAGGGGGTCCAGGACATAGAAAGAACCCTGACAGCCCTGTATTCCACTCTTTCTGAATCATGGTTTAACTTGGGGAATGTCTGAAATTAACACTGATAAAACACAAGAGGAGAATGTGAAGGAATTCAAAGCTGTAGTACAGTGTGCTTAGATAGCAGTCTGTGCTAGGGATGACAGTGAAATCCACCATGGATTTAAAAGGGTTTGGATTTCTATGAATCTGACAACCAGATTCTTCAGCTAACCAGCATTTTCTGAATCATGTCGATACTACAGTCTTGTGGACCATTTTTTTAAAAAGTGTTTTTTTGGGGGGGGGAGAGATTCATGCAAATGTGCACTTGAATGCATTACAGCAAGAGGACGTTTGCAAACCCATGAAATTCTCCTACAAAAAATCTGATTCCATCCATAAGCAGGTGATGGAATGAAAGATGCCTGCCAATTCACAAAACACAGATGGAGCAGACTTTTTTAGATGAAATGCTACTCTGACATAAATCTACCGCAAGCTAGGGCACGAGCACTTCAGGAGACCTTAAAGCCCAGGGCTTATTTCTAACATCTGATGATATGTCCGGCTGAAGCTGTGCAAGTTTACTGTCCCTTCAATTCATTAGTGAATTCCTGTCCACCTTGCTCAATATTTATAGCCCATGTCAATAAATCACAGGAATTAATTTGACTCAATGGGACAAGGTGTGAAATCAGATTATCCTTGACACAAGGCTGGAGCAATTCAGTCCCTCGATAATTAGCTGGCTGTGCACCTTCAACTATGGAAGCCATCATCCTTAAAAGGCATCATTATTGCCAAGCACACCCCATGAGCCTCACATCTTTGAATTGGCCTCCTCTTCCTATCTGCGTCAAGTTGACGTGCCCATAGACCTAGAGATTTAAGGCCTTCCATCTCTAAGCCACTGATTTAATGATTTACAGATTAACCCTATCATCATTGGGAAGGGGTCCCAGGGATGATAGGATGGTACAGACACACACACAGAGGCTGTACTCACAGCTATGATTTTGGAGAAGAATCCAAGTGGGGAATTCCACCATGCCTGTCTTTTGTTGGCAGGGCTTTGGATGGACAGAGGGCTCCGGTCTGTCCTTCAACAAGTTGGCTTCGGTGAAACTCTAGTATGAACCAGTGGGAGGGGATACACTAGTGTCACTGGCACAAATCAACCTGCTATTCTACAAAGCAGGGTCATCAAATGTAGCCATCAAATTCAGTGTAGCCATCACCTCTTCAAGAAGTCTGGAATTAGGCTGGCTGGTAAGTGATATACAGAAATTGTTGCAACTGGAAATGCCCAGATTCATTGGGCTTTCAGTTTGATTTCTTGTGAAAGTGCTAGTTCAAGGTCTCTGTAAGGTGGACTTTCATTGTAAGCACTTAAGAGTAATAATTTCAAAATAAAAATACTGTAAAATTAGAATTAGTGCAAATTAGTGCAATACGGCTGCCAACTGTGTCCTAGCATCTGCCATGTCCATAAAAATGAGATGCAAATTATTCTAATTACATACAACTATAATATGCAATTTAGTTCGGCTCCCAAGCTCATTACATAGTTCCATGGCGGCTCTTGCTGATAAACAGGTTTTGAATGGATACTTTCCGTCCATTAGTGGCTATCGCCGAAGAGCAGTCTTCATGTCCTGAGCTAATATACCTCAGACTTCCAGCTGCTGAGGATTAACAAGAGCAGATGGGTATTGCCACGATGTCCAGTCTTTGAACCTCACTATGGTATCTGTGATCTGTGGTCACTGTGAGAAGCGCGAATGCTTCCTGAGCTAGATGGACCATTGATCTCAGTTAGCTAGAAATGCTTCTTTGAGCTGCTTGAGTCCACATCTAAGGAACTGGTTCCTCTCTATTTAGCCCTGGTTAGGCCTCATCTTGAGTATTGCGTCCAGTTCTGGGCTCCACAATTCAAGAAGGACGCAGACAAGCTGGAGCATGTTCAGAGGAGGGCAACCAGGATGATCAGGGCTCTGGAAACAAAGCCCTATGAAGAGAGACTGAAAGAACTGGGCATGTGTAGAGCTTCATCACATCATTTGATGTAATCCTTTGAATTACATGCAGAGGACTCCGATGTTTTCTACTTTATAATCTGCTTTTACTGTGAAGTACTCTGATGAATCCTGCTTTGATTGTGCTCCTTTCCCAAAAGAAGCGATGTATTTTGGACCCCTTTAAGAGCAAATGTTTTGATGTTCTCTGAGTGGCCACTGGGGGCGCAGGAGGATGACAAGAGCAGAGTAGCCCAGCCAAAGTGTTCTGGCACTCAGGAAGGCGCTTACTTTCAAGTAAAGATACTAACAGCTCAATCCTATTTGTGCCAATCACAGAAATAGTATGGTCTTTTGAAGGTGCTTTTGCTAGTGTGTGTGTGTGTGCGTGTGCTTACTCTCGAGTAAAAACACACATAGAAAAAGTGGAGGGCCCTGAGGGAGCATCTCTCCCTTGTCACCCCCCACCCTCCCCATAAAGAGAACCTCTCACCCGGGCGAAGTTTCCATTCTCTCCCTCCCCCCACCGCCCGGGGAAACGGCTGTGCCTGAGGCACGCACAAAAGCAGGGCGGAGGTGGTGTGATGGGGCTAAAAACAGCAGCTTTCATGCGCCCATGGGATAATTTGAGGGAAATGGGTAGGTGTGATGAAGCTTTTAGTAGGGTGACCATATGAAAAGGAGGACAGGGCCCCTGTATCTTTAACAGTTGCATAGAAAAGGGAATTTCAGCAGGTGTCATTTGTATGCATGTCGCGCCTGGTGAAATGTCCTCTTTATCACAACAGTTAAAGCTGCAGGAGCTATATTGCAGCTAAACTGTGACCAGATTTAAAAGAGGGCAGGGCACCTGCAGCTTTAACTGTGGTGATGAAGAGGAAATCTCACCAGGTTCCCCATATATACAAATAACACCTGCTGAAATTCCCTTTTCAATACAACTGTTAAAGATACAGGAGCCCTGTCCTCCTTTTCATATGGTCACCCTACTTTTAGCCTGGATAAGAGAAGACTGAGGGGAGACATGATAGCACTCTTCAAATACTTAAAACGTTGTCACACAGAGGAGGGCCAGGATCTCTTCTCGATCCTCCCAGAGTGCAGGACAAGGAATAACGGGCTCAAGTCAAAGGAAGCCAGATTCCAGCTGGACATCAGGAAAAACTTCCTGACTGTTAGAGCAGTACGACAATGGAATCCGTTACCTAGGGAGGTTGTGGGCTCTCCCACACTAGAGGCCTTCAAGAGGCAGCTGGGCAACCATCTGTCGGGGATGCTTTAGGGTGGATTCCTGCATTGAGCAGGGGGTTGGACTCGATGGCCTTGTAGGCCCTTTCCAACTCTGCTATTCTATGATTCTATCTACCAAGCTTTGACAATTTTATTTTATTTTTTTGCGAACAGTGAAATTTATATAAATGATTGAAATGGGGTTTGTATCACGGAAATTAGTTAGGGAGCATTACAGTATCACAGTTAACTAGTAGAAGCTGTGTTGTAGTCCTCCCAATGGGTTTCGTTCTATGGAACAGGTTGAGCTCCTGACAAGGGGTGGGGTGGGGCTTGAGTAATTCATTTTTTGTGAGTTCAAATATAAAGTGACCTGATCCACACTTCCTGGACTAAAGTGCAGATCAGAATTTAGGCTGCAATCCCCACCTACTTGGGAGTAAGTACCAATGACATTAATAGAACTTAATTCTGAGTAGACATGTATAAAGTTGCACTGTAAGATGTTCACCAGCTTTTGCACTTCCTGACACAGTATTAAAAAAAAAAAGTTTTAAAATGCATATTTTGACAGAAATGTGCATTTTAAGAGAAAATATTATTTAAATATTTAATGCATAATTAAAATGGATATTTAAATATGTATTGGAATGCAAATTTTAATGGGGATTTTTTAAAAATAAATACATACAGAATAATGCAGATATGGGATGGAACAGGCTTATGGTTGACCTAACTTGGAAAACTTCAGCCCTTGGTGTGTGTTTTTATTTCAAGCACTTTGAATGTTTTCGAACTTTGCCAAATTAACTTAAATCGCATTTATTTGAATGGGTCTATTCTAAGTCGGATTAAATCTGGACCCAACCCAGAAGGTTTCATGTATCTCTTCCAACTTCCCTAAGTAGTTGGAAATTCCAGGCACAGCTGCCTTCTGGCCAGTTTCCTTATGAGAAGGAAGCAGTGGAGATTTATGGGAATTCTGTACTATCTGATTGTTTACACATATATCTATTTATTTACAAGTAGAAATGCTGACCATGGGATAACCAACAAGCCTACCGGGAGACAGTGCTACTCTGTAAAGCTTTATCAGGTTGCCCAAAAGCAGGTAACACCCACTTGAACACCACCACCACTACCGATGCTCCTTTTTCCACCCAGTGGACTTCTTTCTCCTTGGTGACTGTAGGTTGGATCCAGGATCTGCCTTCCATGAGAAGAAGGGACTTGCCATGAGAGCAAGAGCATTGCTCATGGAAGGTCCATCTGCCTGATTTTGATTTTGGGGGATCCACCTGCTCCATCACACCACATCTCACCCCATTCACCAGATTGTCTTGACTTTCCATGTAGCACTTTCATGGGGCTGGTTGGGATTCCTTGGGAAGATGGAAACAGGGATATCTACTTTTGCCAGCTCAGTTGATCAAGGCCTTAGCTAGACCTAAGGTTTATCCTGGGATCGTCCCAGCGTCATCCCTGTTCATGTAAATGACACACAGGGGATCCTGGGAGCAGACAGGGACGACCCCGGGATGATCCCGGGATAAACCTTAGGCCCAAGTATAAATCTGGACTTAACACTATGGCTATAATCCTATACACATTGATATGGTGGGAGTAAGTCAGGACATGAAGATATAAAAAGAGCCATGCTGGATCAGACCAAGAGTCTATCTAGTCCAGTATTCTGTTCACAAAGTGGCCCACCAGCTATTGACCAGGAACCTACAAGCAGGACACAAGTGCAATAGCACCCTCCCACCCATGTTCCCCAGCAACTTGTGTAAATAGGCTTACTGCCTCTGCTAGTGGATGTAGCACGTAGCTGTCAGGACTAATAGCCATTGGGCCTGTTCAGACTACATGCTAAGCCATGTTCAGGCTGCTAACCCTTTTGCAGTAAATGGTTTACAAGCATGTTTAAACCCTTGTTATGTAGCCACCATGATTAGGAATGGTTCACATGACACGCTAAGTCATGGTTCACATGACACACTAAACCATACATTTAACTCGAAATGCTTAACCGCCACGGCTTAGCATGTCATCTGAACAAGGTCACTGATAGCCTTCTTCTCCAGGAATTTATCTAACCCCTTTTTAAAGCCATCCAATTTGATTGCTATCACTACTTCTGAGCACAAACGCATAGGATTATACTGCATGCAACCCAGGTCCCAAACAATTTCTCTCTAAACCCCACCTGAGTGTACCATAGGTAGTAGCCAGGAACCATCAGTGCTCATTAAAGCAATGTGTCAGCGACTGAGTTAAATGCACATTCTTCCCTATTTGCTGCTGCTTCAATTTCCCTCCCCTTCGTCTCTTGTCTCTCCAAACAGAATTTTGGATTATAAGCTCCTTGATGCAAGGACCTCTCCCCTACCTCCACATGCACCCTTGGTAAAGCATCCTGTATACTGCTGAATCAACAACAGCAGCCCCTGAAGGACAATTGATACTATAGGACTTTGGCTTTAGACCTAGGTTTGAACCTCCATGGATACACTGGATCACCTTGGAGAAGTCACATTTCCCCAGTTTCCATTCTTTATCTGTCTAATGGAAATTTAATGACCAAAAGCTTCATTAGATTTCTACTGGATTAAAGCATATGCTTAGAACAATTAAATTGCTATAAAGCAAGGACATATAAAACTGGGGAAGTGTGACACCTCCCCACCCCCAGGGAGAGAGAGAGAGGGGGAGAGAGAGAGAGAGAGAGAGAGAGAGAGAGAGAGAGAGAGAGAGAGAGAGAGAGAGAGAGAGAGATCCTTAGAAATTGCACTAGTCATGTTAGAAACTCATCACTTCCCTTGAAGTTCCAGGGATTTTTAGACCAGAGAGGAACATTTAGATTTACTTAAACATTTTCTTGAAACAAAATCTGATGACAATCTAAAATGTGTGGAACCACCATGCCACAATAATAATAATAATAATGAAAACATTCACAATTATTTCATTAGTCACATCAGTCACAGGCATCACATCAAAAAACTATACAGAAAACCTTCAGAAACTGGGCCTACCAAAATACATCCACACCAACATCCAGAAAGCAGTCATACTTAAATAGGGTGACCATATGAAAAGGAAGACAGGACTCCTGTATCTTTAACAGTTGCACAGAAAAGGGAATTTCAGCAAGTGTCCTTTGTATATATGGAGAACCTGGTGAAATTCCCTCTTCATCACAACAGTTAAAGCTGCAGGAGCTATACTGCAGCTATACTGTGACCAGATTTAAAAGAGGGCAAGGCACCTGCAGCTTTAATTGTTGTGATGAAGAGGGAATTTCACCAGGTTCTCCATATATACAAAGGACACCTGCTGAAATTCCCTTTTCAATACAACTGTTAAAGATACAGGAGCCCTGTCCACCTTTTCACATGGTCACCCTATACTTAAAACACATTCAATGGTCAGGAAATTCCTGAATCTGTAAAAAACAGAATGACTTGGCAATGCCCACCATGTCCATCTAGAAAAACTGCCATGAGGGAGAAAGAGATAATTATAATAAATCACTGATTTTATCCAAACTCTTCTGGGCTTCCCTGAAAATTTCTGAGATATTTTTCCCGAAGAGGAACTCCCCCGCTCACCTGCCCCATTTTCTTAAGATTTGTTTCTTTATGTAAAATGTTGGTGTCACCTGATTCTTGCCCAGTAGCTGGTATGTTAGCCTGGGATTTTTCTCTCTGGAGTGTTTTTATTATTTATTTATTATTATTTATTTATATAGCACCATCAATGTACATGGTGCTGTACAGATAACACAGTAAATAGCAAGACCCTGCCGCATAGGCTTACAATCTGCCTCCCTCAGCCTGAGAACCAAGTTCAATTTCAGAGAAGCCCTCAGTGACAGTAGTATGAGGTAGGGCTGTGCAGCACCTCGGACAAATCTCTGAATCCGAGCTGAGGCGGGCTGCTTCAGCCCGCCTCATCTCAGTTCCGAGGCAGTTCTGCTTCAGCCGAAGCTGATCAGCTCTAAAGCTTCGGAGCACCTCAAGCCTCTTCGGAGCCGCACTGGGCTGCTTACCTGCTGCTGTTGCCACTGCTTCCTTCTTGCTCCTACTAGCTGCCGTCATCTACGCTGACGCCAAGAAGAACCAGGCCGTGATTTTAAGTTTAGTGCCTCTATGGCCACCGTAGTTTGTGGCCATAGAGGTCCTAATCAGAGCCCCCATGATATCTTAAAATTGCAGCCTGGTTCTTCTCATCGGCATCATTGATGCCGGCAGGAGTGAGGAGGAGGCGGTGGCAATGGCAGCAGGTAAGTAGGGAGAGCAGGGAAAGAGAGGCTTTTCTGGGTGCTGGCTGCACAGCTAGGGTGACCATATGAAAAGGAGGACAAGGCTCCTGTATCTTTAACAGTAATGTAGAAAAGGGAATTGCAGCAGGTGTCAATTGAAGAGGGTGAACTTCCCTCTTCATCACAACAGTTAAAGCTACACTAGCTATAGTAGAGTGGCCAGATACAAAAGAGGGCAGGGCTTCTGCAGCTTTAACTGTTGCGATGAAGAGAGAATTTCACCCTCTTCAATTGACACCTGCTGAAATTCCCTTTTCTACATTCCTGTTAAAGATACAGGAGCCCTGTCCTCCTTTTCATATGGTTACCCTATGCACAGCCAGTACCCAGAAAAGGCCGAGTCAGCTCGAAGGGCCCAAATCTCACCTGAGCTTCAGCACCGAGGTGAGGTGGGCAACCCTCAGAGCACCCCGAGGCAAATTGGGGCTGTTTTGTGAGCTCCGAATCAGCCTCTGAGATGAATTTGGGGGGGGGGGGGTCAGTGCACAGCCTTAGTGTGAGGCCAGTGGCAAAAGGTGTGGGATAGAAATATAACAAATGCCAGCACATTTTAGCTTAATGCACTTACTGCCAGGAACTAAGCCGCTGGAGAGGCCCTTCAACCTTTTAAAATGGAGTGGGAGAAAAATGTCTCCCTATCCATATTCTCTGTGCCATGCATAACTTTATACACCTCTAGCATGTCTCCCCTTAGCCTCCTGGTATAGGCTGCCTGACATAGCTGCTGTATGTCAGAGAAACGGGATTCTGGGAATTGTAGTTCAACACAGCTGGTAGTCACCAGGTTGGGTAAGGCTGGTGTAAACAGTAGTGGGCTAGATGGACCAGTGGTCTGACTCAATATAATGCAACTACATCTGTACCAACTATTCCTGGACCTGGTGTAGCTGGGATGGATTGTAGGCTGCATGTGCCATTCAGCAAAGGCGAGTGGTGGTGGCACAGATTGAGGGTGGGTCCCTAAACACTTTTTGGGGTGCAGTGAGTGTCCCCCACTGACACAAGCCATATGATCAGTCATCAGGTTAAAGGTACGGAGTGCCTATTATGTCTTGGAGTCATTCTCCCATTTACTGCAACTTGCCAATGAGTCCTGGCTTGTGATTCTGAATGGTTCTCAATTCCCATGCACCCTTTGCTTAATAGCTTAACATTTCTGCCACTGCAGCTGTATGTCTGCCTATGCATTATTTCCAGGTTCTTTAGGAGCCTTCTCAAAACTAGCAAGTTTTCCCATGCGATCAGTTTTCATTACCCTACCCAGACATGACAGACTCTTTCCCATTTGTAATACCCAATCTTGCTGTGTTTTGCCTTTTTTTCCCCCTCCCTGTACAACATCTAGTCTAATAAAAGAACCTTTTGAGATTCATTTTGTCTCCAGTTTTACTCCTCAGTGTAGTCTTGATGGCTATTATTCTTGCTAAGGCAGAGAATGTCTTCTAGATCTGGACAGCTTTCTTGCAAATTACTGGGACATTTATTTCAGGAAGCCATTCATCATAATCCCCCTATTCATCTCCACCATTCTTTTGCTGCTTTCGAGTTGTTGCTTAATGTTCACTTCAGCCTTTTCCCAAAGAAAACATCTTATAAGAAAAGGCAGGATATTTAATGTCTAGGTTCAGGGCACTTGTACGAAGGCAGAAGCATTGGGCAGCCATGTTGTTGGAGGCACAACCCAGACCTATATTGTGCGAAGTTGCACATGTTCTACACAGTTCCTTGGGCAAGCTCTCTCACCACCTGAGGTGGGAGAAAACGCACACCGCCACTGCACACTGCCACTGCATTATGCTCCATTCACTAGGGTGCCCTCTTTTCTATCTGGTCATGCGAGGCAGGGCTCCTGCGGCTTTAACTGCTGTGATAAAAAGGGAATTTCACCAGGTGCTGCATGCATACAAATGACACCTGCTGAAATTCCTTTTTCTATGCAAGTGCTAAAGATACAGGAGACCTGTCCTCCTTTCCATAGGGTCACCCTACCATCCACCCTGCCCTAGACGTCTGCTTGGCTCACCTTTTAGTGAGCCTATTTCTGCTTCCTGTGCCAGGAATTGACCAGGCCCACATTTGCATTAAGGAAATGTAACACCAGCTGATTGGATTTATCTCATTAATTTCATGGAAAAACCTTTGATGATGGCATCATAAAATGTAAATTGGCAGAGCGTTTGCCTTCCTCGACCCTTTTCAACTAAAGTAAGTTGATCATTCTTGGTTTATTTCACGAGGGAATTATTTGCCTGGGTTACCTCGGTGTTTAATTTAATTGTCACATAACACATAAAATACCAAATAAAACAGTTTTTTGCTGTGTCCCAACATTAATTTCCTGTCACCAAAGGTGTTCAGCTTATTAGCTCTCTGACTTGCTTGGTTGTCAATTAAGCGTTATAGCCGAATACTTTTAGGATAGTTAAAGCCCTTTTCTCACTGCGAGATGGTTAAATTTTTAAGTTTCTTTATCGTTGTAATTGGCAGTTTGGGAATTTGGTCACTCTAACAGGTGCTTTGTAAATTATATTTTGTCAGCTAACTTGTTTGTTTGGACATCAGAGGAAAAAATGAGCCAAAACGGTGTGTCTTGTGATTTTAAAGAGCAAAACATGGGCACAATCTGGACTTCTCTGTGTTGGGAATATTACAACCTCACCTGCAAGTTATTAGAAAGGAGCAATGTCGCAGTTAGTTAGTCCATGGGAATTTTGACCGAAGCTAACCTTAGGATCTCTATAGCCTACAATGTGGTTTCCTGTGATTTTGCTCCTCCCCTTCCTTCCTCTCCTCCCTGACTTCCTCCATTGCTTGGAACACATGTGTTTGCTCTCTCCCACTGCAAAATGGACTGAACAAACTCTTTTGAAACTCTACGCTGTGCCTGCATTGTATATGCAAGAATATTTGTGAGTAAAACTGTTTGCTGAGGAAGGGTGTGGTCTCCTTTTATTTTCCTAAGATAGCTTGTGTGCATGTGGGACTTGTAAGTGCTCATCCTATTTTTGCCTTTTTGTTGGTGTTTTCCTCTGCTAATTGCCTTTCTAACAGGAGGTATCATTATTAAATAACCCCATCACTGCATGCAGCATAGAGAACCCATAATAGCAAGAACAGAGCTCTCCGAGTCTCTGTTCTAAATCAGTGACAAAGAGGAATCAAACAGGTTTGGGCCACACTTACTAGACTGGAAGGGATTGATCAAGTCAGTTGAGAATAACCCCAGCAATCAGCTTCCCATATCATCCCTGTGGCTGTGTTGGATTGCCAAGAACGCTTTGGGCAGCTTCTTCAAACATGGGGAAGCAGTAGAAGCAGCTGCACAAGTGACAAAGTTCCTGAGGTATCTCAACAATCTTTTTATCAAGGGATTTTTTTATCCAATGCTTCTTTTAAAAAGACTGCTGAGGGCATCTTCTCTTTCAGCTCTCTTAAGCAGAATAAAATGTTCAGACCTGAAGGAGTGTCAGGAATTCTCTAGCCTGCTCTCTCCTGGAACAATAGGAAGGCCCAAAGGCCTGCTCAGCACTTTGGATGACCTCAGAAGGCACCCTTAAACTTTGTCCAGAAACTTCTGCAACACGCAAGAGTTCCATGGAGGATATGCAGAGATGCCTCCCTAGAGGAGACAATACGGGTATGGAGATGGCACCCTCCCATGGGTTCAGAGAACTGAGGGGGGGCAGAACTGGATCGTGCCCACCTGGCAGTCATGCATCAGCAGTAGCATTAAGAAAACCTTGCGTATGCATACAGCTGTAAATGTGCAGGGCTCCTCCACACGTGTGGGAATCCTGGTGAATCAGGATTCCAATCCCATGGTAGAGATGCCCCACATGCATACAGCTGTGTGTACCTATGGCGTACGGTGTACATACCACTGAATGCTCTGGGGCAGGGGCAATCTGAGTTAGGAGTTCGGAACCAACATGAAAACTTTAAATGATTTCATAGAAGAAAGAAAATGCTGTATATATTTTGACAAAGCCATATTCCTTCTCCTGCAATGTAATGGCATTTCTGGCCTAAGGCCCTTTCTACACCATCCATTTTTTTTGAGAGATCATCCCTGGATCATCCCTGTGCATCCAAATGTTACACAGGGGATCCTGGGAGCAGGGAGGGATGATCCCTCCATTTCCAAGGGATAACTTGAGACCTCCGTTATCACAGTTTTACCTGTGGTCCCGGGATGATCCCGAGGACCATGGGCAGTGTAGGTGCCTGTCCTGGCTTCTTCCCTCTTCCCTGAAAGTAGTGGGGGTCATCAGAGGAAAGGAGCCAGGATGGGGGGAGTCCAGGGCCATCAGCGGTGGGGTGGGGAGTGGGGGTGGGCCTATTTTTTTTTACCTTAACTTTTGCATGAGTGCGAGTGTACTCCAGTGCTTTCTCTTTACAAAAATGGCAGGCGCAATGGCCATGATGTCATGCGGCCCATGTGAACCTTAAACATTGCCCAGAATCTGGACAGCCATCTGTCAGGTATGCTTTAGGGTCAATTCCTACATTGAGCAGGGGGTTGGATTCGATGGCCTTATAGGCCCCTTCCAACTCTACTATTCTATGATTCTATGACTGTGGGCAACGATCCCAGAAGCAGATAAGTCCGGGATCACCCTCTTTCCCTCCCTCTACACCCATAGGTGTAGAAAGGGCCTCAGTCGTGCTCAGTGCTGCCATGTTGCCCAAATGTCACCAGGTGAAACTTCCAACTTGACCCTCTGCACTGCAGGTTGCCAAATCCCCCGCTCCTCACAAACATTCGGTCCCTCATCCCTCAGACGGTACCACCCAGCCTCCAAATTCACCATTCCAATTTGATCAATAGATTCACTCCACCGGATTGAAAAAACGCTTTCCTCTTTTTCCACATCAGCTTCACACACTTCACCTCTGGTTCTCCTCTAGCCAACTACTCGGACCCCTTTGTCCCTGGCTTGCCAGTCTCCTTGGCAAGAGTTACCTGGATCTGTCCATAGCTTCTTGGATCTTTCTCCCTTATTTATTGACATTTCTTCATTTCCTTGATTTACTTCTTGCTCTTTTGGGAAAATAGCCTTCCCAAAGTGGCTTACAATATAACCAAAACAACATAAACACATTTTAACTTAGGCCATACCATAGAAACAGTTTAAAATATAAAACGCTTATGATTTACATTCAACTTCAGAGACCAGCATGAAGAAACATCCCACCTCAAGACCAGCAATGATAAAATGCATCTACTGCAGTACAGTCACCAGGAATGTGTCCACTGGGCACATCGATATTGGGCACACTGGCTAGCATGTGTGATGCTTCTTCCGCCCCCACCCCCCAAGCTTTCAGTGAACATATGTAGGGGGTGGGGTGATCTCATAGAACGTAAGAGCCTTGCTGGATCAGATCAAAGTTTCATCTAGTCCACCATTCTGTTCACACGGTGGCCAACTAGCTGTTGACCAGGAACCCACAAATAGGACACGGAAATGGCAATTAGGAAATAGCTGTGAGCATGTCTACACCAGCCCTATATCCTGGGATCATCCTGGGATCATTCCTGTGCATCCAAATGTTACACAGGGGATCCCAGGAGCAGGCAGGGATGATCCCTCCATTTTCGTGGGATAACTCTTAGGTGTAGAAAGGGCTTGTGTCTCTCTCCCTCCCTGCCTTCCTCCTTCCCTGTCTCTCTCTCTCTCTCTCTCTCTCTCTCTCCACACACACACACAGCTGGTATCTAAAGGAATTGTGGGAGATACACGAAAGGTGTAAGTTGTACAGAATTTGCACTCCATTCTTGTTCTTATGCCTCCCCAGTAGAGAAATGGGTGGATTTTTTTTTATTTCAGTCCAGTTTTGTTAAGAATTTACACATTCTTTTCCCATATTTGAGACAAAAAGAACCTGAAATTTAAACAAGAAAAATGTGGGAGAAGCCAAAACTAAGAGATCCGTTTATCCAAGACCAGGGCTGTGAGTGCTTGGCTCTTCCAAAATCTGGGTTCGAATTCCTGTGTATTCAGCCATGGTAGTGATGAATTAGGGTTGCCGCCTCTTTTTTTCTGAGAGGTTCCTGATGTTGAACAGCGATATGGCAGGCAGGTACATCATGGCCACCTCCATGCTGGGAATACCGATTGAATTTGGCTGGTACAGATGGGTGAGGACTTCCAGTTCATTTTTTATCAGAGTTCACCTGAATTCACAAAGTTCTTCATATTCAGGAAAGAACTTGAGTTTTGTTTTTTTAAGAAAAAAATAATGAGTGCAGGAGAAATCAAAACTGATAGATTTGCCCATCCCTATGCTGTGGCTTCATAAAACGAAAACCAGGATATCTCCATCAGCAGTGCAGGCCTTTAGCATATTTATTTGCTCTATTTGCATAACTCTTCTTTCAAGACAAATTCAGTAACTCCAGAGCAATTCCCCTTCCAAAATACCCTGGGCTCAAAATCCCATTAGCTCTCTGCTGTTGCTAATTATGTCCAGTCGTTCCGGCTGAGTAGTTTGTTCAGCTTGGTTGTTTACTTGACCAAGGCTGTTTTCCCAGTTGTCAGCGACATCCCAAGTCAATGTCAGTGTCAAAGACACGGCTTTCACATTAAGGAGAGGATCGGGGCTGTGGAGCTATCAGGGCACCAAGGACATAAAGCCGCACATCTCTCTTTCACCTTCACCGTTTTCTAAGAGACTTTGCCGATTACAAACCAGGGTGAAATTCATCCCAAGGGTTAGGGTGGTAGTAATTGTGCATAATAATAATAATAATAATAATAATAATAATAATAATAATAATAATTTATTTATTTGTTACCCGCCTCTCCCTCTGGATCGAGGCGGGGTACAACACAAATAAAAACACCATAAAATACATACAACTAATTCAAACGTTTAAAACCAGTGCATCATTAAAAACAGCACACCTTTAAAAAAAGACATCTTAAAATTCAACTGGGTAGGCCTGCCGGAAGAGATCTGGAAGACTGTTAAGTTGATGAATCTGCTTGGCTGTATTGTGCATAGCTCCAGAGACAGTTCCAACATGTTTACAATAAAGAATTTGTCCTCGAATTTCAACAACAGCAGCAGCAGCAACAACCCCCCAAAAAACCTTGGCATATTTCAAAGGTTCTACTTGGTCAACAAGCCTGAAGCATTTCAAGAGATGCTAAAAGAGTTTTGATGTATCTAGCAGTGTTTCTCCAGAGGGGGATGGAGAGACCACATACCATAAGCTGCTCTCAAATTCTACTGAAAGAGACGTGTGAAGAGCATTTGGAGGGCAGGTGTGGAGCCCTGAGGTCCCTCTTCACTTCCTCCCCTTTTCCTAAAAGAGATCAAATGACTCCCTCCTGGGAACTCTAGAAAATGGCATAATTGCAGCCCAAAACAGAAACCCAACGTTAAACTTGTGGATGCCATGTTGGTCGGGAACGATGGGAGTTGTAATTCAACATATCTGGAGGACACCAGGTGGGAGAAGGTTGTCATAATACATACACAGGCCAGGTGAGTACTTCATTTATCTATCTAGCTGCTTCTGTTTGCAGTTTCCTTACAAAATCTACACAACGGTGCAAGTGGTTGTCAAGGTCACATTGTAATATTTGTACGGTCTTTGAGTTTAGTTTTTACTATTATTTTACCAGTCCCAAGCTGTTGGGAATGCATCAAACTGAATGGATTAAAATCCATGTGCCATTACCAGAGTCTCCAGGGCTTGGACAAAAGACTCAATGGCCTCTGTTTGGGACTTAGCATGATGTTCTGATAAGAGCCACGTTGTCCACGTCTCTCTACCAGCTCTGAGTGTGGCCAGCACAACTAGGAGAAAACATGGTGAGGCTGGAAATGAAGGCCTTACCTAGGCCTAAGGTTTTTCCCAGGATCGTCCCAGGGTCATCCCTGTTCATGTAAATGACACAAGGATATCCCAAGAACAGGCAATGACAACCCCGGGACGATCCTGGGATAAGCCTTAGGTCTAGCTAAGGCTGAAGAGCTGGCGTGTAGTTCTGATGTGCACCAAAGGCTTGTTTTGATGGATCTCCCATGAAGAGCAAGGGGAGAGAAGCCATTTTGGATAGAACCAGTGAGGAAACTAAACCTTTTTCCTGAAGTAACACCAGTGGAAACAGAAGTTCTGCACTGAGTACACTTTCAGAGGGGCTTTGAGTGTTGCCTTGAACAGTTAGAACAAGCCACATTCATTGGGCTTTGTGCTGACCAACCGCCTTGAAGATTAGGCTATTAGTCAAGGTTACGGGAGACAATACTTTTAAAAATGCCGACAACGTGAAAAACAAGGGGGATAATTGAGACAGTGAGGGATGCAACTCTTTCATAGGATTAATCCTGACAAATTAGATTAATGGACTTGTATGAAAATAAATGGGCCATGACCAGCAATACGTTACACCAGGGAGAAATTTCGGTCAGAGTCATGTGTTGAGATAGACACGGACTCTACTTGCTTTAGCAGCTGCTATAAAATTATTATTATTATTATTATTATTATTATTATTATTATTATTATTATTAAAGAAAATGGGAAAAGGCCTGCATATGCTTATAGTCACATAGCCCTGACAACAACACAATTCAATTGAATTGGAGAGTTCGTTCCTTCCTTCCTTCCTTCCTTCCTTCCTTCCTTCCTTCCTTCCTTCCTTCCTTCTCAATGTGCCATTGGAATCTTAGGGTCAATGGAGAGCCATCTTCTGGTGCCCCTCCATACATCGTTTGACTATGTCTACAGCATGTACTTGGAAGTCTTCCGGGTGAATTATTCATTTATTTACAACATTTATCTGCTGCTTCACATCTAAAGAGATTGTCTCTTCCATAGGAGATCCACTAAAACCTCAGCCTATCTTTTTGAAATGAAAAAGAGCTTTTTTTTTTTTAATTAGGGGTGGCCTTTATTTGTTTATTTGCTATGGACTGTGAGTTAGAGGAGGACCCCAGATCATATCTACCCCCATGTTTGACATTCAAAGCCATTCCCGGCAACAAAACAACAAAAACACCATTATATGGGATGCCAAGATGGAAGTATATTTAGCCAATTGGAAAGTGTGTGTGTGTGGGAGGGAGGGAGGTACAGGGAGAGACTGAAACAACTGGGCATGTTTAGCCTGGAGAAGAGAAGATTGAGGGGAGACACGATAGCACTCTTCAAATACTTAAAAGGTTATCACGCAGAGGAGGGCCAGGATCTCTTCTCGATCCTCCCAGAGTGCAGGACATGGAATAATGGGCTCAAGTAAAGGAAGCCAGATTCCAGCTGGACATCAGGAAAACCTTCCTGACTGTTAGAGCAGTATGACAATGGAATCAATGACCTAGGGAGGTGGTGGGCTCTCCCACACTAGAGGCCTTCAAGAGGCAGCTGGACAACCATCTGTCAGGGATGCTTTAGGGTGGATTCCTGCATTGAGCAGGGGGTTGGACTCGATGGCCTTGTAGGCCCCTTCCAACTCTACTATTCTATGATTCTATGAGAGGAAATAAGATGGAGAGGCCATCTAAGCCCACACTGTAGCAGCTATAGCTCTGCCAAGATGCACCAAATGCCCCCCATCCTAGACTCTAAACCACATAAATGGTTCTTGGGGTTGTTAGCTCTCGCAGAAGGCCCAACTGATGCACTCATCAGTACAGAAACATTCCTCCCACATGCATGGATAGCTGCCATTCACTTCTTTCAGAAACTAATAAAAAATGTTGCAAATGGGGAAGATTCTTTGCACTTGGGCAAAAACCCAACCATGAAGATGGTTTCTTTATGAGGAGTACCCAGGGATATATTGCTTCCCAATGGTTCCACAATGCAGGAGTCCTTTCTTTATTCACACACAGTCCATGTCCATCATGGGAGGTGCCATTCCATTCCATGTAAGTTGCAAGCCCAAAAGTCCCCAGTTCAAGTCTCACCACAGCCAAGAACTCAGTAAGTGGCCTTAGGTAAAATGACGTCACACAGTTCTTACCTCCGACCTGCAATATGGAGATGATAATGCTGACTTACATTACAGGGGTATTGAAATGGTTCTTGATATTGTATGAAATGCTTCGAAGTTCAAACATTTGCAGTGCCAGCTCCAGTTTTTGGATAGCCATTGGGCAAGACACAATCAATGGGCCCCTCTGGCTCGGTAAGATTATCTTTTTACCAACATTGTTGCTGGTGCTACTACTCCACTTCGCCATCATTGCTAGGTGGCAACATCTACTCCTCATTCGTCTCACCACCGCTGTTGTCTGGGCCAAAGCAAGAAGTGGGTGAACAAGCAAGTTGAAATGGCGAAGAGGAGCACATGCAATGCCTCTTATCAGTGGGCCCCTCTGCTGGGATGTGGGTCCTCGAAAGGTGCCTAACCGTTCCACCCCATTGACCCTGCTCCTGAACACTTGAAATTTGCAGGATTAGGGTGACCCTATGGAAAGGAGGACAGGGCTCCTGTATCTTTAACAGTTGCAGAGAGAAGGGAATTTCAGCAGGTGTCATTTGTATGCATGCAGCACCTGATGAAATTCCCTCTTCATCGCCACAGTTAAACCTGCAGGAGCCCTGCCCTCTTTTGTATCTGGTCACCCTATGCAAGATAAACGTTATCTCATTAGCAGTGCTGCATTGAATGTATAAAACCTCTTTCAAAGGTACACTGCCTCTGCTCCTGGAGTAAAGATATTATCCAGCAGGTCTAGAAGCTATTGGTAGGCTCCGTCTCCATGAACTTAACCCTGTTTAAAGCAATTTAAGCCAATGGCTATCACTGCTACATGCATTGTGTAAAAAGGTCTTTATTTATTTAAATATTTTTATCTCGTACCTCAGTCAAAAAGGCTCTCGGAGCAGCTTACAATTGATCAGTAAAGAAGACAGTCCCTGCCCTCAGGCTTACATTCCAAAAAAGACATGACAAACGAGGAAAAGGGGATGGGGAGGGAAGAGGGAGAAAATAAAAAGAAATTAAGGAGACTATTCAGGCTGGTGGGAAGGCCCTGCTCCGTCCTCTCATCTCCCAATGGAGGGGAAGATCAACAGATCTTTCTTCTTCCCCACAGGGTGAAGATGACAGTTAGTCCTGTTTGGGGAGTCCAACTGAAGCAGGCTCCGATGGTCTCTGCCTGCTCCTGTCTCTCGTGCTATTTTGTCAGTACTGGATATCCTGCCCCTCAGCCTTCATTGGATGGCCCTGAGTTCATAGAATTGCAGAGTTGGAAGGGGCCTACAAGGCCATCGAGTCCAACCCCCTGCTCAATGCAGGAATCCACCCTAAAGCATCCCTGACAGGTGGTTGTCCAGCTGCCTGTTGAAAGCCTCTAGTGTGGGAGAGCCCACAACCTCTCTAGGTAACTGATTCCATTGTCGTACTGCTCTAACAGTCAGGAAGTTTTTTCTGATGTCCAGCTGGAATCTGGCTTCCTTTAACTTGAGCCTGTTATTCCATGTCCTGCACTCTGGGAGGCTCGAGAAGAGATCCTGGCCCTCCTCTGTGTGACAACCTTTTAAGTATTTGAAGAGTGCTATCATGTCTCCCCTCCATCTTCTCTTCTCCAGGCTAAACATGCCCAGTTCTTTCAGTCTCTCTTCATAGGGCTTTGTTTCCAGAGCCCTGATCATCCTGGTTGCCCTCCTCTGAACATGCTCCAGCTTGTCTGCGTCCTTCTTGAATTGTGGAGCCCACAACTGGACACAATACTCAAGATGAGGCCTAACCAGGGCTGAATAGAGAGGAACCAGTTCCTTGGATGTGGACTCCAGCAGCTCAAAGAAGCATTTCTAGCTAACTGAGTCAATGGTCCATCTAGCTCAGGCAGCATTCGTGCTTCTCACAGTGACCACAGATCACAGATACCATAGTGAGGTTCAAAGACTGGACATCGTGGCAATACCCATCTGCTTTTGTTAATCCTCAGCAGCTAGAAGTCTGAGGTATATTAGCTCAGGACATGAAGACTGCTCTTTGGCGATAGCCACTAATGGACGGAAAGTATCCAGCTTGTCTGCATCCTTCTTGAATTGTGTTCTAACATTATGATATACGAGAGTGGGGAAGAAACTCTTCTATTGGGCGGTATAGAACTGTAATAAATAAATAAATAAATAAATAAATAAATAAAATAAGTCTTTGCAATCTGGAGTGTAGTTCTATCACTTTATGGTGTTTCCAAAAGTGTTTTGATAGGACCCCACCCCACATCCTAAATATGCCTGTCAGCATGGCCCAAATGCCAAAGTGATTGCAGATGTGTATAGACTGACAAATTCTCAACACCTGCCAGTATCACTAGCTGAAGCCACCTGCCATGAATTTTCTATAATTAAACTGGAAAAAAAACCCTGCCAGAATGAAAAATAAAAAGTGTCAAATAAAGCCATGCCATGATTTGCAGATAAAGTGATTTGCTAATTAAACCTGCTCTGTATTTTAGTTCATTTAAAAAGAAGGAGGAGGAGGAGGAGGAGGAGAAGAAGAAGAAGAAGAAGAAGAAGAAGAAGAAGAAGAAAAAGAAATCAATATCAATATCAATATCAATGTAAATTTGATTTCTACACCAGGTACAAAACCTCCATTTACTTATTTATTTTTAAAAGTGACAATTTTGAAGTTATTTTTTTTCTTGTTTGATAACAGCCACTTCATTTCAAGTGACATCTGATTCTCAATTCCATGAGCTTGTTTATTTATTTTTGGCCTGTTTCCCGTCTAATATTTTCAGTGTGCTTACGACATTTATCCATTTAGGGACATCAGCTGCTACAGGGAAAACGAAGGTCAGTGCAATAGGTGGTTCTTCCTCATTGGGATCTGCAACCCATACAAATCAAATGCCTTCACAATGCCCTCACTCTAGCTTTGACTTCCACCCAAATAAACTGGTGGGATGCAATTCCCCTCCAGAGCTGCACCTTCCTGTACCATCTACCAGTATATTCCCATGCTTCTGCCAAGTAGGGTTGGTTGAAAATTTCATTTCAGTTTGTTTTTGATAAGAATCTAGCAAAATTCTCACATTCTTCTTCATTTGGGATGGGAAAAACTTAAGACTTTAAAAATCTGGACATGGGAGAAACCAAAACTGACAGATGCATTCATGCAAGCCCAGGGCTTTAAGTGCTTTGCTCTTATAAGTCTGGGATTGGATCCCTGGGTATTCAACAATCTTAGTGCTGAATTAGGGTTGCCGCCTCTTTTTTTTTCTGACTGGCTCCACATCTTTAACAGCTCTATGGCAGCCAGGAAGGCAGGCACAATGTTCAGGAGAGGTAAAAAAAAAATGCTTCTTCACACAGTACATAGTTAAAACTATGGAAATCGCTACCACGAGATGCAGTGATGTTCACCAATTCGGATGGCTTTGAAGGGGGGGTGGATGAATTCCTGGAGGAGAAAGCTATCCATGGCTACTAATCCTGGTGGCTGTGTGCTACCTCCAGTAGCAGAGGCAGTAAGACCCAGTTGCTGGGGAACATGGGCAGGAGGGTGCTGTTGCACTCATGTCCTGCTTGGTTGGCCACTGCGTGAACAGAATGCTGGACTAGATGGAGCCTTGGTCTGATCTAGCAGGGCTCTTGTGGTGGTCTTATGTTCTTGACATCATCCTCTTCATACTGGGAATCGTTGCATCCATTGAATCTGGCTGGTGCAGATGGGTGAGACATTCATTTCACTTTCTTTCTGATAAGAGTTTACCAAAATGCACAAATGTCTTCTTATTTGGGATGGAAAGAACCCGGGACTTTAAAAAGAAATAACTGTGGGAGGAAGTGAAACTGACCAGTTCATCCATCCTTACCCCAACCTCTGGGAGCAGATTTTCAAGGTACACAAGTGGCCATAGAGGGAAGGGGGAGGCACCAAAAAAGCCCCTTTCTGTGAGCAGAATCTCTGTTCCATTGGTGGAAGACAAGTTTGGATCCAATCCATTGTGTCCCAGGTCCTCAAACATTGGGGAAGACCCCTTTGGAGTGTGTGAGAAACCTGGGGGTAATGTGAAAACATCCAGGGAGGGCAACAAGAAATGAGGGGTGCTGTATTAGGATGTCCAAACAGGGACATCAGCCAAGATTGAGGGGAGACATGATAGCACTCTTCAAATACTTAAAAGGTTGTCACACAGAGGAGAGCCAGGATCTCTTCTCGATCCTCCCAGAGGGCAGGACACGGAATAATGGGCTCAAGTTACAGGAAACCAGATTCCAGCTGGACATCAGGAAAAACTTCCTGACTGTTAGAGCAGTACAACAACGGAATCAGTTACCTAGGGAGGTTGTGGGCTCTCCCACACTAGAGGCCTTCAAGAGGCAGCTAGACAACCATCTGTCAGGGATGCTTTAAGGTGGATTCCTGCATTGAGCAAGGGGTTGGACTCAATGGCCTTGTAGGCCCCTTTCAACTCTGCTATTCTATGATTCTAAGATTCACGAAGTAGTGTGGGAGCATTTCCATGCCGGTGGTGGGTGAGCTAAATGTGGATGGGAGTGGAGCCAAAAGTGAGCAGGACCATTCTCTCTCTCTCTCTCTCTCTCTCTCTCTCTCTCTCTCTCTCTCTCTCTCTCTCTCTCTCTCTGTGTGTGTGTGTGTGTCTGTCTGTCTGTCTGTCTGTCTGTCTGTCTACACCTAAGGGTTATCCCAGGAAAATGGAGGGATCATCCCCGCCTGCTCCAGAGGCATCATTTGGATGCACAGGAACGATCCAGGGATGATCCTTGGGGAAAATGCAGGTGTAGAAACAGTCTCTCTCTCTCTCTCTCTCTCTCTCTCTCTCTCTCTCTCTCTCTCTCTCTCACACACACACACACACACACACACACACACACACACACACACACACCTTTCATTCATTCATTCATTCATTCACCCACCCACCCACCCATCCATTCTTGCTCTTTCTCTCAGCTGCCTTATACCACCTAGACCACTATTGCTGCCACTGATTCGACAGCACCTCTCCTGGAGTTCAGTTCCAGGTGGGAAGTTTTCCTTTCCTACCTGGAGATGTCAAGGATTGAACATGGGACCTTCTGCATGCAATGCATACGCTCTACCATTAAGCCATGCCCCCCATCTCTCTCACACGCACACTCCATCCATCCATCCCCAGCCACATAACATCTACCCGCATGTGCCCCCTCTACAATTTGTACATGGGGGGGGGGCTCCCATTCACTCCACTGAGCAGTTCTTTAACAATGTCAATTGTGGATGCAGGGATCCCAAACCAGATTGGGACAACAGCATGGGTTAAAAGGTCAATCGTTCCCTTAACCCCCATGCAAGGGTCTTGATCTAGAGTGGAGGCCTCCTATGCCTTCAGTTTGCTGCATTTCTGTGGTGGCTTGGAAGCAAGAGATTCTGTAAAGGATCCTGCCCCTTGACCCCCCATGCTCCACGCATTTCAAGATGCCTTTTCAATTTGGGCAAGTTAAAAACACTTCTTTTGTTTTCATGGGAAAGGCTGAGGTATAGGAGGAAACACAGACTGTCCAAGGGATGCATTCTTGATATCAGGGTGATGCCTATAATAATGGATGAAAATCCATCTTTAATAGTGGCGTGACATTTTAGAAATGTCTATTTATTGCCATCAATTTCCTCCCCAAAGCTTTCAATGGACTACCACTCAGCAAATAGCATCCATGAACAAAGTCAATAGCTCCACAAGTGTCATTAGAGACATGGAGACTGGATGGTTTGGAAAGCATCTCTTTAAATGCTACTTGGGTTTCAAGGAGGTCAAAGCTGGTCCCCCTTATATGATATTTGCAGTTGTTCACTAGTGAAATGGGAAGGGTGTTTATATTCAATGCACATTTATTTCCATGTGAATTTTTTTGTCTCAGCCCTAAAATCAACACAAAATAGTGTACACACCTACTATTCATGTATATTTCTGTTGAAGCACAGTATTTACACAGAGAGAGAGAGAGAGAGAGAGAGAGAGAGAGAGAGAGAGAGAGTATAACCATTGACCAGTAGGGATGTGAACGATCTTTGTTCAGTTCATGTTACTGGTCAACGGTTACCTAATTTTGCACTTTCAAAATAATCTGCAGACTGAAACTCAGTTATCCTTCAAAATTTGTATTTCTCCAGATTCTTGCAATGCCATTCTCCAATAATAAAAAAGATGCACTGAAATGTGTATATTATTAAAAGCAAAGCATTTAAAATGAATTATGCAAAAATGTGTGTATAAGGCAAAATTGCAGCAAAATGCATGTATTGGGAGAAAAGTACACAAAACCGTGTACACATTTTCATGCAAACATTTTCCCTCAAATTTCAGAACAAACCAAACCAAATTTAAGATTAGAAAATCAATTGATCCAGAGGGAGATGCAGGAATTTTTGTGCTATGCACCTTTAAGGTCATCCTCAGGGGTCCTTCTCCATGAGCCCCTGCCAAAGGAAGTGAGGCAGGTGGCTACCAGGAGGAGGGCCTTCTCTGCTGTGGCACCCCGGCTGTGGAATGAGCTCCCTAAGGAGGTTCGCCTGGCACCTACATTATATGCTTTTAGACGCCAGGTGAAGACCTTTTTATTTTCTCAGTATTTTAACAGTCTATAAATTAATTTGAACTTGGCTGTTTTAAATTTGTATTGTAAATTTGTATTTTTGCATTGCTGCTGTTTTTATCTGGTTGAGCTTTTATATTGTATTTTATATTATGGTTTTATACTGTTGTTTTATACTTGAATTGTCTTAATTTTGTAAAAACCGCCCAGAGAGCTTCAGCTATTGGGCGGTATAGAAATGCAATAAATAAATAAATAAATACATAAATAAATAAAGGGTGTTCGTTCGTTGGTTGGTTTGACTTTTTGGCAGGCCTGGATGAATTATTTCAGCAGTAATCACCTCTTCTGCAGGAATTGTATCTGCCAAGTTTGAGATGAGTATGACTTTTCATGCAAGAGCAGACATGACATTTTGAGGGTATCCTGAAGAGGACGCACTTAGCTACCTATGTTCCTTGTGGACCATTGTTCTGAAAATGACAGGCAGCGTAGATGTGTCCCTAAGGAAGAACCTGCAAACTTGCCACAGGATAGGTACAGTCATTCAAGAGGAAGGGAAATCCTCATTTTTTTAAGGGGGGGAGGGAATAATGAGCTTCTCTTCCCCCTCCAGCATTTTGGGGGCAGTTACTATGAAAATGGTGCACATCATAGAGGTCTCCCAAGGCAAGAAAGGTGCAGACTTCAGAAGGATACATGCAGGGTCTAGGGATTATGATGATTGAAAGGCATTTAAGGCATGGCTTGGGACCACAATACCTGATGGAACGCCTCTCCCGACATGAACCTACCCGTACACTGCGCTCAACATCTAAGGTCCTCCTCCGAGTGCCTACTCCAAGGGAAGCTCGGAGGATGGCAACAAGGGAGAGGGCCTTTTCAGTGGTGGCCCCCCGACTGTGGAATGATCTCCCCGATGAGGCTCGCCTGGCGCCAACATTGTTATCTTTTCGGCGCCAGGTCAAGACTTTTCTCTTCTCCCAGGCATTTTTAACAGCATTTTAACAGCATTTAACAACGTTAAGTTTGTTTTTAATGGACCCCACAATTGTTGTTTTTAAATGGATACTGTTGTTTTTATACTGTTTTTATGTGTGTGTGTGTTTTTTAAATTGTATACTTTTAATGTTTACTATTTTTAAATGTTGTAAACCGCCCAGAGAGCTTCGGCTGTGGGGCGGTATATAAATGTAATTAAATAAATAAAAAAAATAAATTTTTGGTAGTAAAACCTCTTAGTGTTGGAAGAATGGCCATCTCATAGTCCCATGATTGGCCTCCCCCAAACTACAGTGATTGGAGCCCCTGGAAAAACAACCCTGACAATTGGAAGGTGGACCTGTCACTCAACCACCCTCCCCCTCTCCTTCCCCCATTACAGAAATGAAACCGAAAGGCGCTATTTGGAGAAGAGAAAAATGTTTATATCTCCAAACATGAATTCGTGGTGGAGCCTCAGTCTGGCTCTGCTTCTGATCAGTTGACTTCAGAGGGAAGCCTACTTTGCATTGGGAATCATCAGAAATGGTCCAAAGGGGTCTGATCCTTCTTGGACTTCATCCAAATCTGATGCACATTCCCAGCAAACAGTGGTTCCGCCCTGGATTCAACCCAAACAGCACCAGCTCTGTCAGGAAAACAAATCTGAATACAGCCATACTTTCCTGCCATGACAAGGACTGTTACCTGTATATGGCTTGATCAGTGGAGGCTTGTGGCTCTGATGTCAGTGTGGTGTTGAATCTGCTCCAGGTGTCATAGCTTCATCCCATGTACCTGTTTCCCTCGAATTATCACCTCTAGTGCTAAGCTGTCACCGTTGTTGTTGCTGCTGGGCGGCAAGATCCTTTGCATACCAAGAAATGGGTTTAAGGGGGGAAATGTAAAAAAATCAATGGATGACCCAATCCAATTCAACTTTGGTATGCTTAAAGCTCTCTTTAATATCTATTACTGTGCCAATTTTGATGTCTTTATCTTTAAAGCTTATGCAGATATAAGCATTTGTTTATTTTTTCTTCAAATCCTGCTCCTGCACCCCAGTGGCCGCTCAGATGATACGCTCGAAATCTAGTATCAAAATACGACGAGTCTTTTGCTTTTATAGCACAATTAAAGCAGGATGCATGGGAGTAGTTCACAATAAAAGCAGATTATAAACTGGAAAACTTCGGAGTCCTTTGCATGCAATTCGCAGTGATTGTACAGTATAACGCTGGTGTGATAAAGCTCTCAGTCAGAACCAGAGAGAACTCTAAAGGAGCTATTCAAGACACCTTTAGAGAGCTCACTGAAACTCAGAGTGGATTCACTGCCCCACTGTCATAAGAGCCACCAACCCCCACTGGGCTTGATATATCTGTAATATCTACAGTTCTGTTACAAAACCAGCTCAATAGGTATGAGGTTACAAATCAAACAAACAATTAAAGTCCACATTGGTGTTGAATTCTTGCAGATATTTGAGCATATAAGGAAATTAAAGGAAGAACATTTTTGGCTGAGACACATGATAGCATTTGGAAAGTTAATAACAGCCCTCTTGTGTCAAAAATCAATAAAATACTGTTAGAATATCATTGCAAAACAGAGCAAGTAAAAAAAATATGATGAGGTGGATGCAAAATCTAGGTCATTCAATACGTATATGGAGATCTAGTACCAAACTTTCTTCCTGCACTAATTTAAGAAACAACTATCATAAGATAATAACCAGATGACACATTCAACCTCAAAAATTGGACAACATAATAAGAGTCCTACAATCCCAATTGTTTGAAATGTAAAATAGAAATAGGAACATTCTATCATTTATGAGGGACTTCTCAGGTTGCTAAGAAATATTGCTTTGGTTTTAGCAGTGCAATTACTATAGAATTCAATTAACAAAAAACCTATGGTTTATAAAACAACGTTAAGGATGTACACTTTTCCACCAAGCACCAAAAAGTGGGGAAATTGAGAGTTAAGGCTTCCCAGCCTTAACGTCACATCCTCCCTAAGGAGGCAGAAAAGTACCAGTGAAATTCTCATTCTGCCAAAGCAGATAAACCCTGAGGACAGGATGGAGAATAGGATATGCAGAGGTGACTGTGGGGTTGTGGAAAAATGATGACGAACAACTTAGAGCCACCTACTTCTTTTTTTGTTTAGAGCAGCCCTTCCCCAACCTGTTGGTCACTCCACAGGAGCGAGACATGCTAAATCCAGCAGCGGCTTGTGACTCCGATGTCAGTGGGGTGGTGAATCCGCTCTGGGTTTCAGTTATAGCCAGCCAGAACTCCAAAGGAGCTCTCCAAGGTGTGGAACCCCATCCCCAAAATAGTTGCAGCACTTTGAAAAGCTCCTTTAGAGTTCTGGCTGAAACGCAGAGCGGATTCACCACCCCACTGACATCGGAGTCACAAGCCGCTGCTGGATGTAGCATGTCTCGCTCCTGTAGATTGACCATATTCAAAGGAGTACAGGGCTCCTGTATCTTTTTTTTTTTTTAAAAAAAAAATCTCTTTATTAACTTTTACAACAGTTAACAAAAATAAAGAAACATAATACATAAACATAAATTAGCATTTATATCATATATTCAAACTTAGTCTATTAAACATATTCATGCTGAACATAAAAGTGCACCCCCCACCTCGGGATCTCATTCCTGTTTCCAGAAACTCATAGTTTCTTCTGTTGGTGGTTTCCTGCTCCCCTTAGAAAACACAAATACTAAGAACTTTTTCCAAATTTCCTCAAAATCGTTCTTTTTTACTATACCTCTTTTCATTTTAATATTACATGTCAATTTATCATTTATAGCAATGTCCCACACTTCTTTATACCATTCTTCAATACAATAATCTCCTTGTGTCTTCCAGTTCCTAGCTACGATTAACCTTGCAGCCGTCAGCAAATTCGTTATCAGTTCCTTAGTTTCTTTAGTACATTTAAGATCTTCTTGCAGTGAGAGTAATGCAATCCTTGGTGTGTCCTCTATTTTCATTCCAACAATCTGCTCAATCTCGGTGAACACCATCTTCCACAACTTTTGCACATATTTACAATCCCACCACATATGTAAATACGTTCCTTTTTCACCACAACCCCTCCAACAATCTGTTGAATGCTGATTATTAATCTTGTTTAATCTAACCAGAGTTAGATACCAATTCCATAAAAATTTATAATAATTCTCCTTTATTCTTACTGACATATTTCTCAACACTCTCTGTTTCCATAGTCCTTCCCAACTCTGCTGTCCTATCTGTATCTTTAAATCTGTCTCCCAAACCAATTTTCCTACACTATCCGACACTCCTTTCTCAGTTAATATATTATATAATTGACTCATTAACCCTTTTGTCCCTATATTTTGTCCCTTATCAATTTCTTTTTTTTTCAATTAATTGCTCAAACTTCATCATCTCTCCACACTCTCCATTTTCTCTTACCCAATTTTTAGTCCATTGTTTAACCACGTTAATTTTATATCTTTCAAAACCTCTTCCATCTTCTCTCTTGTATTCATCCCTCTTAATCATTCTCTTAATTTCATTTTATTTTTCTCTATTAAAACTTTACTTAATCTATTCTTTAAATCTTCAGGAAAATTCTTTAACATTATCACCGGTGTTAAAAAGGAGCTACTTGAGAGCAATTCCTTTTTATATTTGTTCCAAAGTTCCCAATGGAACTTCAGAAACTGATTACCTAAATCATCAACCCATTTTCTTTTCCCTCTTTCCTTAAAAAATACATTCTGCAACTTTAATTCTATATTACTTGTGCTTTTTTCCTCCATCCAATCTAAATCACCTACACCTAAAATTGCTTCAACAATATGTCTTAACCTATTTGCTACATAGTAAGAATTAATTTTTGGGAGTCCCAGTCCTCCCTTTCTTTGGCTTAAATACCATTTACTTTTATTAATCCTGGATTTCTTCTCTGCATTACAATAATTATTTATAATATTCTGCCAACTTTTTAACTCTAAATCTGAGATTTGGCTCCCACCTTGTTAGTAGCTGTGCTGCTAAACGGATACCAGGAGGCTGGCTAGACGGTGCTGCATTGCTGAAAAATTTAAAGAAAGCTGCTCCTTCATTTAGCTCATACATATTAAAATACACTCTATCTTACACATACATACATGGGTGGCCACAATCGTATGATCACGAATGGAAAGTAAGCCATAGTGGCTTGTTTTTCCCTACCTGACTGTGCCAGTTGTGAGCCACCTGATTAGTATAATTAGGGTGACCATATGCAAAGGAGTACAGGGCTCCTGTATCTTTAACAGTTGCATAGAAAAGGGAATTTCAGCAGGTGTCATTTGTATGCATGCAGCACCTGGTGAAATTTCCTCTTCATCCCAACAGTGCAAGCTGCAGGAGCTATACTAGAATAATCAAATACAAAAGAGGTCAGGGCTATTGCAGGTTGCACTGTTGTGATGAAGAGGGGATTTCACCAGGTTCTCCATATATACAAATGACACCTGCTGAAATCCCCTCTTCATCACAATAGTGCAAGCTGCAGGAGCTATACTAGAGTAATCAGATACAAAAGAGTTCAGGGCTCCTGTGGCTTTCACTGTTGTGATGAAGAGGGAATTTCAGCAGGTGTCACTTGTATGCATGCAGGATTCCTGCATTAAGGGGGTTGGACTGGATGGCCTTCTAGGCCCTTTCCAACTCTGCTATTCTATGATTCTATAAACATGGGCAGAGTGCATTGCCTGTGGATGATGGGAGTCAAACAACCAACTATATCTGGAGGGCGGAAGTTTTCCCAACCCTGCCTCTGTTTGCTTTGGGAATAATTATAGATGAGTATGAAAGGACCAAAGGGCAAAGCTCTTCTGAAGCAGGTGGATTCCTGCATTAAGGGGGTTGGACTGGATGGCCTTGTAGTCCCTTTCCAACTCTGCTATTCTATGATTCTATGAACATGGGCAGAGTGCATTGGACTTTACCCAGAGTGTGTGTGTGTGTGTGTGTGTGTGTGGGACACTTTGCCAACAGCGAGAGCCAGCCAGGTAGGTTTTGTACTGGAGACTGAGAGACGACTAAGGAAGGAGGTGGATTCATCCAGATATATATGGCGAAGGGGCTGATTTAGGGAGCTCAGAGGATGGGGAGGATCCAATAAGAGGTGATGTGGGGGGGTGGATTGGGGGGACAGAGTAACACACACACACCCGTCTGAGCCCCACTCTGACTTGTGCACAATCCCCCCTCCCTCCACAACAAAACACCCACCCTCCGCTACCTTCTTCCCAGGTTGATAAAGAAGCGATCTCCCCTCTTTCTCCCCCACACCCCTCCTTGCTCTAGTACTAACTGTGCAAGATCAATTTTCTCAGTGTTTTGGCTTCCACAGTCTCGGGACCCGGGCTTGGAACAGCACCGAGATCTCCGATACACAAATACTCCTCCACCGGCGTGATCGTTTCTGGGCTTTGTTTTGTTCCCCCCTTTGCAATTTCACAAGGCGCTAAAGGCATCCGGAGAAGGAAATAGCCGGGAGAACGGAGCTGGGGGTGGAAAGAGAGGGGGGAGGCAGTTGCGACGGCCACTCCGAGGCTGCGGGAAGAACCCTGTTTTCAAGGCTGTTCTTGGGGATGGTTTGAGTCTAAAGGGACTCCAGGGGAAGTGGGGGGGGAGAGATCAGCGTCTCTCCCCTCAGCCGGTCTCTAAACACATGATTCGCGTGTGCGTCCGTGCCTGTGCGTGTCTGTGTCTTTCTGCTACTCGTGAACTTGACCAGCATGCGTCTTTGCAATCGTGACCAGACGATCGTTCTCTTTTCCCCTACGGTAAGACTCCATCCCTCAACTATGCACGTCTCCAGCTTCTGGCTGGGGATGGCTGGGAGAAGGCAGACGGTGAACCCAACACCGCCCTTTCCGAGCCTCGGTGTCATAGCTGCCCTCCTGGCTGCCCTGCCTGGCTGTCTGAGGTCAAAGAAGGAAGGTGTGTGTGTGTGTGCCCGCGCGTGCTCATTTCTTGCATCCCGATCGCACGCTTATTGTTGGCGTTAAGCGAGAGAGAGAGCGGAGTGGGTAGGGTGGGGGTGGCTTCAGAACGCACCTGCCTAGGGCGGAATATAGTCTGGCGCCGGCCCTGTTCGTCACTTACCTCCTCCTTCGACGGACGGCTCGGGAATAAATGGAACCCCAGGCTCCACAGGAAGCGTAGCCTACACTTCCGGTGAAGCCTGGGGTTCCATTTAGTCCTGGGCCAGCCATCGAAGGAGGAGGTAAGAACGTCCTCCCCTCCCCCCGGCTCGCCCCCCACCCCACGGCCTGGGCCTGCTACTGCTGCTGCACGAAGTATGGTGGCAGCAGCGGGGCCAGGGAAGTCCCCCCATCCCCCCACCCCCCTCGGCCTACTGCTGCTGCCGCCGCAGGAACTACGGCGGCGGCGAGGCCAGGGATTCCCCCCACCCACACCCCAGCGGCGCAGCCCGGACAACCCTGGCCTGCCGCCGCTCAAACTGTGGTGGCGGCGAGGCCAGGGAAGCCCCCCCCCCACACACACACCTGCACCCGCACTTACCTCCTTCCTCGTCGCAGGCCAGCTGAGAAATGGCTTCCCCGGCATAACCGGAAGTGACGCAAAGGCCTTCCTATTATGCCAGGGAACTCCATTTCCCGCCGGGCCTGCGATGAGGAAGG